>NW_027512870.1:2095000-2443881 GCF_048772815.1 Callospermophilus lateralis | reverse complement strand
CTTCAAGACGTCTTTTTAATTTACTCATACATTTTATTACAACTCCAGTATGCTCGGCATACAAACAACATTCTTCCCTCAATGGAGCACAAAGGCCCCCTTCTCTCATGAAGAGCAGGTCCAACCATCGAGTGTTCTGAAAAACAACTTCAGAGAGAGAGGTTAAAGATTCATGCAAAGCTCTGATGGAGGTTTCTAATATCTTCGTTTTGGTCTATTGCTGTCATATTTTTTTGTCATTTGTTGAGTCCCATGGACAAAGGCAGTAGTTCCCGTGCCCACCAGTGCAGCAATTCCTATTCCTAATAGGATGGCTAAAGGGAGGGATATATATTTTCAGTGGAACAGGGTTGTATGCCCCCCTATTTGATCTTCAAATGAACCTGTGTCGTGATAGAGCACTCTGGGAAACATCTGCACCATTACACAATTAATCACATCTGTTGACCATTTCATGAAAACATAAGCAATGTTTAAGTATATAGAATTATGCTGTAGAAGGGACAGACAAGGCAAGGCACCTAAGATAGCAGTGAAGACAGGGAAACTGTCCTATTTGGTTGCAACCGGATTCAGAGGGCATTGATTCTGTTGTAATCAAGTAATCCTCTGAAACCCAAGTTGAGGTAGTTTCAGAATTTTGTACCCAACATTTAAGGGAAGGGGCTCAGAAGTTCACAGTCTGCAGAAGTTGAAAAAAGCAGTTTTTGTTTCTGTTTTTTTCCTCAGTTCTGGGCAAGTTAACTTTTCAAGGACACCTGGGAAGGTAAGAGCTTTTTCTTCCCTTTCTTATTTTCCCCCTGCCAGCTGTTACCACGGAGCCCATTTGCTAACTTCTTTAACTTAGAAATGTAGCCATCTCTCTGAAGCCCCAGGTCAAGGCCCAAGGCTTTTTTCACATATTTTTGTGAAAAACTAGAAAGAGGGTGTCTAGCTAAGGATTGCTGATTTTTTTAGCCAGTGGCCAAGTAGAACAGGGCAATATGAAAAGAGGAAGTTTAACTACATTGAACTCTTTTACAGGGACTCTTTTCATGAAAGTCCAAAACTCAGCCATGGTGAAGACTTCTGGAGAAGGTCAGTTAAGTCTTTTCAGTGAGCCTGGTACAGAAGGGGAAGACAGGGAAGGTGGGGCTGAGAGCAGCTCCGAGGATCTGAGAATGAGGAAGGAGGGATGTAAAAGAATAATTTGAGAAATGGTTTGGGATTTTCCTAGCAACAAAAACTTGAGCAGTAGAACAGGTAGAGCAGAGGGGAGGACGGGAGTGAGTATCCCAAAACGCATGTGAGGGACTTTAAATTCTTAGTAAACTGTTTTCAGTGATGACAAAGCAACTTTAAAGGCCATTTTTATTACATCTTGAATAGGGGTCTGAGGACTCTCCTCAGCTGGTTTGAGCTTTGGGTTAGCTGAAAAGAGGACCTGGTGGGACCCGGTGTGGGCACTGACAGGAGAAGAGAGGAGTGAGTGGGTGGAGGGGTACTTCAGTAGCTGCTAACTCAGCAAGGGGGCAATGGTCTGAGAACCAGCAAAGGTTTGGGTTTTTGATCTATTAATTGGAGGGAAGAAATCAGGTTTCTGAAGTGGGAGTGACAGCAGAGACTCTGGAGCAGAAGGCTGAAGGTGAGGATCTATTGGATAAGCAGAGTTCAGGATGTGAGTGAAGGAGGGAAAAGGCCTCCACATAGGGGAATCTCCTTTCACCCTTTTGAGCACTTGCAGATGTTAAAAATGTCATGCAGAATTTGAGGATCTAGAGACCCCTCTGGGAGCCATTGGTTTTTGTTATCTAATTCGTAATACGGCCAATGCTGTGCACTGAATTTGATGAGGAGTTTGGGTTCCATCAGGCAGCCCCTGTATGCTCACATCCCCATTACTTACAGAAGAAGTCGGCTTTCCCCCCACACACTCATGGCTGTTTGTGGCTTTGATGGTCGGTCGGGCAAACATAGTAATCTAGGCTAGCCAACCTGCATCTGGCTCGTGTGTCCCTACATCCATAATGTTTGTTTCCATTATCTATGGTACAGAAGGGATTTAATGGAATTTTAGTGGAATCCTCTTCATCAGGAATATCCCAATAGGAAAGACCTATAGCCAGCTGACAAATGTCTGGGTAAAGTGATGGTCACTAGGTACCTAAGGGGGCTGTATGCAAGATAGATTATACATCTTTTCCAGTAGAATTTGTGATCAGCCATCGCTGCTGCACGGGCTGATGAGGTTTAGGACTACTTGTTGCCAAGGGGAGATTCTATAGCCTTATCCACATGGTGAATATGCAATTTGAAAGTGTTACCAGTCTTTTCCAGTTTCTAGCCAGAGTGTGGACAGGGCGCAGGCTTGAGATGAGAGGCATGGATCCAGGAAGTGATTCTGTCTACCTTTACCACTGTAGATGTTATAAGTAGCACCTGGTATTGTCCTTTCCAGCAGGGTTCCAGGGATGACACCTGATATCGTCTTACGTAGATGAAGTCTCTTACTTGATATCGATGTGGAGTCCCCTCGTCCCCAGTTTGGTAGGCAGTGGCCAGCTGTTTCCACAGGTATCACTGAGTTCTTTCAAGAGTTTAAGTCTGTCAAGCAAGGGGGTGTGGAAGGGATCGTTAGGTCTTACAGTTGGGCTTAGGTCACTTACTGGAGGAGAGGCACCCTAGAGAATTTCACAGGGGATGAGGTTACTCAAAAAAACAGAGGGAGTATTTCTTGCATGAAACATTGTATATGGCAGGAGCATAGTCCAATCTTTTATGCTGGTCTCTAAGCTTAATTTCATTAAGGCCTCTTTAATGCTTCTATTCATTCTTTCTACCTGTCCTGAACTCTGGGGTCTGTTAGCACAATATAACTTCCAATTAATCCCCAGGTTCCTGGCTAACCCCTGACTTACCTGAGCCACGAACGCCGGTGCATTATCAGACGGTATTACCTTAGGCAGGCCGTGTCTTTGAAAAATATCTTCCAGGATCTTCTGGACCACCTTTTGTGCTGTTTCTTTTATTTTTTCTTTTCTTTTTTAGGGGGGAAAGATTCAATCCATCCTAAAAATGTATCTACAAAGACTAGGAGATATTTATGTCCATACCTTGCTGGCTTAATTTTAGTAAAGTCAACTTCCCAGAATTGTCCTGGTCTGGATCCTCATAGGTGCTTTCCTGCAGAAAGCTTGGAAGGGTAAGCATTAACCATTTGATGGACTTGACAGGCTTTTTTTACCCATTCAGCTATTTCTTTTTGCTGTGAGTCAGTTAGTGGAAAACTCTGTTCTTGATACTTCAGAAATACCTGCAGTTTCTTTTAACCAAGGTGAGTGAGTTGATGTGCATTTTCTACTGACATAGTTAGAGCTGTGATTATAGGAGTTTTTACTGAAAGATTTAGAAATTCCACTTGGGGGCCTTCAGGGTGAAAAGTTATTTTGGCCCGGAGCTTGGTGAGCACATCTCTGCCCATCAATGGGGCCCAGCATTCTGGGATTACTAGGAAGGAGTGATCTATTTTTCCTTTCCCCAGGTCCATGATCCTCTTAGTTGTCCAAGCCAGATATTTACTGCCATTAGCCCCTTGAACTAGAGACCTTTTATTTGATAGAGGGCCCAAAGTGGTCTTAGGGGTGAGTATATTGCCCCTGTATCCACTTCAAAGTTTACTGGGGTCCCCTCCACTTCAAAAGTTGCCCTGAACTCAGGGAGGGGATCTGAGCCGCGACTTTCTTAGTCATCCTCCAGAGTCAGAATGGCTGACTGGCGTGGCTTTCTCTTTCTACGGCACTCTTTGGCCCAGTGTCCTTTTTTTTTACAGTAGGCACATTGTTCTGAGGCCAGGGGTGGCCTCTGGCATGGGACCAGGTATCCATTCCTGTCTCCCTGTTTCTTAATTTCTGGCCCTTCTGTTGTTGTGACCAGGACCTTAGTCAACACCTTAGTCTGTCTTTTGTTTCTTTTATCCTCCCTTTGCTCCCTTGTCTTCCTCAGTTTCTCTCTTAAGGTATACTTTCTTGTCTTCTGTGACTAAGTCTCTCAAAGTCATATCTTGTAATCCATCTAAGCATTGTAACTTTCTTTTAATATCCAGGGCAGCTTGCCCAATAGAGGCCATCCTGACAGATGTCTTTTGATCCTCTGCCTGAGCATCGAAAGGAGTATATCTCCTATATGCCTCCCTAATTCTCTCTAGAAACATAGAGGGAGATTCATCAGGCCTTTGAATAATCTCTCTTACCTTGGCCAAATTAGTTGGTTGCCTAGCGGACACTCAGATGCCCACTATTAGAACCTGGCCATAAGTGGACAGATGCATTCTAACTTCAAAGGTGTTGGTGTCCCATTTGGGTTGTTTCAAGGGAAAACCAGCTTTGATTAAGTTGGGAAGATGTGTTGGTCTTCAATCTGGCCCGAGGATTTTTTTTCTAGCTTCCAGGAGAATTCTCTTTTGTTCCTCTGTCATAAAGAGAGTGTCTAGGAATTGTTGACAGTCATCCCAAGTATTCAGGTGTGAAAACATCAATGACTCAACCAGACCTGTGAGCCGGGTGGGGTCCTCGGAAAAAAAGGGATTGTGATTTTTCCAGTTATATAGGTCTGAAGAGGAGAAAGACCAATATTTGTCAGCTTGCATTTTCCCCCCATGGCCTTCGTCAATCAATGGTCCATAGGGACATAGGGGGAGCATCACGGGAGTTCCAGGGTTTTCAATCATTCGAAGCCAGCGAGTTCCCTCAGCCGGGCCAGCTTCCTCCTGGGGAGGTGGGGCTGTGTGTGCTGTGGGGGAGTTATCTGGAGGGCGCAGGGCCAGCTTAGCTTCCTCCAATGGCGGAGAGGCTGAGTCAGCTGCAGGGGAATCACTTAGAGGGGGTTGGTGGTTGGGGGATGAGGGCGGGTATGAGGAGGGGGATGAGAGTCCAGTAGAGTCAAATCTTGTGACTCAGGGAGAACAGAGGGTGGTGGAGGAGGAGGAGCAGAGGGTTTGAGAGATCATGGGGGAAGCAGTACCAGCAGGGAAAGGGACAAGGAAAGGCTTCACCCATGGAAGAGGATACTTGCAGAGGTCCTGCAAAGTTAAGATACATGGCTCTTGATCAGGATGGCTATGTGTGCGCAGCTGAAAGACAATATCTCTGACTTTTTAAATTAGTGGGAAGTATAAAGATGCTTCTAGGGGCAATCCCACTTGAAAGGTGAAACATTCTGAGACACAGACAGTCTGGCAAGTCTGCAGTTTTACAGAAAAAGAAAGATTCTGAGCCCTTAAGCGAACTTTGGTCCAGTGATCAAGGGTCAGGGACAGAGACATTGAAGTGCTCTGTCCCATATTGAAAGATACACAAACAGTGAATGCAACAACACACAACACAGACAAGACAAGACAATAAAGACAGGCAATGGACGTCCAAAACTGAGACCAGGACTGCGTAGCAGGCAAAATCCTATGGGCTGGCAATACCAAATCTGAAACAAAAAATCACTGAGTCGAGGAGACAATTGTTCCTCGATTTCTCGAGTCCTCGGTGGCATCCCCCAATACCATTATTCATGCAGCAGACTGATTCCTAACCCAAATCGAACATGTTATGAACCCTAACCATACATTGTTACCTCAATCTAACTTTACAGAAGAGCACGGACAGAGTTGCTCTTACAATCCAGGAATGTAGGGGATCTTCCACCTGCTGAGAACCTCAAAGATCCATGCAAAAATGATCCCTGAAGAAGATGTAGGCAGCTTTGAAGGACCTGATTGAGCAAAAGTCATCTTCCATGGCGAACAACCTGGTCAGGATGAAGGGTTGTGTCTGAATCAGCCTCTCTATTCTTAATGTAGAGAAGATGGACCAAATGAGACCTGTGTGGAGAGTTGTTCCCAGGTGCCTATGGTTGATATACCATTCTAACTTGTGAATGTGTCACAGGAACCAGGGGCAGCTTCCATCTCATGGAACCCTTGGAAGCAACTGTTAAGACAAAATGGTTGCCAAGGCAGTGAACTCATACTGTTCCTGAAGGAAGTGACCTCACCTCACTTCCTTTGTGATGGAACTCTCTGATCTTGGGATCCAGGAAGCCAGTTAAACAGTGCCAGTTTTAGTCCCAGTCCCAGTGTTCTCACTTTTTGGATTTCCCGAGGACAGGGTCATTCTTTCTTGCTAACTACTGATGTTAGGATGTCGAAATGGCAGAAAAGCTCTGAAGAGGTGCCTTTCCTGAGAAAGAAGGTAGTGCCTCACTGCTGACTCCTGACAACTTCAGAGAGTTGGCCAAAGACACAAGATCTGAGACAGGACAGGCTATTTTGGAGGAACATTGTATGGCCCTCCAGTCAGAAGACACTCCGGATAGTCACAGACCTACTTGTGGGAAGGAGGTGCCTTTGTGGGTTTGGGTATGAGTTTCTGGTTTTGTCTCATGTTCTGAGAATAGGTAGGAAAGGTGGTTTGTTTGGTTTGGAGTGAACTATTTCTAGTAAGTCTTTTGACAAGGTGAGTGTTTCTATGTCTGTAACTCACTGTCCGTGGTTGTAGACATTAGAAAAGATAATGCATCTGTTGATGTGTCCTGTCTATGAGAAAGCTCCCCAGCATTCATCCTACCAAATTTATGAATGGACTGCCGCTTGCCTTATGGATGGCCAACTCCTGCTATGTGTGCATCCAAAACCAAAATGGCTAAAAGAACAGTCATTGTGGATAGAGTCTCTTGACTTCCTCTGTAAGGTTCCTGATCTCAATTAAGTGAGAATAGAGATCCTTTGGGTCAAGTTAATTCTTTAAATCCTACAGAGGCTAGCTCATAGTTGCTTGGGTTTTCTCATGACATTAATTCACATAAATAATCTAAAATGCACAGTCAGTAGGCCTCAAATTGGAGAAGCGGAGCAGTATTAATGGCAGGCCTATTTGATCACTCCTGGTTCACAGGAAGCATGTCCAGGCCACCATGACATTAGGCAAATGAGGCGCACGGGAGCTTATTTTGTACACTGCCTTGGGCTGCACCCCTCATGGAAACCTCCAGCCAGGTTTTATGATGAGTGTCTATATATAAGAAGATGAGGGCAATGTGGGAGTTTTTTGGTTTTAATTGTGGTCATTTGTGTGGTGGTAGGAAGAGATGACTGGGTCCACCTGGGCTTGAACTCTGGTGTGATTCCCCATAAAGACTGAGTTCTGGAATTGACCTCAAAGAAGTATTGCCATGAATTTTGTTGGCATATTAGGAGGCCACGCATAAGATTCCCCCTTGGAAACTGAGATCTAGGCCCTGGGTGGCTTTCCACAGAGCACTGGGAATCTCAGCCAGGATATCACATGATTTTATTGTGAAAGATTTGGCAGCCATAGTTGAGAGTCAAAACACACATGGACTTCACATTGTAGACCTCAATGGGTTTGGCTTCATGTGACATTTTGGCCACTCTTTTGGAAGCCTTGACTGTGAGAGTCCTCCAGAGATTTCATTGAAATTAGCTTCCTCACCATTTAATGGTTATTGAAATAATTGAAACACTCAGTGCCTCCAACTTCATTCTTGAAAAATGGCTCCATATATACCATAAAATTTTTGAAATTCCCATGACCAGGTGGCACTGGAGAACCACTGGATATCCTGTTGCTGCTCATGAGTGTGCCAGATACTGCCTTGATTGACTGGGTTTCACAAAAATGGTGTAGTTCAGAGATGCCAGTTAGTTGGAGCCTGCTGAATAGTGGGCCTAGAGCAAAGGTGGGCAGGTGTGAGATAAAACAGCTGTGGTGGTTTCATGTGGATCTACCATTGGCATCCAAATGGCTTCTGACAGACATTGTGCAGTCAGTAGACCCTTATATGTAAAGGCATCATGTTGTATGGATAGGTTTCAGGGCAATGTTCAGAATCAGGATGCTTTGGTCAAGGGGGCAAGCTATGTTCGACAGAAGCCTGGTTGGTGCATAATCCTACAGGCCCTGTCCCACCACACATGACAGAACACCCTCCAGCACTGTGTCTCAGTTGAACTCCTTGTATTTTGTGAAGCAAATACCGAACTCCCAGTGCAGCATCAAGAAAAACCACAAAAATTGCAGGATGAGCAAATGGGTTCACAGTCCACACGAGGAGACACTTAGAACCCAGTGGCCACAGTTGACCTACAAAGAGAGATTTCAGCACTGCAGCCTCGTGTTCATTGGAAAATAAGATACCATGTCCTCCAGGTCACATAGATGAAGACACATCTTTGATGGTCTTACTACAAAGGAAGCTAAAGCTCCTGACAACCACTTATATTTCAAGTGCCCAATCTCAGAGGCATTTTCTCCAGAAGTCTTTAGGCCAGCAGAGCTTCATGTTTGTGGAGTGTTTACCATGTCACTTACTTTTGGAAACTCCTCTTCCACCTCCAAGTTTGTGAACTCCTGAGCATATTCAATTCCTGATATGTATTCACACATTTTCTAACTCATCTCCTCTAAATGTCGTATTTGGTGCGAAGGTAATGTCAAGGCATTGTTCTGGATGAGAGTGGGAAGATTTTTGTGTAGCACATATTTGTATACACATTGGATTCATTTTCCAATTTTTCATTCAAAATACTCAATCCCTGACACTATACCATACCCTACTAGGCTCTGACTACTATTCCTGACATGATGGAGAATAATAACCCAAACAGAATAGAAATACAAGAAAATCAGAGGAGGCATGGTGTACATTTGGACTTGCCTTTTCCATTATATAGTGTAGGAGTTATAAATCTAGTCAATTTTTTGTTTAAAGAGTTCTCCATGTGTTTTTAAATTTATCAAATATGTGAATTCCTTTCTCCCCCATTTCTCTGTATCCTATTCAGTACATGTATTTTTATATGCACATATAAAATCGTATCTTGTATCATACGTACTTTCTTGTGAGGTGGCTGACATGTCAGATACAAATTGTGAGAAGAGATCACTCCTCCTAAACTCTGTTGAGACTGAAAATTCAACTTATGGGTGGGCTTCCTAGTTGAACAACTTTATACATAAATCCATGTTCAGTAAAATGAATATTTTTGGATACGTGGATGATATATATTTCACGATGAATTTTGATTGGTATATATATTGCTAGTTTTTAATGTCTCTGTGTATGTGTGTGTGTGTGTGTGTGTGTGTGTGTGTATATATATATATATATATATATATATATATATATATATATACACTGTCCAGATTTTTAAACATATGAAATATATGTGTCTTTGGCCACTCTTTGGGAAGCCTTACCTGTGAGAGTTCTGTAGAGCTTTCATTGAAATGAGCTTCCTCAACATTTAATGGTTCCTGAATGAATTGAAACCCACAGTGCCACAAACTTCATCCTTGAAACATGGCTTAATAAATACCATGAAATTTTTGAAATTCCCATGACCAAGTGTCACTGGAGAAACTTTGGATGTCTTCTTGCTGATCATGAATGTACCAGACAGTGCCTTGACTGACTCTGTTTCATGAAAATTGTGTAGAACAGAGATGCCAGTAAGTTGGAGCCTGCTGAGGAGAAGTGGGCCCAGAGTTGTGGTGTGCAGGTGTATGATAAAACATCTGAGGTGGGGCCATGTGGATCTGCCATTGACTTCCGAGTGGCTTTTGGCCGACATGGTGCAGCCAGCAGACCCTTATATGTAAAGGCATCTTTTTATATGGAGAGGTTTCAGGGCAATGTTCAGATCAGTTTGTTATGGACAAGGGGGCAAGCTATGTGGGGTAGAAGCCTGGTTGGTGAATTCTCCTGAAGATCCTAACCCTCCACACATGACAGAACTCCCTCCTGCTCTGTGTCCCAGTTGAACTCCTTGTATTTCATGAAGCAAATACAAAAACCCCAGTGCAGAACCAAGAAACACCACGACAATTGTAGGATGACCAATTGGCTTCACAGTCAATACGAAGAGACACTTAGCCCCCAGTGGCCACAGATTACCTACAAAGAGAGAATACAGCACTGCTGGCTCATGTTCTTTGGAGAATAAGAAACCAAGTCCTCCAGGTCACATAAATGCAGACCCATCTTTGATGGTATCACTACAAAGGACAGTAAATCTCCTGAGAACAACATGTAGTTCAAGTGCCCAACCTCAGAGGCAGTTTCTCAAGAAGTATTTAGGCCAGCAGAGTTGCATGATTGTGGAGTGTTCATCCTGTCGCTTACTTTTGAAAACTCCTTTACAACCCCCAAAGTTGTGGTCTCCTGAGCATTTTCCATTCCAGATATGTATTCACAGATTTACTAATTCTTCTCCTCTAATTGTGTCTTTCTTGGGGTGAAGGTAATGTCAAGGCATTGTTCTGAATGAGAGTGGGAAGATTTTTTGTAGCACATATTTCATACACAATGGATTCATTTTCCTATTTTCCATTCGAATTACTGAAACCCTGACACTAACCCACACCCTACTAGACTCTGACTACTAATCCTAATATGATGGAGAAAAATAACCCAAACAGAATAGAAATACAAGCAGTTCAGAGGAGGCATGGTGTATAGTTGGACTTGCCTTTTGCATGATAAAGTGTAGGTGTTATAAATCTGGTCAATTATTAATTGAAATAGTTCTTCATGTGTTTTGAAAGGTATCAATTATGTGAATTCCTGTCTCCCCTTATCTGTTGCCTATTCAGCACATGTATTTTTATATGCACATATAGAATCCTACCTGGTACCACACGTACATTCTTGTGAGGTGGCTGACGTGGCAGATACAAATTTTGAGAAGAGATCACTCCTTCTAAACGCTGTTGGAACTGAAAATTCAACCTATGGGTGAGCTTCCTAGTTGAACAACATTATACATAACTCCATATTCAGTAAAATAAATATTTTTGGATCTGTGTATGATATGTATTTCATGATGAATTTCGATTGTCATATATATTGCTACTTTTTTATATCTCTGTATATGTTTTGTGAAAAATCTACACCCTCTAGATTTTTCAAAATATGAAATATATGTCTCTTATTATACACTCCCTAAATTCATTCATGTTCATGTATGTGGTTTTATAATCAACTTTTCACAAGATTATTTTCAGATATATTCATCCACCTCAAATACATATTTGTTTTCTAGTACTGAAAACTCACTTCAGTGAAGGGTGCATACAAATCCTTATGTTTCTACAGTAACTGACCCAGGTTAACATCAATACAAGTAGATTCCTATGGGAAATGTTGTGCATTTTGATGTTCATTTTTATTCAACACTGGTACATTACTATTTCTTCAGTTTATGGACATCTTAGAAAATAGATTTCATCCACATTTCACAAATTTAAATGCATTTGGTACACTTTCTATCACTTCCTGCTTAAGATCACACGTATTCCTCCTTTTTTTGACTGGTTTTTTCATGATAGCTCTTCCTAACGCATTATTTTTGATTTCCATAATCTTTTTGAAGCAAAACTCACACTCTCTTTATGATAAACCATAACACTTACATTACCATTAGATGTATAATTGGATGGAATGAATGATTGTATATCAATGTAAGATTTCCTGTATATTTTCAGATATCAATTTATTCCAATTTCCAAATTTGATACCAGTTATATTATTTATTCACAGTATGGACTATTCATGCATTATCTCTATATTCATAGAAAAAGCGTACACCTATTTTTATCCCCAATACTATTTAATGAGTTTTCAAAATATAGCTCCCCTTAATGGTAGAAGAAATACTCATGTCACCAGAACTACATATATATTTTATCACAGTAATATTTTGGAAAAAAATGCAAAGATCACACTTATGTCTGTACCAACTCCTAATTTGAATGTGAGTATGAATTACTAAAAACATCCATGTCCAGGATGCCTAAGGCTCTCAAATGTCAATTCTATTGGTGAGTACATATCTGTTTCATCCTAAGATTATATATTCAATCTCAACCCTGTTGAAAATGTCTAAACCTGTCACTCACTTTATACTTTGCCTGATTTCCTAATGTCACTATTGATATCTATTTTTCTACATATTTTGCCCAGTTCATCATAGTGACTGATTCTTCAGATTTGCTGACATTTACATTCACTCTCTAACGAAAATCCTATTACTAAAAAAGTCTTGGTCCAACTCCTAGACTCACTCTTCTTCCTAAACTTACTAACTTCCTAATCCTCCTGACTACCACTTTTTGACTGGATGTTCTCTTTTACATTCAATCATCTGAGGTACAGTGTTTTAGCCTACAGATGTTGCACATCGTAGGATATATATCTTATTCACAAATTCACAAATTTATAGGCATTTGCTTCACTTTTAATCACTTCCTGCGTCAGAACACATTTAGTCCTCCAGGTTTCTTGACTGTTTTTTTCATGAGACTTTTTTCAAAACACATTATTTTCGATTTCGATGGGAGTGGGTTTGGGTTTGTGGTTCTGTCTCATGTTCTGAAAATAGGTAGGAAAGGCGTTTTTTTTGTTTTTGTTTTTGTTTTTTTTTTTTTTTTTGGTTTTGAGTGGACTGTTCTAGTAAGTCGTTTGACAAGGCGAGTGTTTCTTTGTCTGTGTATCCCACTGTGTCTGGTGTTGTACACATTAGAAAAGAAAATGCATTAATGGATGTGTCCTGTCTAGTATAAATCTTCCCAAAATTCATCCTGCCCAATATATGAATGAACTGCAGCTTGTCTTATCAATGGGAAACACCTGCTATCTTCCTAAGTTGCTGGTTTCTTCCTAAATTCTGGCCACTCTGCAGAATAGGCTCACGGTTTTGTGTAGAAGATATGTACCACCTCCAAGCTCTCTGACATGGCCAAGTACTGGATAGCTGAAGAGAATGGCGAGCATCTCAGAAAACTCAGATATCAGTGTGACCAGGAAACTCTCAGTTGAGAGACCCTGCTTTGGACTTTTTGTTTAAGTACTGTTCTCTTGCACTGAATATCTGGAAGGATTTTGCTTCCGGCCACCCCTTTGTGAAGCCTGAAGAATATAGTTTTGAAATGGAAATGAATGGGCATCACCTGTGGCTCTTTGCTTTATTGCTTTCGAAAGGGATGTGGCTGAATTAGCCTCTTGGCCTTGTTTGTGGCTGTGATTTAGATTCTAAGCACATGATGGATCTAAAGAATGATTCCACCTAGGTCTGGTTTGGTCCATCTTCGCCACATTAAGAAAAGAGAGGCTGATTCAAACACGTCCCTTCGTCCTGACTAGGTTGTTTGCCATAGAAGATGACTTTTGCTCTCTCAGGTCCTTCATAGCTGCCTATATCTTCTCCAGGGATCATTTCTGCATGGACCTTTGAGGTTCTCAGCAGGTGGAAGATCCCCTACATTCTGTATTGTAAGACCAGCTCTGGCCCTGCTCTTCTATAAAGTTAGATTGAGGGAACTGTGTATGGTTAGGTTTAATACCTGGTTCAATTTGGGTTATGAATCATTCTGCGGGATGCATAATGGTATTGGGAACCTGCGATATTCACAAGAATATATAGGTGAAATATAAGTATGAAAACAGAAATCTAGGTAAGATTTGAAGCCCAGAGGGCATTGGGCCGTTGATTGGGATACTTAGCATTCAATTATGTTCTGCACAGATGTCTCAGATAAATCGATATACAATGGCATAGGACCTTGTACCTTGGATGATTGAATGTCGAAGAGAACATCCAGTCAAAAAGGCATAGTCAGTAGGATTAAGAAGATAGTCGGTAGGTTTAGAAAGACGAGTGAGTATAGGATTTGGACCAAAAGTTCTTTAGCAACAGGGTTTCGGGTAGAGAGTGAATGTAAACGTGAGCACATGTGAAGAGTCAGTCACAATGATGAACTGGGGAAAATATGTCAGAAAGCAGATATCAACAGAGACATTAGGAAATCAGGCAAAGTATAAAGTGAGTGATAATATTAGATATTTTCAATATGGTTGAGGTTGAATATATAATCTTAGAAAGAAACAAATATGTAATTATGAATTGGATTGACATTTGAAAGCATTAGGCAATATGAACATGGATGCTTTTAGTTGTCCTTGCTCAGTTTCCATTTAGGCTTTGGTAGAATCTTAAGTGTTATCTTCGCTTTTTTTGTCCAGAATATTACTGTGATAAATGTATATGTAGATCAGGTGACATGAGTATTTCTTCCACCATTTTTTTTAGGAATAATTGGAAGACGTATAAATTAGTCTTGGGGGTACAAAGAGGTGTAACCTTTGTTTATGAATACAGAGATAATGCATGAATAGTCCATACTGTTAATAAATAATGTAACTGGATCTACTTTAAATAATGGATTGAATTATTATCTGAAATTATATATGAAATCATATATTGATATACAATCATTCATTCCAACCAGTTATACAACTAATGGAAATATTAGTGTTATGGTTTATCATGAAGGGTGTGTGAGTTTTGGTTCAAAAATGATTATGGAAAACGAAAATAATGACTTTGGAAAGAAGCCTCATTAAAAGACCAGTGAAGAAACATGGAGAAATACATGTGTTCTGAAGTAGGAAGTGATTGTAAGTAAAAAAAATGCCTATGAATTTGTGAACTTGTGGATGAAATACATATCCTATGATGTGCATAAACTGAAGAAATAGTAATGTACCAGTGTTGAATAAAAATGAACATCAAAATGCACATCATGTCCCATAGGAATCTACTTGCATTGATGTTATACTGGATCAGTTACTGTAGAAATATTAGGATTTGTATGCACCATTCACTGAAGTCAGTTTTCAGTACTAGGAAAGAAATATGTAGTTCAGGTAGATGAATATTTGTGAGAATAATCTTGTGAAATTTTGATTATAAATCCACACATATGAATATGAATGAATTTAGGAAGTGTATAATAAGACACATATATTACATATTTTGATAAATCTGTAGAGTGTGTATATATATATATATACAGACACACACACACACACACACACACACACACACACACACAACCAGATATTAAAAACTAGCAAAATATATGCCGATCAAAATTCATCATGAAATATATATCATAAAGATCCAAAAATATTCTTTTGACTGAACATGGGTTTATGTATAGTGTTGTTCTACTGGGAAGCTCACCCATAGGTTGAATTTTCAGTTCCAACACCATTTTGGAAGAGTGATGTCTTCTCACACTTTGTATCTGCCAAGTCATGTAACTCACAAGAATGTACGTGTGATCCCCGTAGGATTCTATTTGTGCATATAAAAATACATGTGCTGAATAAGCTCCAGAGAAAGGGAGACAGTAATTCACATATTTGTTATCTTTAAAAACACATGGAGAACTATTTCAATTAAAAATTGACTAGATTTATAACACCTACCCTTTCTCATGCAAAAGTCAATTTCAACTCTGAACTGCGTGTATTTATATACTGTTTTGGTTATTTTTCTCTATCATATTAGGATTAGTAGTCAGAGTCTAGTAGAATATGGGTTAGTGTCAGGTATTCAGAAATTCGAATGGAAAATAGGAAAATTAATCTAATATGTATGCAAATATGTGCTACAAAAAATCTTCCCACTCTCATCCAGAACAATGCCTTGACATTACCTTCGCCCCAAGTTAGACACATTTAGAGAAGAAGAGTTAAAAAATCTGTGATTACATTTCTGGAATGGAAAATGCTCATGAGTGCACAAAATTGGAGGTGGTATAGGAGTTTCTAAAAGTAAGGACAGGGTACACACTCCACAAACATGGAGCTCTGCCAGCCTAACACTTTTTGAGAAACTGCCACTGAGGTTGTGCACTTGAAATATATGTTGTTGTCAGGAGTTAAGTTTCCTTTGCAGTGACACCCTCAAAGCTGGGTGTGCGTCTCTGAGACCTTGAGGACATAGTTTCTTATTTTCCAATGTACACGAGGCACCAGTGATGAAGTCTCTCTTTGTAGGTTAACTGTGGCGACTGGGGCTTAGTTTCTCCCCATGTGGAATGTGAAGCCAATTGGTCATCCTCCACTTTTTGTGGTGTTTCTTGCTGCTGCACTGGGAGTTTGGTATTTGCTTCTTGAAATACAACAGTTCAACTGGTACACAGTGCTGGAGGGAATTCTGTCAAGTGTGGTGGGTCAGGGTCTGCAAGAAAGTGCACCATCCAGGCTTCGCTGAAACTTTAGTGACACACCATAAATTTTGGCCTTCCCTGGCCAGACAACGACCCTCTCTGAGGCTCTAATTGTCCTCATAATTTCTGATATTGGGACCATCAAAAATAAATAAATAAACTACCATTTGTGTCATGCTTGTCAAAGTTCTGTTTTCTGTAACCTCCCTTTTGTGTAACTTTCTGGGCCATATAGCTGGGCTATAGGAAAGGCGGGGTTGCTGTTTTGTTCCTGCCGTTTTGGGAGGGAGAGGCAGCCCAGCTGGTTGACATAATAAGCTTGCCTCAATTTGATTTTAGTTGGAGTCAGTGTTCTTTTTTTGCTTTCTCATCTAACCTTTTTGAGTTTCCCAGCAAGATGACCCTGCCGACCAGATCACAAGACCAGACTGCTGGAAATTCTGAATCTGGCCTTCCCTCCAGGGCTCCGGGCTGGAGAGCCACTCTAGGGGGTGCACATCTTGAGATGTTCCAAGGCCTTTGAGTGAGCGTTCGGTCCCAGGTGCACTGCAGTGAACCACCTCACTAAAACTATTAGCAAGCACCTTATGGAGGAGGCCTCAATAATTAAGTGCTGCCTTTATAACATCGGATATCCATTAAAGGAAGATCTGTTCTGATGACATAGAGGTGTCCTGGGGAGGCTCACATATACTCCTTTTCGGGACAGTAATGAGAATCATTCTGTCTTCTGTTCTGTTCTGTAGGGAATTCCTCTGGAATGGTAGAGAGGTGCTGACTGGCATGCACGCGGTCCTACTTCGGAGCTTTAGCAAGACGTTGCATTGCTCCTCTGTTTTTCTGTTTCGAGTCCGGGTTTCTGTTTTTTGTGTTTTGTTCTGTGTTCTATGTTTTTCTTGTTTGTTTTGTTCTGTGATTTCTGTGGCAAAATCTTAACTATATTGGACGTGAAAATGGGTAACAAAGCAAGTAAAACTGACATCCCTTTGGACTGTGTTTTAAGGAACTGCAATGAACTTTACCCCCCTTTGTTAAGCAGAATGAGAGAAGCCCCTAGCTGGGTGCCTGGAGCACACCCACTGAAGAGGACAATGCCTGCTGTGGACCTGAGAACTGAGTATCTCCCAGGTTAAAAAGTGAATCTCCATTAAAACCCCTTGTCCCTCCAGATCCAGAGAGTCACAACATTTGGGCAGAGTCCCCTGTGTTTTTCCTTTGTTACCAAAGCAATAACCCCCCCCTTTTTCTTTTTCTAAAAACCTTGTCCTCAGTATTAAATTGGCATTAATTGGCTTCAAGGTCAGGAGCCGAACTTTAAGTTACAAATTTTGCTACATCCCCCCCCCCCCCGCTTAGTCCCGGAACTTTTTTAGAACTGACTACTTAAATGTTAGTAAAGTAAATGTAGCATGCTTGGGGTGGATCCAAACCAGAGTAGCTGATCCTGTAAGTAAAAGGAGGGACTGAGGGACTCCCAGCAGCTGCCGAAGCCCTGTTGCTTCAGGGAATTCCCTCCTTTCTTCCCTGCACTGTAAGGATTATGACACCTCTGTCTTCTAAAAAAGAGAAAAAGAAAAAGAGGACACTAAATGCATTAAAGTCACCATGGAGACCCTTGATTGTACATTTCAGGTTGCCCCTCTTTTAAAATATCTGGTCCCCCCCTGTTGACATCTATGGTGCCACTGGTGTAGGAGATTTTTCTCTTATCTGCTCTGGTTTAAAGGGTTCTGTCTGACAGCCACAGTCTGGACCTCCTTTCTGTCTGTCTTGTGTCTTTGTTTCTGGCCCTTTAAGACACGTGCAATAATGTGTTGATATTATAAATTGTTTTTGGGGAATGATCTTAGCTGAATGTGTGTCTAAATGATGATGTTTTATTGTAACAATCTGGTATCTGAATGGGTTTTTGAAGCATTGCACAATCTTGCAGTTAAAAGTCGGGTTTAGGTAATTGTTTAGTTTATGATTTCAGATAATTCATGCCAGAGAACTTAAATACTAAGGATGGAAAACTAAAGAACTCTACTTCCAAGTTGGCAAGTAACTTCCCAATCACTCAGTCTTTTTTTTTTCACCAATTTTGAATTGGGTAGCCTGGGAAAATGTCACTTTGTGCACCAGAGCATTAATCTGGACAAGTATTGTAAATCATAGTATGATATCTGTTGACAAAACAAGATGTAAAGATATAAAATTTTGTGAATTGTATCTTAAACTTGTACCATAATTTTCAACATCCGAACCTGAAAATTATGGTTAAAATGCCTTAGGCCTGAGGTGTCTGCTCAGAATAGCAGTTTTTTCTTCCTCCTTCCAGACCTCAGCCATGATTTATTTTGAAAGGCAAATGAAAGAAGCCTGCAAGATTATTAGGAGACTGATCTGAGGCCTAAGAAAAAAAAGGTAAATTGTATGGTATTTACTAATTACTGACCAGTCATTTTTTCTAGGACTCTTATTTTTTTCCTTAGATACTTTATTTTTTTTTTTTGAGCTCATGATTCTGATCATACAGACCTAGGTTAATGTTTTTCTGATCAGTACTATCTTTGACCAACTTTGGAATTTTTGAAACATTGCAATGGAGATTTCACCTGCGAAAAGCTAAAAGGCCTTTACTATTATTACGTGTGCTCAATTTTGTTATGTGTTGTATGTCTATATATACATATGTCCGTATATCATATATATGATACACAAATTAACATATATAAGGA
The DNA here is from genome assembly GCF_048772815.1 of Callospermophilus lateralis. Taxonomy (NCBI): domain Eukaryota; kingdom Metazoa; phylum Chordata; class Mammalia; order Rodentia; family Sciuridae; genus Callospermophilus; species Callospermophilus lateralis. The sequence continues at coordinate 2,425,097 of NW_027512870.1, read as the reverse complement.
GCACTCATAAAAAAAGCGCTCATATAAACAAATTTTAAAAAGTGGATCCAAAGGTCTTTAATTCACGTGATTTAAATGGTTCAATTAAATTGGATAAACAGATAAAAATAAATGTTTTTAAATTTAAGCTTTCAAGTTTTTCTAGGTATTCAAAAATCTAATAAAATGTTAATATCTACAAAATGTCTAATATGCCTTGGTCCTAGGACTTTTCCTTCAACATAAAAATGGTTTACACTCTTCAATACATATGTCTAATATTTTGATAAATAAGTAAAGTAAATTTGATATGGGATTACTCATTCATGAGTACTTTTGTTAGATATCTGATTGACTTCCTAACGTCTGTATAAGTTTGACTAAAGTCTGTAAAGGATAGTAAAAATCAATCATGTGTTAAAGAGACAAAAATTTCTTAAAACATAAGTTTACCCATAGCATTGTGTTTATTAAGTTTTATTTTTTCTAGAGCAAGCAACCATAGAAATTAAACAACTGATTAAATTAGAACTGTTATTTTAGAGCACTGTATTGCCATTTCTTTAAAAGCTAAACTTGGTTAATGTAGAAACATCAATGTAATTGTGATGCTACTAATGTGCTCATATCAGGTATGCAAGTGTGTAAGGTAAAAGTTTTAAAAGAGGATTATATCAAGCTAGTGTTCTGAAGTTGTACGGTAAAAAATGTATTGGGGATTTATTCACCTGTTACCAATAAGATATGCAAAGTTTTATGTTACTTTTTACATTGGGGAACAATTTTAATGTATTTTATGTTAATTAGAGCCTAATCTATGTAAAGGTTAAAAACTTTCAGCATTTCTTTAATTCATGTTTTAAAAGTGATATTATATGTTGTTAGCTAATGTTCATGTGACCTCAAACAATTTATGTAAACTTAGTAAAATAATATTTAAAAAATAAAGATCAGCTTTAGAACTAAAACACTTAATATTTATAAAGAGCCCTGCCTTACCTGAGATAAGGCTGTGTGTCCCATCTTACTACATGTGAGAATGACTACAAAAGCAGTAGGTCAGATTTTATTTCTTTAAAGTTATGTTAAAAGTTCTTTTTTTATGTCAAAATAAATAGGATCTCAAACAGGGGATATAATGTATTACTCAGCCAAAAAATTCAGTGTAGCTATTACACGAACTAAGTATTTTTACTCTTGTTAAAAAAATTTTATTTTGTAATTTCCTTATATGTGATCTAGATTCTCTGTTAGTGTTTTACAGAAGTGTTGCTTTAAGAACAAAACATGGGTTAATTTCAGAGAGTAAGTTATCACCTACAAGACAGACAGAATAATACAGATCCCAATTAATTAAAAGATAAATAATTATAAAGTTATAGACATTAAAGCCCAGTGCTCTTAATATAAGGATGTTAAAATTTATTTGATGGATGTTTAAGATTAGGATTTAAAATTAAATTTAAATGAAAAGGGCCAAAAAAAAACAATATTTGTCTCTTGCCCTCTGAGTCAGTCTGAATCCAGGGAACAGGGGACTTCACTAAAGAGTTTTGCAACTCTGGGCCACATAAACTCCCCATCAGGGAGATTAATGAGACCACTGGAGAACAGAAAGCCAATCAGTGCATTTGCTATGAAGAGGAGAGTCATCAGAGAAGGGAGAAATCCCTGATGCTTCCCAGGGAAGCCACATGGTCAAGCAAGACCTGGACCCACCTTGCGCAAATGGCTCTAGAAGAACTGAGAAAGTGCTCTCAAGTTTCCCCAGGAATGACTCCCATGAAAGCTCAGCTGACTGTTAACAATAGATAGAAACAAAAGTCAGTTTGACTTCTTCATCTTAAAAACTTAGCAAAGACAATGAAAACCAAAATACAGCCATTCCTGGGCATTTTAAATAATAATAATAATAATAATAATAATAATAATAATAATAATAATAATAATAATAATAATATTTTAAGGTATACACTTTATGTTAGCCTCCCAAAATAAGTAAGACTGGAGGCTACAAAGAAGGATTCTCAGAGAGGAATGCCTGATACTTATTAAAAGAGACTATCAAGAAGAGCTGCCAGAGGCAGAAATTTTCAGTTTAAGGCCTAAAGATATTCCTAACCTACACAGGTAAGTTTGGTGTTTGCTAGTACGATTATCCAGCATTGAGTATCAGAATTAAAGGTTTCCTCTATTAGACACAGAGGTCATACTGGTAAAAGGATTTTGCAAGATCAGATGACATTAAATTATTAAACTGTATCTTATGGGGAGGGACAACTGTAATACTAAAAGTTAAATATTAAGTTGACAGTCTTGATAACTGGGAATATTAAAGACCGGTGAGGGAAATTCTATAGAGTGACATGTTCCAGCTGCTGCAACATTTATTCAGTACTCATGGTTTTTGTTTCTCTCATAGAAGAACCCATCCCCAGATGACTTTACAACCTGTTCTTCCTTAACGAGACTTCAAAACGAACTGATTTCTAAAAGGCAACTCATGTCCCTCAACTACTTCTAAAAGGCAACTCATGTCCCTCACACCATGCCTACTCACGTCACCCTCTCTCAGCTCAGAAGAATCCAAAATGGGTGACGCCTCTCTTATTACAACAATGGAGCCAAATATAAATAGACTATCAATACAAGTAATTAATTAAGTCAGGTAAAATCAGGGAGACTGGTTTTGGGTGAGTTCTAAAAATTTGGAGACTTTTACCTGAGGGATTAAAATTTCCTCAGTGCTCTTCCCCCAATCTATCAAAGATTTGAAAGGGACACAGAGAAAAGGGGAAAATGATAGACCCAACCTGATCTTTTATTAAAATTGGGAGCCATCTTGCCACAAAGCACGAAAAGATATTTTGGCTTTACCATAAATTACTGAAAATTCTGAACCTGTTTGGAATGCCTGCCAGTGACTTGAACTGACCCATGTCTTGCTCTCTGACCTGATAGCAACCCTTTTTGAAACTTTAGTGACATATCATAAATATTTGCCTTTCCTGGCCAGACAGCAACCCTCTCTGAGGCTCCATTTTACAGCAAAAAAAAAAAAATGTAAACTACCATTAGTGTGATGCTTGTCAGAGTTCTGTTATCTCTAACCCCCATTTTGTGTAACTTTCTGGGCTATAAAGCTGTGCTGTAGGAAAGCTGGGGTTGCTGTCTTGTTCCCGCCGTTTTCGGAGGGAGAGGCAGCATGGCCAGTGGAAATAATAAGTTTAATTTAATTTGATTTCTATTGGAGTCAGTGATCTTTTCTTGTGTCCTGATCTAACAGGTAAACACTCCAAAAACTTGCAGCTCTGCTGGCCTAAAGACTTCTTGAGACACTTCCCTTGAGATTGGGCACTTGAAATATATGTTGTTTTAAGGAGCTTTAGCATCCTTTCTAGTGGGACCATCAAAGATGGGTCTGCATCTATGTGACCTGGAGGACATGGTTTCTTATATTCCAATGAACATGAGGCAGCAGTGCTGAATTCTCTCTTTGTAGGTAAACTGTGGCCACTGGGTGCTAAGTGTCTCCTCGTGTGGACTGTGAAGATATTTGGTCATCCTCCACATTTATTGCTGTTTCTTGCTGCTGCACTGGGATTTTGGTATTTGCTTCACGAAATACAAGGAGTTCAACTGGGACCCAGTGCTGGAGGGAGTTCTGTCACGTGTGGTGGGTCAGAGTCTGCAGGAGAATGCACCAACCAGGCTTCTATCCCACAGAGCCTGCCCCCTTGACCATAGCAACCTGATTCTGAACATTGCCCTGAAATTTCTCCATATAACAAGATGCCTTTACATAGAAGGTTCTGCTGGCTGCACCATGTCAGTCACAACCCATTTGGAAGTAAATGGCAGATCCACATGGCCCCACCACAGATGTTTTATCACACACCTGCACAACACTGCTCTATGACCACTAATCAGGAGGCTCCAACTTACTGACATCTCTGTTCTACACCATTATCATAAAACCCAGTCAATTAAGGCACTGTCTGGCACACTTAAAATAGCAACAGGACATCCAAGATTTTCCAGTGCCACCTGGTCATGGGAATTTCAAAAATTTCATGATATTTATCTAGGCATTCTTCAAGGATGAAGTCAGAGGCACTGTGGGTTTCAATTCATTCAGGAACCATTAAATGTTGAGGAAGATCATTTCAATGAAAACTCTGGAGAAATCTCACAGGCAAGGCTTCCCAAAGAGTGGGCAAAAGGTTACATGAAGCCAGGCCCATAGAGGTCTACAATGAGAGGTCCTTGTGTGTTTTGACTCTCAACTATGGATGCCAAGGCTTTCAAAATAAAATCATATGATATCATGGCTGAAATTCCCTGTGTTCTGTGGAAAGCCACCCTTGGTCTACATCTCAGTTTTCAAGGGCGACTCTCATGCGTGGCCTCCAAAAATGCCAACACAAATAATGGCAATACTTTTTTGAGGTCAGTTCCACAATGCAGTCTCAAAGGGTAATCACACCAGAGTTTAAACCCCGGTGGACCCAGTCATCTTTTCCAATCGCCACACAAATGACCACAATTAAAACCAAAACACTTCCACATAGCCCTCATATTCTTCCATATAGACACTCATCATAACCTCTGGCTGGAGGTTTCCATGAGGGGCACATCTAAAAACAGGGTCCAAAATAAGCTCCTTTTCCCCTCATTTGCCTAAAGTCTTTGTGGCCGGGACAACTTTCCTGTGAACCAGGAGTGATCAAATAGGCCTGCTCTTAATACTGCTCTGCTTCTCCAATTTGAGGCCTACTGACAGTCTGGTATAGATTCTTCATGTGGTTTGGAGTCATGAGGAAACCCAAGCACCACTACAGGGCTTTGATGTACTAATTTGACCCAAGGGATCCCTATTTTCACTTGATGGATGTCCGGAAACTAAGAGAGATAGGCAAGAAGCTTCATTCACAATTACTGATTTTTTTGCCATTTTGGTTTTGGATGTACACATGGCATCTTTCTTTAGATCCTTCTGGTGTTGAGAATCTAAGCGACAACCTCACACAGGGCGAAGATGCTGATTCAGACACATCCATTTTAAAAGCAATTAAGCAAAGAGCCACAGGTGATGCCCATTCATTTCCATTTGAAAACTATTTTCTTCAGGCTTCACAAAGTGTGACCTGAGGCAAAGACCTTCCTGACATTCAGGGCAACAGAAAAATAGGTAAGCAAAAGGCCCAAAGCAGGGTTTCTCCACTGAGACTTTCCTATTCACACGGATATCTGAGTTTTCTGAGATGCTCTCATTCTCTTCAGCTATTCAGTACATGGCCATTTCACAGAGCTTGGAGGTGGTACATACCTTGGACACAAAACCATGAGCCTATTCTGGATAGATGACTGAATTCAGGAAGAAAACTGGAACTTTGGAATATAATAGGTATTGCACATCAATAAGACTAGCCACTCTCTATTCATAAATTGGGCAGGATGAATGCTGGGAGCTTTCTACTAGACATAACACATCCATTGATGCATTCTCTTTACTATTGTCTACAACCACTGACACAGTAAAATACACAGACATAGAAACACTCACCTTGTCAAATGACAAACAAGAAACAGTCCACCCCAAACCAAACAAACCAACTTTTCTACCTATTCTCAGAAAATGTGAAAACCACATACTCACACCCACACTCAAAAAGGTACCTCCTTCCCCCAAGTAGGTCTGTGACTCTATGGAGTGTCTTCTAACTGGTGAGCCATACTATGTTCCCCCGAAATTGCCTCTACAGTCTCAGATCTTGTCTCCTTTTCCAACTCTGTGAAGTTGCCATGAGCCAGTGGTGAGCAACTACCTGCTTTCCCAGGAAAGGACCCTCTTCATAGCTCTCCTGTCATTTTGCCATCCTCACATTAGTAGGTACCAAGAAAAGCTGACCCTGTCCTTGGTAAATCCAAACAATTGAGTTCACTGGGACTGGGACTGGGACTGCCTCTGGGTCTCTGGGTTCCTGGATACCATGTTCAGAGAGTTCCATCAACAAGGAAGTTAGGTAGGTCAATTCCTTCAGCAACTGAATGAGGTCACTGCCGTGACAATCACTTTGTCCTAACAGTTGCTTCCAAGAGTCCCATGAGATGGAGCCTGCCCCTACTTCCTGTGACACTGTCACAAGTTAGAATGGTATATCAACCATAGGCACCCAGGAACAGCTCTCCACACAGGCCTGGTTTGGTCCATCTTTACATTAAGAAGAGAGAGGCTGATTCAGACACATCCCTTCAATCTGACCAGGGTTTTTGCCATGGAAGATGACTTTTGCTTTCTTAGTTCCTCAATAGCTGCCTACATCTTATCCAGGGATCATTTCTGCATGGACCTTTGAGGTTCTCAGCAGGTGGAAGAACCCCTACATTCCTGTATTGTAAGACGAACTCTGTACCTGCTCTTCTGTAAAGTGAGATTGAGGGAACAGTGTATGGTTATGGTTAATAACAGGTTCTATTTGGGTTAGGATTCATTCTACGAGTTGATTAATGGTATTGGACACCTGCGATATTTACAAGAATATACAGGTGAAATATAAGTTTGAAAACAGAAATCTAGGTAAGATTTGAAGCCCAGAAAGGCATTAGGCCCTTGAGTGGGATACTTCGCTTTGAATTATATTCTGCACAGTTGTCTCAGATGAATCAATATCAATGGCATAGGACCTTGTACCTTGGATAATTGAATGTCGAAGAGAACATCCAGTCAAAAATGGATAGTCAGTAGGATTAGGACATAAGTCCGTAGGTTTAGTAAGAAGAGTGAGTATAGGAGTGGGAACAAAAGTTCTTTAGCAATAGGCTTTCGGGTAGAGAGTGAAAGTAAATGTCAGCACATGTGAAGAGTCAGTCACAATAATGATCAGTGATACTATGTAGGGAAGAAGATATCAATAGAGACAGTAGGAAATCAGGCAAAGTATAAAGTGAGTGATAGGATTAGACATTTTCAACATGGTTGAGTTTGAATATATAATCTTAGGAAGAAACAAATATGTAGTCACCAATAAGATTGACATTTGAGAGCATTAGGCAACCTGGACATGGATTTTTTAGTAATGCATGCTCACTTCAATTTAGGCTTTGGTACAATCATAAGTGTGACATTTTCTTTTTGTGTCCAGAATATTACTGTGATAAAATGTATATGTAGAACAGGTGACATGAGTATTTCTTCCAACATTTCTGGGAGCTACATTTTGAAGATGAATAAATTAGTATTGGAGATGCAAATAGACGTACCCTGTGTCTATAAATAGAGAGATAATGCATGAATAGGCCATACTGTGAATAAATAATATAAGTGGTTCAAACTTTAAATAATGGATTGAATTGATATCAGAAAATATACAGGGAATCTTATATTGATATACAATCATTCATTCCCTCCAGTTACACATGTAATGGTAATATTAGAGTTATGGTATATCATGAAGAATGTGTGAGTTTTGCTTCAAAATGATTATGGAAATCGAAATGAATGTGTTTGAAAAGACCTGTCATGAAAAGACCATTCAGGAACCCAGGAGGAATACATGTGTTCTGAAGCCGGAAATGATTGAAAGTGAATCAAATGGCCATAAATTTGTGAACTTGTGGATGAAATATATATCCTATGATGTGAATAAACTGAAGAAAATTTAATGTACCAGTGTTGAATAAAATGAACTTCAAAATACACATCATGTCCAATAGAAATCTACTTGCATTGATGTTAAACTTTGTCAGTCACTGTAGAAATATTAGGATTGTATGCACCATTCACTTAAGTTACTTTTCAGTACTAGGAAACAAATAAGTATTTCAGGTGGATGTATATTTCTGAGAATAATCTTGTGAAAAGTTGATTATAAATTCACATACATAAACATGAATGAATTTAGGGAGTGTATATAAGACACATATATTTTATATTTTGAAAAATCTGGAGAGTGTGTGTATATATATATATATATATATATATATATATATATATATATATATACAAAACACACACACAGACAAAAAAATGTAGCAATATATATGCCAAACGAAATTCAACATGAAATATATATCATCCATAGATGCAAAAATATTTATTTTACTGAACATGGATTTATGTATAATGTTGATCTACTAGGAAGCTCACCCAAGGTTGAATTTTCAGTTTCAACAGCGTTTATGAAGAGTGATCTATTCTCATAATTTGTATCTGCCAAGTCAGCCTCCTCACAAGAATGTACGTGTGATTCCAAGTAGGATTCGATATGTGCAGATAAAAATACATGTGCTGAATAGGCTACAGAGAAATGGAGACAGGAATTCACATGTTTGTTAACTTTAAAAACACATGGAGAACTATTTCAATTAAAAATTAACTAGATTTATTACAACTACCCTATATCATGCAAAAGGCAAGTCCAACTATACACCATGCCTCCTCCGAACTGCTTGTATTTCTATTCTGTTTGGGTTATTTTTCTCCATCATATTAGGATTAGTAGTCAGAGTCTAGTAGGGTATGGGTTAGTGACAGTTGTCCCGGTCGGCCGGACACATCAACGTGGGTAACGAACCTAGTTGGGGAGGAATCGAGGGTCAAGAGACACGACAGATGACAGCAAGATAGGAGTTCTGATCATGCTGCAAACTTTTATTGTTCTCACATTGGAATTCATATGCTGCAGATGGAAAACCTCTCTTATCGGCAGTTGCTGGATGTCTTCAGAAAGTGAGATAACCTCAGGATGTTTCGGGAAGACAGATGGCAGCAGGATGTCTCAGGGAGATAGATGGCTGCGGGATGTCTCCCAGGCAGGATATCTCCCAGGGGGCTGCTTCTTGTCAGTGTAAGGCTATTCTTTGAAGGAGAACTTCCTTCTAGCCCCTGACCTCTCCCATTTTTATATAAAATATATGACCATACCTTACTGGCCAATGTTTTAGGGGGTGTTAGAGGCTCTGTTTCTCAAGGAGGCCTTAGAATATCTCCTGATCTGAGAGAGCATGTTTACTAGAAGATTTCTTGGTGGCCTTGGCATGTTTTTGGAGGAGACGGCTTTGAGGGGGAAGCATGCCGACCGCCATGCACCAGACCTTGTCACTAAGAGGTCTTATGTTTTGGGATCCGTGGATCCATCCTCCTGCAGTCCATCCTGCACCCTCCGTTATTAGGGCCTAACATCCTCACTCCATGGGTGCATCCTCCCCCAAACGGAGGGGCCCATGGAGGACGAATCCTTATGGCAATGGCAGAAGATGGTTGATCAGAGCTGTTACTTATAGTTTTATGTAAGAAAAAGAGATCTGTGGGGATGTAAACTTAAGAAATAAGCCTGTGAGAAGGGTAGAACATCCTTTTAAATGTTGGCAGCATGGTCTTCCATCTCCAGATGATGAGAGTGGACCTGTATGGGCTTAGAGGCCAAAATATTAATCTGTTCTTTAATAAAGTGTACCAGCCTGTTTATAATGCAGGGGCCTATGGACACCATTAAAAGTAAACCCAACAAAGGGCCTAATAGGGGTAGAAGGTAGGGTAGAAATCCATTAAACACTGTCCAGAGGGGATTTTCAAAAAGTTCCCTTCGTCTCTTTTCTAGATCTTCTTGAAGCTGCTTAATTTTAGAGCGTACTATGCCTGATTTATTGGCATAAAAGCAGTATCGTTGCCCTAAGGCCAAGCAAATACCTCCCTGGTTAGCTGTCAGCAAATCTAAGCCTCGTCTATTTTGAAGAAACACTTCCGCCAGGGAGTCTACTAGGTTCTGCAAATCTTTAATGGTTCCTGATAGAGTTTATACATCATTTATAAGTTGTTGAGACAGGCGAGGTAAGAGTGTATTGCCTGACTAAGCCAGGTGTACCTGTGACCACAGCAGCTGTTATTCGAAGGCTGGCAAGGAGTTTTAAGGCCTGTATTGCCCGCCTGTGTCTTTTCACTAAGGTGTCTAGACTAGGAATGCATAGAGTTTCGTCTCCTAGGACAATAGTTTTATGAGGGAGTAATAAGGCAAGAACACAGCCAACAGTCCAATTTGCTGGAAGCCTGGGGAAGGCCGAGTTTCCTCCACACATAAAAACTGTGCCATTGGGGGGACAAAGATGGGGTGGGTGAGGAATAGTTTTGTACTGTTGAGCAATTTCCAAAGGAAGTAACTCCAACATCAGTATCATACGTATTATTCTGCATCACGCCTAAAAGACATATTGTAAAAGTGCCTATAGGCTGTACTTTAAAAGGAAATCTGGGTTGGCATGTATTATCATCATCTATGATAGAATTAATAGAACTGCAATAGGCATGATTGCCCCTGTTGTCATGGAGAGCCAGCAATCACCAGCAAGGGTGGGCTTGGAATTATTAAGGAAGGAGAAGGTAGTTTCCAAAGTATCTAATGTATTGGTATCTAAACCTGGGAGCTGGGATTTAGGCTATATTAAGGGATGATATGTGAGCTCAGGGATTTGGGGTTTCAAAAGTTTGATTATCTGAGGATGCTTGACAGCATCATTGAATCCTCCACAATCAGAGACCCCTGTAGGTGCCTTAATGGGGCAGCAGGAGGGTTTACCGACAGGGCCTTGGCACCCAGGTGACTGTAGCTTGGTGTATTTGCCATCTCCTCCCCGGGCAAAAAGAACGAGGGTATAATGAATAGTGGTCCCCCCTGCTGCATGAGTTTTAGTTATGGAGGCTTCAAATAATTGTTCTCCCTGCTTGTTAACACAAATTGAGGCTGACGCATAAGAAGAGACATGCATCTCTTGGGTATGCGTTCAAGTTTCAGAACAATATTGGAGAGCTTTACTTGTACTAGGGGGAATAATCTTTGGCTTGATAACACATACCCATTTAGGCTGATGAACTCCTCCGAGCTTATGGTCAAACTCAGCATGGAGGTAAGCCACCTTAGTCACGCAGTCAGCAGTCTGGGTCCAACTAGTGGGAGCCTGAGTCCAAGATCCTCCCTTGCATTCACAGGGAGGGCCAAAAAGGTACTCCATGATGTTGGAAGGTGGAGGACCAAGGCCTCCATGTACAAACCTGTTCAGCAGAAGTGCCTTAAGCAGGATGCTCACACAGATTGTTGGCTGCATCCTAAAAAGAGGAAAATTTGTCCTCAAGGCTAGGACCTCCGTCCCTATGTTGATGTAAGTCATTATCCTGTTTAACCAGGCGTTCTGGTAACCATCTAGGGCCTGCTTGCTCTTGGTCCAAAACACAAGCTGAGCCTCGTCCCCAGAGGAGGACACAATCTGGGCCTTTCCATTTATTTGTAAGGGGATTGCGCCACATAACAGGTGGGCGAACAGAATTGGACGAGAGATGCCAGTGTCAGTCTGCGGCTGAATGGCCTTCATTGTCTTGAGAAAGAAAAATAAGGGCAAATAATGCAATTAAGGCGATGCCTGGGAGTGGTAAATACAAGTGCAGAAGACTTCAAGTGGGTTAGCCAAGTCTTTAAGGTAAGGTGCAAGGTACCACAAAACTGTTTAAACTCGGCACTGGTATATGCAGGACAATTATTTTTTTTAATATGTATTTTTTTACCCATTACGGAAAAGGCTGAAACAAGATAAGAAAGGAATTCTTTGATAGCCTCTCCAGAATGTGGTGATGCAGAAATAAAGCCGCTGAAGGTATCTATAGAAACGTGTATATATTTGTTTTTTCCAAATTCAGAAAAATGAGTAACATCCATTTGCCAAAACTGATTGGACAGTAATCCTCTGGGGTTAACTCCCAAGTGTTGAATGGGGAGGAAGACAGGGCAACCAGGGCATGCTTTTACTATTTCTCGTGCCTGTTGCCTGGTGATTTTACATAGTTATCGAAGGCTCTGTGAATTTATATGGTGAAGATTGTGTAACTCCGTGGCCTTTTGAATGGAGCCATCAAAAATTGGAAAGATGAAACGAGTTGCTGCATCAGCTTGGGCATTACCTTGTATTAGAGGGCTCGGAAGATCAGAGTGTTCCCTGATGTGTCCTAAGAAAAATGGGTGTTGTCTGGCCTGAATTATGTGCTGAAGCTGGTGAAACAGAAAGCCCACATTGGAAGAAGGCTTAATGGTGGGTGAAATCTCCAGCAGGGGCACAGAATGAGCAATGCAGGCACTGTACGTATAAATATTAACAGGATTATCAAAAAAATGTTTTAAAAACTTGTGTTATGGCAAACAGTTCCACAAACTGTGCTGAATGATAGACAGCATCAAAGGTGGTAGGCTGGTTATTGACAACAAAGATTGCTCAGCCATTACTTGAACCGTCTGTAAAGACAGTAAGGAATTGAGGAATGGGAGCCTTTTGAGTAATTTTGGGAAAAATAAATGGATGTAACTGGACAAAATGTAAAAGGGGGTCTTTGGGGAGGTGATTATCAATTGTTCCCAAAAAGCCTGATAGGACAATACCCCATTCATCCTCTGTCTGTAGTAAATATTGGTTTTGGTCCTTAGTAAATGGAATTAAAATATTATCAGGGTCTTTGACAAAATGTTGTCGAGTTAGCAAACGACCTTTAAAAATAATAGAAGCTACCTGAGCAAGATAAACAGTAATAACCTTGGAGGATGTGGTGCGTAAATGGACACAAAGCAAGGAGTAGCCTTTATTTTTAAAATGTGTATTTCACTGCCGAAATATTCCTGTGGGTGTATGAGGAGTGTGTAAAATAACCAGAACCAGAGGAAGGTTATAAGAATTTTGTGTAACAAACTTTTGGGCAATGGCTTCTGTGACTTGATTTAATGCCTGCCATGCCTCAGGAGTAAGCTTTTGAGGGGAGGAGGGGTGGGAATCACCTCTCAAAATATCATTAAGGGGCAAATGTACACAAGTGGGTAATTTTAAATATATTCATAGCCATTGAATATCCCCCAGTAATTTTTGAAAATCATTAAGGATGTGAAGATGGTCCAACCGTAGTTGTATCTTAGGAATTTGGATCTGATTATCTTGAAGTTTAAGGCCCAAATAGCTATAACGGTTCTGTGTTTGTACCTTATCAGGAGCTATCTGTAGTCCCAAGCTAGTGAGGATTTTGTAAAGGTCCAAGTAACAATTATTATGGTCATGTGTATTAGGTGCAGCAATTAACAAATCATCCATATAATGTAAAATATAAATTTGTGGCCATCACTCTCTCACAAGGTGTACTGCTTGAGCAACGTATTTTTGGCAAAGACTAGGGCTGTTGGCCATACCTTGGGGAAGAACCTTCCACTGAAATCTCTGCATAGGGCCCTGAAAATTAATGCAAGGGAGACTAAAGGCAAAATAGGGTCTATCCTCAGGATGTAAAGGAATGGTAAAAAAACAATCTTTTAAGTCAATAACCATTTTACAATAGTTTTTGGAAATAGCCACTGGTGTGTGAATGCCTGGCTGTAGTGCTCCCATCGGGTGCATAACTTTATTAATGGCACACAAATATTGTAAAAGGCACCACTTGCCTAATTTTTACTTGATAACAAAAATAGGAGTATTCGATGGTGAGGTTGAGGGCTCTACATGGCTGGCTGCCAGCTCTTCCTGCACTAACATGGAGGCAGCCTCCAAATTTTCTTGGGTAAGGGGCCACTGATCCACCCACACAAGAGTCTGAGTCTCCCAAATAAGTTTATCTCCATGGGGTACAGGAGAGCCAGGGACCGACACTAAAAATCCGAATACCCAAGCCCCTATGTATTTGTTTTTTGTATGGGTTGTATAGGCTCAACCAGTCCTTGTCTCAGTCTCCCAAGGCCTGTACCATGGACAGAATTGATACGAAGCATTTGATGAGTCACTATGGAATTGGGACTGGCCAGAATAACTTCCATTTGAGTCAAAATATCTCGGCCCCATAGGTTAACAGGGAGGTCAGGAACAACGAAAGTAGTCACCATTCCTTTATTACCCTCTTTATCAGTCCAGCGAAGAGCCCTAGAGCTGACCAGAGGATTTTTTGACTGTCCTATCCCTTTAAGGTCAGTCAAGGATGGGGTGAGGGGCCAAGCTGATGGCCAGTATTTTGGAGAAATAATTGTGGCAACAGCTCCAGTACGTAGAATTCCTTGGAATTCTTTTCCTTCAATAAGTAAGGATATGGTGGGTCTATTGTGAGAAATGGGTTGAACCCAATATACATCAGAGGAGCCCAAGGATTCAGTCCCCCTCGGTAGGTTTGGGCGGTGGAAGTGCCTGCTGGATAAAAGGGAAGGAGTATTAATTTGCAAGTCTTGTTCCTGCTGCGATGGCCACAACTCCATTAATAGCTGTGGCCAGTATTTTTATTTCTCCAGTGAAATCATAATCATTAATGCTAGGGAAGAAATGAACACCTTGTAAGTTAGTAGAGGCTCTTCCAAGAATAAAGGTACACATATGAGATGGAGGGGGACCCATAATTCCAGTGGGTATTATCTGGGGCCCATGCATTGAGTCTAATATAGTATCGGTGGTGGCACAGAAGTCCAATCCTGCACTGCCAGGGGTGGCTAGTTTGAGGGAGGCAATTTTGGAGAAGGATTTTGAGGTAGGTTGGGAGTTGGAACAAATTTTATTGCCCCTGGGTTTGTCCTGGGAGATGTCATGGCCAGGGGCTGGCCCCGCAGGGAGTTTCCCAAGAAGAGGAAAGAAATAGGCTGTCTGAGGGCATTTGTCTTAGATCTAAACTCACTGCCCCAGTGATGACCTTTACCACATCTAGGGCAAAGGGTAGCTTGGGGTGGTTTAGCCCCAGTTTGAGGAGACACTATTCCTAGGCTTTGTTTGCCTGTCAGACACTTGCGTGCAAAATGGCTAGGTTGTTTACAAGTAAAGCAAGTATTTGAGCCAGGATTGTGAAAGTTCTTGGTAAAAGCGGCATCTAGGACAAGATCCATGGCATGGGCTGCACCCACCCCTGCACAGAGTCTAATAAAGTCAGAAAGATTCCCTTTATCCTTATGTGGTCAAAAAACATCCTGACATGCCGGGTTGAAGTTTTCAAAGGCAAGATGTTTTACAAAGGTGCTTTCGCTTTGGCTTGGTCCAAGCAAGCATTCTGCAGCTAGGTTAAGCCAGGGAACAAAGTAGCTATAAGGCTCTCCGGGCCCTTGTCAAATTTTTGCCAGGGAAGTGGTAGCCAAGGCCTTTTGAGGGAGGTGTCTCCAAGCATATAAGGAAGCCATCTGAATCTGCATCAAAAGTCCAGCAGGGAAATGTGCCTGTTTAGTTTTAGTGTCAAAAGGCTCATTGCCCACTAGCTTAACATAAGTCCAGGATTTAGAGGAGGCCTTAGTTAATATTTTTTGAGCAGTTTCCCGACAGTGCTCTTTGAAATCTGCATTCCATAACAGGAAGTCTCTGGCACTGAGGGTAGCTTGGTCTAAAAATTTCCAATAATTGGGAGTAAGCCATTGTGTGCTGTGGATTTCTAATAAAGGCAACATGTAGCACGCAGTGGGGCCATAGTGAGCACAAGCCTTTTTAAGTTTTTCAAGAAAATGCAGGCTTAATTTTTTGTAGACTCTGGGTTCCTTCCTGCCTAGGGGTGAACTTCTCATCCTCTGAGTCTTGATCTCCTTGATTCACTTCCTCGCTTCCTCCTCTTGATACTCATCTAAGTCTTTGACCTCAGCCTTGGCAGGCTTATCTATCTGACTGGTGGTGACTGGGAATGGGAGCACAGGCCGATGGAGTGGCTTCACCTTTTTATTAGACCGCTGTGGGACAGTTGCACTGACTCCGTACCTAAGGCTAATGAACATAGCTCAGATTGAAGCGATCTTAATTCTTTTAAAGGTTGGATCTGTTCCCTTCTATATTGTAAGGATGCTTTCAAGGGAGCCAGGTTAGGCAAGGGAAGTGGGAAAAAATATCTGGGGGGGGGGCATTTTTACCCTGAAGGGTCAGAGCACAAAAGGCAGTAGGGATATAGGAGGGAGGTGGATGTGTAAGTCCTATAGGCTGTGGCAGGGTCCTGAGAGGTGGAGGGTCTTCTGAATTGTAGCGAGCTGCTTCCTTCTCCCAGGTAGCCTCCTCCACAGGGGTCAATGTGTCTCCGGGATTTAAAACTGGATAAAGGCAGTTGGTAATTATTGGAGCCTTATTCATTAGGGTGGTATTTTTAGGGGGATCAGGAAGGGTCCCACGGTCCTGGGGAGCCTGAGAAGGGTCTATGTCTATACTAACTGAGGGGCATGCCGAGGGGGAATGAGAGGTAGTTGCATAGTCTCTTCCCCAATCCTGACAAGTTTTAAGGTACCATTGTCAAAGGGTGAACTTTTAAGAATTTCATTAATTAAGTTCCAGTAAGAAAAGGTGGGAACAGGCACATTTTCTGGGCAAAGGATTCATAATAATCTTTTATACAGTCTCCTACTCTAAGCCATCTTTTATCATCAATGATCCTTTCAAGGGGAAACCATGGACACAGTTCTCCTTTGTGTGAAAAGAAAAAATTTAAGTCTTTTTTCTTAACACGCGCCCCCAGGTCTTGAAGGACTCCTTGAGGGCTGACAAAAACAAATCATGTGACAAAACTGCTTGTCCCATGGTGGGTCACTCACCGTGCGTCATCCCCAACCTCCTCCTGGATCTGTTTCTCGGTGGTGTCTTGTGCTGTGATCGCGAGCTCCGCTTGACAAAGTCTTCCAGGAGGTCGGGGTCCCCCTCAGTCAAAGGCTCGAGACCCAGTCGTTGGGCGCCAGATGTCCCGGCCGGCAGGACACATCAACGTGGGCAGCGAACCTAGATAGGGAGGAATGAAGGGACAAGAGACACGAGAGATGACAGCAAGACAGGAGTTCTGATCAAGCTGCAAATTTTTATTTTTAACACAGGGGTATTTATATGCTGGATGTGGGAAATCTCTCTTATTTCTAGATGTCTTCACAAGGTGAGATAACCTCAGAAAGTTTCAGGAAGACAGATGGCCGCAGGATGTCTCAGGGAGACAGATGGCTACAGGATGTCTCCCAGACAGGATGTCTCCTGGTGGCTGTTTCTTGTAAGTGTCTGGCTATTCTTTGAAGGAGAATTCCTTCTACCTCTGACAGTCAGGGATTCAGTATTTCGAATGGAAAATTGGAAAATGAATCCAATGTGTATGCAAATATGTGCTACCCAAAAGTCTTCCCACTCTCATTCAGAACAATGCCTTGACATTACCTTCACCCCAAGTAAGACACAATAACAGGAGAAGAGTTAGAAAATCTCTGAATACACATCTGGAATGGAAAATGCTCAGGAGTTAACAACCTTGGAGATGGTAGAGGTGTTTCCAAAAGTAAGGTACATGGTGAAAACTCCACAAACATGGAGCTTTGTTGGCCTAAACACTTCTTGAGAAACTGCCTCTGAGGTTGGGCACTTGAAAAATATGTTGTTGTTAGGAGCTTTTGCTTCCTTTGTAGTGAGACCATCAAAGCTGTGTTTGCATCTATGTGACCTAGAGCACATGGTTTCTTTTTTTCCAATGAACATGAGGCAGCAGGGCTGAATTCTCTCTTTGTAGGTAAACTGTTGCCATTTGGGGGCTAATTGTCTCCCAGTGTGGACTGTGAAGCCATTTGGTCTTTCTCTAATTTTTGTGGTGTTTCTTGCAGCTGCACTGGGAGTTTGGTATTTGCTTCATGAAATACGAGGAGGTCAACTGGAACAGAGTGCTGGAGGGAGTTCTGTCACGTGTGGTGGTTAAGTATCTGCAGGAGAGTGCACCAACCAGGCTTCTATCCCACATAGATTGCCCCCTTGACTATAGCAGTCTGATTCTAAACATTGCCCTGAAACCTCTCCATATAACAAGATGCCTTTACATCCAAGGGTATGGGGGCTGCACCATGTCAGTCACAAACCATTTGGAAGCCAATGGCAGATCCACATCACCATACCACAGATGTTTTAACAAACACCTGCACACCACTGTTCTAGGCTGACTACTCAGCAGGCTCCAAATTACTGGCATCTCTGTTCTACACCATTTTCATGAAACCCAGTCAATCAAGGCACTGTCTGGTTCACTCATGATTATCTATACGACATCCAAAGGTTCTCCAGTGACACCTGGTCATGGGAATTTCAAAAATTCAATGGTATTTATCTATCCATTTTTCAAGGATGAAGTTTGAGGCACTGTGGGATTCAATTCATTCAGGAACCATTAAATGGAGAGGAAGCTCATTTCAATGAAAGCTCAGGAGAATTCTAACAGGCAAGGCTTCCCAAAGACAGGCTAAAAGGTCACATTAAGCCAGGCATTTGAGGTCTACAATGTGTGGTCCATGTGTGTTTTGACTTGCAACTATGGCTGCCAATTCTTTAAGAATAAAATCGTTTGCTATCCTTCCTGAGATTCCCAGTGCTCTGTGAAAAGCTACCCTGGGCCTAGATCTCAGTTTCCAAGGGCGACTCTCATGCCTGGCCTCCTAAAATCCCAACACAATACATGGCAATACTTCTTTGAGGTTAGTTCCAGAACTCAGTCTCTAAGGGGAATCACAGCAGTGTTCAAGCCCAGGTAGAGCCAGTCATCTCTTCCAACGGCCACAAAAATGACCACAATAAAAACCAAAACACTTCCACATGGCCCTCATCTTCTTCCATATAGACACTCATCATAACTTCAGGCTGTAGGTTTCCATGAGGGCCACAGACAAAGACAGTATCCAAAATAAGGTCCTTTGCCCCCATTTGCCTAAAGTCAGTGTGGCAGGTACACTCTACATGTGAACCAGGTGTGATCAAAGAGGCCTGGCGTTAATATGGCTCTGATTCTCCATTTTGTGGCCTAATGACTGAGGGGTTTAGATTCTTTTTGTTAATTGGAGTCATGAGAAAACCCAAGAACCTATGGCCTAACCTCTGCAGTGATTTGAAGAACTCATTTGACCCAAAAGATCCCTATCCTCAAAGATGGAGGTCAGGAACCTTACAGAGCAAGGCAAGAGACTTAATCCACAATGACTGCTCTTTTGGCTATTTTGGTTTTAGATGCACACATGGGATTTTTTTAGATCCATCAGGTGCTGAGAATCTAAGCCACAACCTCACACAGGGCCAAGAAGCTGATTCAGACACATCCCTTTCTAAAGCAATTAAGCAAAGAGCCACAGCTGATGCCCATACATTTCCATTTGAAAACTCTTCAGTCTTTTCAAAGGGGTGCCTGAAGCAAAGACCTTCCTGACATTCAGGGCAACAGTACAATAGGTAAGCAAAAGGCCCAAAGCAGAGTTTCTCTACTGAGACTTTCCTGGTCACACTGATATCTGAGTTTTTTGAGATGCTCACCATTCCCTTCAGCTATCCAGTACATAGCCGTGTCACAGAGCTTGGAGGTGGTACATATCTTGGACACAAAACCATGAGCCTATTCTGGAGATTGTCCAGAATTCAGAAAGAAAACAGCAACTTATGTAGATATTAGGAGTGGCCCATCCATAAGGCAAGCCGCAGATCATTCATAAATAGGGCAGGATAAATCCTGGAAAGATTTCTACTAGACAGGACATATGTATTGATGCGCTCTCTTGTCTAATGTCTACAACCACGGACACAGTGGGATACACAGACATAGAAACACTCGCCTTGTCAAAAGACTTACTAGAAACAATTCACACCAAACCAAACCAAACAACTTTCCTACCTATACTCAGAATATAAGACAGACCAAAAACCCACACAGACCCCCAAGTAGGTCTGTGAAAATACGGAGTGTCCTTTGACTGGTGGGCCTTAATATATTCCCCCATAATGGGCTGTCCTGTCTCAGATCTGGTCTCTGTGTCCAACTCTATGAAGCTGTCAGGAGCCAGTGGTGAGCCACTACCTTCTTTCTCAGAAAAAGCCCCTCTTCAGACCTTCTTGGCATTTGGCCATCCTCACATCAGTAGGTACCAAGAAAGACTGTCTCTGTCCTTGGAAATTCCAAACAAGTTTGACCACTGGGAGTTGGACTTGGACTGGCTCTGGGTGCCTGGCTTCCTGTATCCCAAGTTCAGAGAGTTTCATCACCAAGGAAGTTAGTTGAGGTCACTTCCTTCAGGAACTGAATGAGGTCACTGCCTTGGAAACCACTTTGTCCTCACAGTTGCTTCCAAGGGTCCCATGAGATGGATGCTGCCCCTATTTCCCGTGACACTTTCACAAGTTAGAATTGTATATCACCCATAGGCACCCGGGAACAGCTCTCCACAAAGGCCTGGTTTGGTCCATCTTCTCTACATTAAGAAGAGAGAGGCTTATTCTGACACAACCCTTCATCCTGACCAGGTTGTTTGCCATGGAAGATTACTTTTAATCTTTCAGGTCCTTCATTGCTGCCTACATCTTCTCCAGGGATCATTTCTGCATGGACCTTTAAGATTCTCAGCAAATGGAAGATCCCCTACATTCCTGTATTGTAAGACCAACTCTGTCCCTGCTCTTCTGTAAAGTTAGATTGAGGGAAGAGTGTATGGTTAGGGTTAATAACATGTTCGATTTGTGTTATGACTCATTCTGCTGGATGAATAATGGTATTGGGAACCTGCGATATTTATAAGATTATATAGGTGAAATATATGTATGAAAACAGAAATCTAGAATTTGAAGCCCAGAAGCGCATTGGGCCCTTGATTGGGATACATAGTGTTGAATTACGTTCTGCACAGATGTCTCAGATTAATCCATATACAATGGCATAGGACCTTGTAAATTGGATGATTGAATGAGGAAGAGAACATCCAGTCAAAAAGGGATAGTTTGTAGGATTACAAAGATAGTCGGTAGGTTAGGAAGTAGAGTGAGTTTAGAATTTGGACCGAAACTTCTTTAAAAATAGGGTTTCAGTTAGAGAGTGAATGTAAATGTCAGCACATATGAAGATTCAGTCACAATGATGAACTTTGAAAAATATGTGGGAAAGCAGTTAATAATAGAGATATTACAAAATCAGGCAAAGTATAAAGTGAGTGATAGGATTAGACATTTTGAACAGGGTTGAGTTTGAATATATAATCTTAAGAAGAAACAAATATGCAGTCACCAGTAGGATTGACATTTGAGAGCATTAGACAACCTGGCCTTGGATGCTTTTAGTAATCCATGTTCACTTTCCCTTTAGGCTTTGGTAAAATCACAAGTGTGACCTTTGCATTTTTTGTCCAGAATATTACAGTCATAGAATGTATATGTAGATCAGGTGACATGAATATTTCTTCCAGCAATTCTGGGAGCAATGTTTTGAAGTCCTATAAATTAGTATTGGGTGTACAAAGAGGTGTACCCTGTGTGTATGAATATAGAGATAATGCATGAATAGACCAAATTTTGAATAAATAATATAACTGGTCCCACTTTAAATAACAGATTGAATTGATATCTGAAATCTTATAAGAAATCTTATATTGATATAACATCATTCATTCCAACCAGCAATACATCTAAAGGTAATATTAGGATTATAGTTTATCATGAAAAATATGTGAGTTTTGCTTCAAAAGTGATCATGGAAATTGAAAATAATGTGTTTAAAAAGAAGTCTCATCAAAAGACCAGTCAAGAAACATGGAGGAATACATGTGTTCTGACGAAGAAAGTGATTGAAAGTGAAACTAATGCCTATAAATTTGCGAACTTGTGGATGAAAATATATCCTATGATGTGCATAAACTGAAGAAACAGTAATGTAGCAGTCTTGAATAAAAATGAACATCAAAATACACATCATGTCCCATAGGAATCTACTTGCATTGATGTTAAACTGGGTCAGTTACTGTAGAAATATTAGGATTTTTATGCACCATTCACTAAAGTTAATTTTCAGTACTAGGAAACAAATATGTATTTAAGGAGAATGAATATTTTGAGAAAAGTCTTGAGAAAATTTGATTATAAATCCACATACTTGAATATGAATGAGTTAAGGGAGTGTATAATAAGACACATATTTCATATTTTAAAATATCTGGAGACTATATATATATATATATATATATATATATATATATATATACACACACACACACACACACACACACACACACACACAAACAAACATACACAGACATTAAAAATAACATAATATATACCAATTGAAATTCACCATGAAATGTATATCATCCAGAGTTCCAAAAATACTTATTTTCTTGAACCTGGATTTATGTATAATGTTATTCAACAAGGAAGCTCACTCATAGGTTGAATTTTCAGTTCCAATAGCATTTAGGAAGAGTGATCTCTTAAAATTTGTATCTGCCAAGTCAGCCACGTCACAAGAATGTACGTGTGGTATAAGGTAAGATTCTATAATTGCATGTAAAAATACATGTGCTGAATAGGCTACAGAGAAAGGGAGACAGGAATTCACATATTTGTTAACTTTAAAACACATGGAAAACTATTTCAACAAATAATTGACTACATTTATATCTCCTATCCTATATAATGCAAAAGACAATTCCAACTATACACCATGCCTCCAGTTCTGAACTGCTTGTATTTTTTACTTTTTGGGTTATTTTTCTCCATCTTGTTAGGATTAGTTGTCAGAGTCTACCAAGGTAGGTGTTAGTGTCAGGTATTCAGTATTTCGAATGGAAAATTGGAAAATGAATACAATGTGTATGTAAATATGTGGTACACAAAAATCTTTCCACTCTCATCCAGAACAATGCCTTGACATTACCATCACCCAGAGAAAGACACAATTAGAGGAGTAGAGTTAGAAAATCTGTGAATAAATAACTGGGATGGAATATGCTCAGGAGTTCACAAACTTGGAGGTGGTAGAGGAGATTCCAAAAGTAAGGGACAGAGTAAACACTCCACAAACATGGAGCTCTGCTGGCCTAAAGACTTCTTGAGAAACTGCCTCGTAGGTTGGGCACTTGAAATATATATTATTGTCTGGAGCTTTAGCTTCCATTGTAATGAGACCATCAAAGCTGGGTCTGAATCTATCTGACCTGGAGGACATGGTTTCTTATTTTCCACTGAATATGAGGCAGCAGTGCTGAATTCTCTCTTTGTAGGTAAACTGTGGAAACGGGGGGCTAAGTGTATCCACATGTGGACTGTGAAGCCATTTGGTCATCCTCCTCTTTTCGTGGTGTTTCTTGCTGCTGCACTGGGATTTTGGTATTGCTTCATGAAATACATAGAATTCAACTGTTACCCGGTGCTTGAGGGAGTTCTGCCATGTGTGGTAGGTCAGGGTCTGCAGGAGAATGCACCAAGGAGGCTTCTATCCCACATAGCTTGCCCCCTTGACCATAGCACCTTGATTCTAAACATTGCCCTGAAACCTCTCCATATAACAAGATGCCTTTACATATAAGGGTCTGCTGGCTGCACCACGTCAGTCACAAGCAATTTGGACGCCAATGGGAGATCCATATGGCCCCACCACAGATGTTTTATCACACACCTTCCCACCACAGCTCTGGGCCCACTCCTCAGCACTCTTCAACTTTCTGACATCTTTGTTCTGAACCATTTTCATGAAAACCAGTCAATCAAGGCACTGTATTATATACTCATGATCAGAAACAGGACATCCAAAGTTTCTCCAGTGCCACCTGGTGATGGGAATTTAAAAAATTTCATGGTATTTATCTAGCCATTTTTCAAGGATGAAGTTGGAGGCACTGTGTGTTTCAATTCATTCTGGAACCATTAAATGGTGAGGAAGCTCATTTCAATGAAATCTCTGGAGAACTCTCACAGGCAAGTCTTCCCAAATAGTGGCCAAAAGATCACATGAATTCAGGCCCATTGATGTCTACAATTTGCCGTCCATGTGTGATTTGACTCTCATCTATGGCTGCCAAGTCTTTCACAATAAAATCATGTGATATCCTGGCTCAGATTCCCAGTGCTGTGTGAAAAGCCACCCTGTGTCTATATTTCAGTGTCCAAGGGCCACTCTCTTGCGAAGCCTCCTAAAATCCCAAGACAATTCTTGGCAATACTTCTCTGAGGTCAGTTCAAGAACTCAGTCTCTAAGGGAAATGACCCCAGAGTTCAAGCCCAGGTGGACCAAGTCATCTCTTCCAACCGCCACACAAATGACCACAATTAAAACCAAAACACTCCCACATGGCCCTCATCTTCTTCCATATAGACACTCATTATTACCTCTGGCTTGAGGTTTCCATGAGGGGCGCAGCCCAAGACAGTGTCCAAAATACACTCCCTTGCCCCTCATTTGCCTAAAGTCTGGGTGGCCTGGAAACTCGTCCGGGGAAGCAGGAGTGATAAAATAGGCCTGCTGTAAATACTGCTCTGCTTCTCCAGTTTGAGTCCTACTGAAAGTCAGTTATAAATTCTTTATGTGATTTGGATTTTGCAGAAAACCCAAGCACCTATGGGCTAGCCTCTGCAAGGCTTTGAAGAACTCATTTGAACCAAAGGTTCCTATTCACCCTTGATTGAGGTCAGGAACCTTACAGAGGTAGGCGAGAGACTTCTTCCACAATGACTGCTCTTTTGGCTAATTTAGTTTTGGATTCACACATGGGATCTTTTTTTACATCCATTATGTGCTGAGAATCTAAGCCACAGCCTCACACAGGACCTAGAGCCTGATTCAGATACATCCCATTCCAAAGCAATTAAGCACAGAGCCACAGGTGATTCCCATTAGTTTCCATTTGAAAACTGTTTTCTTCAGGCTTCCCAAATTGGGGCCTGAGGCAAAGGCCTTCCTGACATTCAGGGCAACAGAACAATAGGTAAGAAAACAGCCCAAAGCAGTGTTTCTCCACTGAGACTTTCCTGATCACACTGATATCTCAGTTTTCTGAGATGCTCGCAATTCCCTTCAGCTATCCAGTACATGGCCATGTCACAGAGCTTGGAGGTGGTACATATCTTGGACACAAAAACATGAGCCTATTCGGGAGAGTGGCCAGAATTCAGAAAGAAAACAGGAACTTAGGAAGATATCAGGATTGCCCATGGATAAGGAAAGCCACAGTTCATTCATAAATTGGGAAGTATGAATGCTGGGAAGCTTTCTACTAGACAGGACACATCCATTGAAGCATTCTCTTTTCTAATGTCTACAACCACGGACACAGTGGAATACACAGACCCAGAAACACTCGCCTTGTCAGACGACTTACTAGAATCAGTTCACTCCAAACCAAACAAATCACCTTTCTTACATATTCTCAGAGCATGAGACAAAAAAACACAAACCCACACACACACACACACAAAGGCAAATCCTTCCCCCAAGAAGGTCTGTGACTATCCGGAGGTCCTATGACTGATGGGCCATACTATGTTCCTCCGAAATGGCCTGTCCTGTCTCAGATCTGTTCTCCTTGTGCAACTCTATGAAGTTGACAGGAGCCAGTGGCGAGCCACTACCTGGTTTCTCAGGAATGGCCGCTCTTCAGAGCTTTCCTGGCATTTGGCCATCCTCACATCAGTAGGTACCAAGAAAGACTAACTCTGTTCTTGATGAATCCAAACAAGTGAGACCACTGGGATTGAAACTGGGACTGGCTCTGGGTGCCTGGCTTCCTGGATCCCATGTTCAGAGAGTTCTATCATCAAGGAAGTGATGTGAGGTCACTTCCATCAGAAACTGAATGAGGTCACTGCCTTGGCAACCACATTGTCCTAACACTTGCTTCCAAGGGTCCCATGAGATTGAGGCTGCCCCTACTTCCTGTGACACTTTCACAAGTTAGAATGCTATATCAACCATAGGCACTCGGGAACAGCTCTCCACACAGGCCTTCTTTGGTCCATCTTCTCTACATTAAGAAGAGAGAGACTGATTCAGACACAACCCTTCATCCTGACCAGACTCTTACTCTCTCTGGTCCCTCATAGCTGCCAACATCTTGTACAGAGATCATTTCTGCATGGACGTTATAGGTTCTCAGCAGGTGGAAGATCCCCTACATTCCTGTATTGTAAGACCAACTCTTTCCCTGCTCTTATGTAAAGTTAGATTGAGGGAACAGTGTATGGTTAGGGTTAATAACATGTTCGATATGGGTTAGGAATCATTCTGCTGGATGAATAATGGTATTCGGAACCTGTGATATTTATAAGACTATCGAGGTGAAACATAAATATGAAAACAGAAATCTAGGAACGATTGGAAGCCCAGAAGGTCATTGGGCACTCAATTGGTATACTTAGCTTTGAATTTCGTTCTGCACAGATGTTTCAGATAAATAGATAATCAATGGCCTAGGACCTTGTACCTTGGATCATTGAATGTAGAAGAGAACATCCACTCAAACAGGGATAGTCGGTAGGATTAGGAAGATAGTTCGTAGGTTTCAAAAGAATAGGGAGTAAAGCATTTGGACCAAAAGTTTTTTAGCTATGGGGATTCAGTTAGAGAGTGAATGTCAATGTCAGCACATGTGAAGAGTCATTCGCAATTATTAACTGGAGAAAAGGTGTAGGAAAGCAGATATCAATAGAGACATTAGGAAATCAGGTACATTACAACGTGTGTGATAAGAAAATACATTTTTAACAGGGTTGAGGTTGAATATATAATCTTAGGAAGAAACAAATATGTAGTCTTATTATACGATTAAGAATGATATTTGAGAGCATTAGGGAACCAGGTCATGGAGGTTGTTAGTAATACATGGTCACATTCAATTTGGGCTTTGGTACAATCATAAGTGTGACCCTTGCATTTTGTGTCAGGAATATTACTGAGATGAAATGTATATGTATATTAGGTGAGTAGAAAATTCATCATGAAATATATATCATCCACAGGACCAAAAATATTCATTTTACTTAACGTGGATATATAGGTGAAATATAAGTATGCAAACAGAAGCCTAGGTAAGATTTGAAGCCCAGAAGAACACTGGGCCTTTGATTGTGATAGTTAGATTTGAATTATGTTCTGCAGAGTTGTCTCAGATAAATCGATATACAATGGTACAGGACCTTGTACCTTGGATGATTGAATGTCAAAGAGAACATCCAGTCAAACAGGTATAGTCAGTAGGATTAGGAATATAGACTGTAGGATTAGAAAGAAGAATGAGTAAAGGATTTGGACAAAAAGCTATGCTTCTCCAATTTGAGGCCTACTTTCATGCGTGGGCGACGCTCATGTGTGGCCACCTAATATCCCAACACAATTAATGGAAATACTTCTCTGAGGTCATTTCCAAAACTCAGTATCTTAGGGGAATCACACCAGAGTTCAACCCCAGGTGGACCCAGTCATCTCTTCCAACCACAACACAAATGACCACAATTAAAACCAAAACACTCCCACATGGCCCTCATCTGCTTCCATATAGACAGTCATTATAACCTCTAGCTGGAGCTTTCCATGATGGGCACAGCCCAAACAGTGTCCAGAACAAGCTCCCTTGCCCCTCATTTGCCCAAAATCAAGGTGGCCTGGACACCCTTCCTGTTAACCAGGAGTGATCAATAGGCCTGCCGTTAATACTGCTCCGCTTCTCCAATTTGAGGCCTACTGACTGTGGGGTTTAGATTCTTTATGTGAATTGGGGTCATGAGAAAACACAAGCACCTATGGGCTACCTTTTGCAGGGCTTTGAGCAACCCATTTTATTGAGTCTAGGAGTTGGACAAAAAGTTCTTTAGCAAAGGGGTTTTATTAGAGATTGAATGTAAATGTCAGCAAATCTGAAGAGTCATTCACAATGATGAACTGGAAAAAAGGTGTAGGAAAGCAGGTATCAATAGAGACATTAGGAAATCAGGCAAAGTACAAAGTGTGTGACAGGAAAAGACATTTTTAACAGGGTTGAGGTTGAATATATAATCTTAGGAAGAAACAAATATGTAGTCACCAATAGGAATGATATTTGAGAGCATTAGAGAACCAGGACATGAATGTTTTTAGTAATACATGGTCACATTCAATTTAGGCTTTGGAACAATCATAAGTGTGACCCTTGAATTTTGTGTCAGGAATATCACTGAGATGAAATGTATATGTATATCAGGTGAGTAGAGTATTTCTTCCAACGTTTCTGAAGCAATAATTTAAAGACTTATACTTCAGTATTGGGGATACAAAAGGTGTACCCTGTGTCTATGAATATGGATAAGATGCCATAATGGAAAATACTGTAAATAAATAACATAGCTGGTTCCAACTTTAAATAATGGATTGAATTGATATCTGAAAATATATAGAAAATCTTATATTGATATATGTACATTCCTTCCAACCAGTTATACATCTAATTTTGATATAAGCATTATGGTTTATCACGAAGAGTGTGTGAGTTTTGCTTCAAAAATGATTATGGAAATTGAAAATAATGTGTTTGGAACGAAGTCTCATTAAAAGACCAGTCAAGAAACATGGAGGAATACATGTGTTCTGAGGCAGGAAGTGATTGAAAGTGAACCAAATGCCTACAAATTTTTGAACTTGTGGATGAAATGATATATCCTTTGATGTCCATAAACTGAAGAAATAGTAATGTACAAGTGTTGAATATAAATGACCTTCAAATATACATCATGTCCCATAGGGTTCTACTTGCATTCATGTTAAACTGGGTCAGTTACTGTAGAAATATTAGGATTTGTAAGCACCATTCACCGAAGTTAGTTTTCAGTACTAGGAAATAAATATGTATTTCAGGTGGATGAATATTTCTGAGAAAAATCTTGTGAAATGTTGATTATAAATCCACATATAGAAACATGAGTGAATTTAGGAAGTGTATAATAAGACACATATTTCATATTTTGAAAAATCTGGAGAGTATATATATATATATATATATATATATATATATATATATATATATATATATATAGAGAGAGAGAGAGAGAGAGAAATAGATATATAGATAGATACATAGATAGAAACACACATTCAAAGACATTAAAATGTAGCAATATATATGACAATCGAAATTCATCATGAAATATATATCATCCACATATCCAAATATATTCATTTTAATGAACATGGATTTATGTATTATGTTGTTCATCTAGGAAATTCACCCTCAGGTTGAATTCCAATTCCATCAGTATTTAGGGGGAGTGATCTCTTCTCACAATTTGTATCTTCCAAAATCAGTGAGCTCACAAGAATGTACATGTGATACCAGGTAGGATTCTAAATATGCCTAAAATAATACATGTGCTGAATAGGCTACAGAGAAAGGGAGACAGAAATTTACAAATGGGTTAACTTTAAAAACTCATGGAGAAATATTACAATAAAAAATTGACTAGATTTAAAACACATACCATTGATAAAGCATAAGGCAAATTAAAGTATACACCATGCTTCCTATGAATGGCCTGTATTCGTATTCTGTTAGGTTTCTTTTTCTCATATTAGGATTAGTAGTCAGAGTCTAGTAGGGTATGGGTTAGTGTCAGGGATTCAGTATTTCAAATGGAAAATAGCAAAATGAATCTAATGTGTATGCAATTATGTTCTACACAAAAATCTTCCCACTCTCATCCAGAACAATGCCTTCACATTACCTTCGCAGCAACTAAGACAAAATTAGTGGAGAAGAGTTAGAAAATCTGTGATTACATATGTGGAAAGGAAAATGATCAGGAGTTCACAAACTTGGAGGTGGTAGAACAGTTTCCAAAAGTAAGGGAGAGGGTAAACACTACACAAACTTGGAGCTCTGCTGGCCTAATTACTTTTTGATAAACTGCCTCTGAGGTTGGGCCCTTGAAATATACGTTGTTGTCAGGAGCTTTAGCGTCCTTGGTAGTGAGACTACCAATTCTGGGTCTGCATCTATGTGACATGGAGGACATGCTTCCTTATTTTCTAGTGAACATGAGGCAGCAGTTCTTAATTTTCTCTTTTTAGGAAACTGTGGCCACTGGTGTCTAAGTATCTACCTGTGTGGACTGTGAAGCCATTTGGTCATCCTCCACTTTTCATGGTGTTTCTTACTGCTGCACTGGGAGTTTGGTGTTGGCTTCACGAAATACAAGGAGTACAACTGGGACACAGTTCTGGAGGGAGGACTCTCACGTGTGGTGGGTCAGGGTCTGCAGGAGAATGCACCAACCACGCTTCTATCCACATAGCTTTCCACCTTGACCAAAGCAACCTGATTCTGAACATTGCCCTGAACCCTCTCCATATAACAAGATGCCTTTACATATAAGGGTCTGCAGGGTTCACCATGTCAGTCACAAGTCATTTGAAAGCCAATGGCAGATCCACGTGGCCCCACCACAGATGTTTTTTCACACACCTACACTCCACTGCTCTAGGCCCCCTACTCGACAGGGTCCAAATTTCTGGCATCTCTGTTCTACACCATTTTCATGAAACCCAGTGAATTAAGGCAGGGTCTGGTACACTCATGATCAGCAACAGGACATCCAAAGGTTCTCCAGTGCCACCTGATCATGGGAATTTTAAAAATTTCATGATATTTATCTAGCCATTTTTCAAGGATAACGTTGGAGGCACTGGGGGTTTCAATTTATACAGGAACCTGTAAATAGTGAGGAATCTCATTGCAATAAAATCTCTGGAGAACTCTCACAGGCAAGGCTTTCCAACGAGTTGCCAAAAGGTCACATGAAGCCAGGGCCATTGAGGTCTACAATGTGAGGTACATATGTGTTAAGACTCTCAACTATACATGCCAAGACTTTCAGAATAAAATCATGTGATATCCTTGCTGAGATTCCCAGTGATCTGTGGAAAGCCGAAATGGGAATAGATCTCAGTTTCCAAGGGCAAATCTCATGCGTGGCCTCCTAAAATACCAACATAATTTATGGCAATACTTCTCTGAGGTCAGTTCCAGAACTCAGTCTCTAATTGGAATCACACCAGAGTTCAAGCACAGGTTGAACCAGGCATCTCTTCCAACTGCCACACAAATGACCACAATTAAAACTAAAACACTCCCACATGACACTCATCTTCTTCTATATATACACTCATCATAACCTGTGCCTGGAAGTTTCCATGAGGGGCGCAGTCCAAGACAGTGTCCAAAAAAAGCTCCCTTGCCCCTAATTTGCCTAAAGTCAGGGTGGTCTGGACACCCTTCCTGTGAACCAGGAGTGATCAAATAGACTTGTGTTTAATACTGCTCCACTTCTCCAATCTGAGGCCTACTGACTGTGGGGTTTGGATTCTTTATTTGAATTGGAGTCATGAGAAAACCCAAGCATCTATGGGCTAGAATCTGCAGGGCTTTGAAGAACTCATTTGACCCAAAGGATCCCTATTCTCACTGATGTAACTCAGGAACCTTACAGAGGAAGGTGAGAGACTTAATCCACAATGATTGCTCTTTTGGCCATTTTGGTTTTGGATGCACACATGGGATCTTTCTTTAGATCGATTAGGTGCAGAGAATCTAAGCCACAGCCTCACACAGGGCCAGGAGGCTGATTCAGTCACATACCTTTCCAAAGCAATTAAGCAAAGAGCCACAGGTGATGCTCATTCATTTCCATTTGAAAACTGTTTTTATCAGGCTTCACAAAGGGTTGGCCTTAGGCAAAGACCTTCCTGACATTCAGGACAACAGAAGAATAGGTAAGCAAAAGGCCCAAAGCAGGGTTTTTCCACTGAGACTCCCTGGTCACACTGATATCTGAGTTTTCTGAGATGCTCGCCATTCCCTTCAGCTATCCAGTACATGGCCATGTCACAGAGCTTTGAGGTGATATATATCTTGGACACAAAACCATGAGACTATTATGGAGAGTGGCCAGAATTCAGGACGAATACAGGAATTTAGGATCATAGTAGGTCTTGCCCATGGATAAGGCAAGCTGCAGTCCATTCATAAATTGGGCAAGATGAATGCTGGGAAGCTTTGTCCTAGACAGGACGCACCCATTGTGGCATTCTTTTTTCTAATGTCTACAACCATGGAGACAGGGGGATACACAGACATAGAAACACTCGCCTTGTCAAAGACTTATTGGAAACATTCCACTCCAAAACAAACAAACCGACATTTTTTTTACCTATTCTCAGAACATGAGACAAAACCACAAACTGTCGTCCACACACACCAAGGCACCTTTTCCCACAACTAGGTCTGTGACTATCCGGAGTGTCCTCTGACTGGTAGGCCATATTTCTCAACAATGGGATTTCCTGTGATAGATCTGGTCTCCTTTGACTACTCTGTGAAGTTGTCAGGAGCCAGCGGTGAGCCACTTTCTGTCCTCTCAGGAAAGGCCCCTCTTAAGAGCTATCCTGGCATTTGGCCACGCTCACATTAGTAGGTCCCAAGAAAGACTGACTCTCTCCTTGGTAAATCCAAACAAGTGAGCTCACTGGGACTGGGACTGGTACTGGTAATGGGGGCCTGGCTTCCTGGATCCTAAATTCAGAGAGTCTCATCACCAAGGAAGTAGGTGAGGTCACTTTCTTCAGGAACTGAATGAGGTCACTGCCTTGGCCACTACTTTGTCCTAACAGTTGCTTCGTATGCTCTCTGAGATCGAGGCTTTGCCTACTTCCTGTGACACTTTCACAAGTTAGAATGGTATAGAAACCATAAGTACCTGGGAACAGCTCTCCACCCAGGCTTGGTTTTGTCCTTCTTCACTACATTAAGAAGAGAGAGGGTGATTCAGACACATCCTTTCATCCTGACCGGGTTGTGTGCCATGCAAGATGACTTTTGCTCTCTCAGGTCCTTCATAGCTGACTACATCTTCTCAAGGGATTATTTCTGCATGGACTTCTGAGGTTCTCAGCTGGTGGAAGATCCTCTAGCTTCCTGTATTGTAAGACCAACTCTGTCCCTGCTCTTCTGTAAAGTGAGATAGAGTGAACAGTGTATGGTTAGGGTTAAAAGCATGTTTGATTTGAGTTAGGAATCATTCTGCTGGATGAATAATGGTATTGGGAATCTGTGATATTTAGAAGAATATAGACGTGAAATATATGTATGAGAACAGAGATCTAGGAACGATTTGAAGCCTAGGAAGGCATTGGGCCCTTGATTGAGATAATTAGCTTGAATTATGTTCTGCACCGAGGTCTCAGATAAATCGATACACAATGGCATAGGACCGGGTACCTCGGATGATTGAATGTAGAAGAGAACATCCAGTCAAAAAGGGATAGTCTGTAGGATTAGGAAGATAGTCAGTATGTTTAAGAAGAAGAGTGAGTCTAGGAATTGGAAAAAAGTTCTTTAACAATAGGGTTTCAGTTAGAGAGTGAATGTGAATGTCAGCACATGTGAAGAGACCATCACAATGATGAACTGGGGAAAATATGTAGGAAAGCAGATATCAATAGGGACATTTGGAAATCATGCAAAGTATAAAGTCAGTGATAGTATTAGATATTTTCAAGAGGGTTGAGGTTGAATATATTATCCTAGAAACAAATATGTACTCACCAATAGGATTGATATTTGAGAGCATTAGGCAAAATGGACATGCATGTTTTTAGTAATCCATGTTCACTTTCCATTTAGGCTTTGGCACAATCATAAGTGTGACCTTTGCATTTTGTGTCCAGAATACTACTGTGATAAAATGTATATGTAGATCAGGTGGCATGAGTATTTCTTCCACCATTACGGGGAGCAAAATTCTGAAAACTTATAAATTAGTACTGAGGATACAAATAGGTGTACCCCCGTGTTGATGATTATAGGGATGATGCATGAATAGACCATATTGTGAATAAAGTATATAACTGGTTCCAAGTTTAAATAATGGATTGAATTTACCTCTGAAAATATATAGGAAATCTTATATATATACATTCATTCAAACGAGTTATATATCAAATGGTAATATTCTGGTTACAGTTTATCATGAAGAGTGTGTGAGTTTTGTTTCAAAAATGATCATGCAATCGAAAATAATGTGTTTTGAAATAAGTCTAGTGAAAAGACCAGTAAAGCAACATGGAGAAATACATGTGTTCTGAAGTAGGAAGTGATTGAAAGTAAACCAAATGCCTATAAATACCTATACATTTGTGAACTTGTGGATAAGAAAGCATATCTTATGATGTCCATAAACTGAAGAAATTGTAATGTACAAATGTTGAATAAAAATGAACATCAAAATACACATCATGTTCCATTGGAATCTACTTGCATTGATGTTAAACTGGGTCAGTTACTGTAGAAATATTAGGATTTCTAAGCACCTATCACTGAAATTAGTTTTCAATACTAGAAAACCAATGTGTATTTCAGGTGGTTGAGTATTTCTGAGATTAATCTTGTGAAATGTTGTTAATAAATACACATACAGGAACATG
This sequence comes from Callospermophilus lateralis, assembly GCF_048772815.1. Taxonomy (NCBI): domain Eukaryota; kingdom Metazoa; phylum Chordata; class Mammalia; order Rodentia; family Sciuridae; genus Callospermophilus; species Callospermophilus lateralis. Next base: position 2,390,917 of record NW_027512870.1, on the reverse strand, counting down.
AATTAATTTAAGGAGTGTATAATAAGACACACATATTTCATATTTTGGAAAATCTGGAGAATATATATATATATATATATATATATATATATATATATATATATACACACACACACACACACACACACACACACACACACACACGCACACACATTGATATGCAGCAATATATATGCCAATCGAAATTCATCATGAATTATAATTCATCCACATATCCAAAAATATTCATTTTGTTGATCATGGATTTATGTTAATTATGTCTAATGTTTTTCACTAGAAAGTTCACCCACAGTTCCATCAGTATTTAGGGGGAGTCATCTCTTCTCACAATTTTTATATACCAAAGTCAGTGAGCTCACAAGAATGTACGTGTGATATCAGGTAGGATACTATATATGCATAAAAAGATACATGTGCTGAATAGGCTTCAGAGAAAGGGAGACAGGAATTTTCATATGTGTTTACTTTAAGAACTCATGAAGAAATATTACAAAGAAAAGTTGACTAGATTTATAATACATCCTCTTGATAAAGCAGAAGGCAAATCCAAGTATACACCATGCTTCATATGAAAGGCTTGCATTTCTATTCAGTTACGTTTCTTTTTCTCCATAATATTAGGATTAGTAGTCAGAGTCTAGTAGGGTATTGGTTAGTGTCAGGGATTCAGTATTTCAAATGGAAAATAGGAATATGAATCTAATGTGCATGCAAACATGTGCTACACAAAATTCTTCCCACTCTCATTCAGAACAAAGCCTTGACACAACCATCGATCCAAGTAAGACACAATTAGAGGAGAGGAGTTAGAAAATCTGTAAATACATATGTGGAATAAAAATTGTTCAGGAGTTCACAACACTGGAGGTGGTAGAACAATTTCCAAATGTAAGGGAGAGGGTAAACACTCCAGAAACATAGAGCTCTGCTGTCCTAAAGACTTCTTGAGAAACTTCCTCTAAGGTTGGGCACATGAAATATATGTAATTTTCACACGATTTAGCTTGGTTTTGGAGTGACACCATCAAACCTGTGTCTGCATCTATGTGACCTGAAGGACATGGTTCCTTATTTTCTAATGAACATGAGGCAGAAGTTCTGAATTCTCTTTTTGTAGATAAACTGTGGCCACTGGGAGCTAAGTGTCTTCCCATGTAGTCTGTGAAGCCATTTGGTCATCCTCCATTTTTCCTGGTGTTTCTTGCAGTTGCACTGGCAGTTTGGTATTGGTTTCATGAAATACAAGGAGTACAACTGGGACACAATGCTGGAGGGAGTTCTGTCACGTGTGGTTGGTCAGGGTCTCCAAGAGAATGTACGAACCAGGCTTCTATCCAACAATACTTTCCCCCTTGACTATAGCAACCTGACTCTGAACATTACCCTGAAACCTCTGCATATAACAACATGCCTTTACATATAAGGGTCTGCTGCCTGCACCTTGTCAGTCACAAGGCTTTTGGAAGCCAATGGCAGATCCAGGTGGTCCTACCAAAAATATTTATTCACACACCTACAGTCCACTGCTCTATGTCCACTACTCAGCAGGCTCCAACTTACTGGCATCTCTGTTCTACACCAGTTTCACGAAACCCAGTGAATCAACGCACTGTCTGGTACACTCATGATCAGCAAAAGGATATCCAAATGTTCTCCAGTGCCACCTGGTCATGGGAATTTCAAAAATTTCAAGGTATTTATGTAGCCATTTTTCAAGGATGAATTTGGAGTCACTGTGGGTTTCAATTAATTCAGGAACCATTGAATGGTGAGGAAGCTCATTTCAAAGAAAGCTCTGGAGAACACTCACAGGCAAGCCTTCCCAAAAGGTGGCCAAGTAGTCACATGAAGCCAGGCCCATTGAGGTGTACAATGTGAGTTCCATGTGTCGTTAGACTCTCAAGTATGGCTACGAAGTCTTTAAGAATAAAATCATGTGATATCCTGGCTTAGATTCCCTGAGCTCTGTTGGAAGCCATCCTGGGCCTAGATCTCAGTTTCCAAGGGCGATTCTCATGTGTGGCCTCCTAAAATCCCAAGACTATTTATTGCAATACTTCTCTGAGGTCAGTTCCAGAACTCAGTCTCTAAGGGGAATTACACCAGAGTTCAAACCCAGGTGGACCCAGTCATCTCGTCCAACAGCCACACAAATGACCTCAATTAAAACCAAAACACTCCCACATGGCACTCATGTTCTACCACATAGACACTCATCATAAACTCTGGCTGGAGGTTTCCATGAGGGCGCAGACCAAGACAGTGTACAAAATAATCTCCCTTGCCCCTCATTTGCCTAAAGTCAGGGTGGCCTGGACACACTTCCTGCAAACTAAGAGTGAACAAATAGGCCTGACCTTAATACTGCTCCACTTTACCAATTTGAGGCCACTGCCTGTGGGGTTTAGATTCTTTATGTGAATTGGAGTCATGAGAAAACCCAGGCACCTATGGCCTAGCCTCTGTAGGTTTTGAAGTACTCATTTGATGCAAAGCATCCCTATTCTTACTTGATGGAGGTCAAGAACCTTACAGAGGAAGGCGAGAGACTTCATCACAATTACTGCTCTTTTGGCCATTTTGGTTTTCGATGCACACATGGGAACTTTCTTTAGATCCATCAGGTGCTGAAAATCTAAGCCACAGCCTCACACAGGGCGAAAGGGCTGATTCAGACACATCCCTTTGAAAGAAATTAAGCAAAGAGCCATAGGTATGCCCATTCTTTTTTATTTGAAAACTCTTTTCTTCAGGCTTCACAAAGGGGTAGCCTGAGTCAAAGACCTTCCTGACATTCAGGTCAAAAGAAAAATAGGTAAGCAAAAAGCCCAAAGCAGAGTTTCTCCACTGAGACTCTCCTGGTCACATTGATATCTGAGTTTTCTGAGATGCTCGTCATTCCCTTCAGCTATCCAGTTCATGGCCATGTCACAGAGCTTGGAGGTGGTATATATCTTGGACACAAAACCATGGGCCTATTCTGGAGAGTGGCCAGAATTCAGGAAGAAAACAGGAAAACTTAGGAAGTTATCACTGGTTGCCAACCAATAAGGTAAGCTACAGTCCATTTTAAATGGGGAAGGACGAATGCTGGGAAGCTTTCTAATAGACAGGAGACATCCATTGATGCTTTATCTATTCTAATGTCTACAACCACAGACACACTGGGATACACAGACATAGAAATACTCGCCTTGTCAAACAACTTTCTAGTAACAGTCCACTCCAAACCAAACAAACCGACTTTAGTACCTATTCTCAGAACATGAGACAAAACCACAAACCCACAACCACACCCACAAAGCCACCTTCTTACCCCTACTAGGTCTGTGACTATCTGGAGTGTCCTCTGATTGGTGGGGCATACAATGTTCCCCCGAAATGGCCTGTCCTAAGATCTGGTCTCCTTGGCCAACACTGTGAAGTTGTTAGGAGCCACTGGTGAGCCACTACCTGCTTTCTCAGGTAAAGCCCCACTTTAGAGCTTTCTTGCATTTGGCCTTCCTCACATCTGTAAGTACCAAGAAAGACTGACTCTGTCCTTGGTAAATCCAAAGAAGTGAGACAACTGCGACTGGTACTGGGACTGGCTCTGGGTGCCTGGCTTCCTGGATCCCAAGTTCAGAGAGTTCCATCACCCAGCAAGTGAGGTGAGGTCACTTCCTTCAGGAACTGAATGAGGTCACTTTCTTGGCAACAAATTTATCCAAACTGTTGATTTCAAGGGTCCCATTATATGGAGGCTGCCCCTACTTCCTGTGACACATTCACAATTTAGAATGATATATCAACCATAGTCACCCATGAACAGATCTCCACACAGTCCTGGTTTGGTCCATCTTCTCTACATTAAGAAGAGAAGCTGATTCAGACATAACCCTTTATCCTGACCATGTTGTTTGCCATGGAAGATGACTTTTGCTCACTCAGGTCCTTCATAGCTGCCTATATCTTCTCCAGGGATCATTTTTGCAGGGACCTTTGAGGTTCTCATTAGGTCTAATATCCCCTACATTCCTGTATTGCATGAACAACTCTTTCCCTGCTCTTTTGTAAAATTAGATTGAGGGAACAGTGTATGGTTATGATTAATAACATGTTCGGTGTGGGTTAGAAATCATTCTGCTATATGAATAATGGTATAAGGAACCTGCGATATGTATAAGAATATATAGGTGAAATGAATGTATGAAAATAGAAATCTAAGTAAGATTTGAAGCCCAGAAAGGCATTGGGGCCTTGATTGGGATAGGCATTGTTGAATTATGTTTTGCACAGATGTCTCAGATACATCGATATACAATGGCATAGGACCTTGTACCTTGGATGATTGAAAGTAGAAGAGAACATCCAGTCAAAAAGAAATAGTCGGTAGTGAAAGGTTAATAAAATAGGTACTTATCACTTCCTGTTTTTCTGTATGCTTAACAAAACTCTGTTGCAATCTTGTGAAAAATTTGCTAATCTTTTCCTAGAGTGTGCTGTTCCCAAACGCCAAACTGCAGAATGTACTCCCTCACTCGGTGTCACGCAAACCACCCACTCGCCCTTACCCATCAGTAAACTTTCCTCCCTTCCCTCTCCAAGGAAAGTATATAAGCTCTGCTGAAGCTGTGCTTGGGGCTCTCTTCTCTATTCAAGTGAGCTCTGAGGCCCAGCATGCTGGACCCCAAATAAACCCTTTGCTGTTTCATGAGACAGTCTTTTGGTGGTCTCTTCCTCCGACACTCACACGACATTCACATATTGAGGTTCCACAGAGTTCCAGCAGCAGGGGACGAGAGACCCCAACGGGCACCTCTCGGGGCAAGTAAGGGGCCTCTTTTTGGTTTCATGTTTCAGCTTAGGGCTTGGCAAAATCACTGGCGATGAAGAGCCTGAGCTCTCTCCCACAGTGACTGAGAGATGTGTCACAGAGACACAGGCCGCGTCCCTGGGGTACGCCCAAGAGGACTCGGGAAATCAAGGAACAATTGTCTCCTCAACTCAGTGATATTTTCAGTTTCGGTATTTCCAGCCCATCGGATTTTGCCAGCTACTCATTCCTGGTCTCAGTGTTGGAGGTCCATTGCATGTCTTTATTGTCTTGTCTTGTCTGTGTCATGTGTCGTTGCTTTTACTGTTAGTGTACCTTTCATTATGGGACAGAGCACTTCAATGCCTCTGTCCCTGACCCTTGATCACTGGACCAAAATCCGCTTAAGGGCTCAGAATCTTTCTTATTTAGTAAAACGCTGGACCTGGCAGACTCTCTGTTCCTCAGAATGACCCACGTTTGGAGTCGGATGGCCCGTAAAAGGATCTTTCTACTTCCTACTAATTTAAAAAGTCAGAGATATTGTCTTTCAGCCGGGGCCACATAGCCATCCTGATCAACAGCCATATATTTTAACTTGGCATGACCTCTGCAAATCTCCTTCTTCATGGGTGAAGCTTTTCCTTGCCCCTGCCCCCCGCTCCTACTCTTTCCCCCATGATCTCTCAAACCCTCTGCTCCTCCCCCTCCTCCACCCTCTGTTCTCCCTGAGTCACAAGATTTGACTCTACTGGAATCTCATCCCCCTCCTTATCCCCTGCCATCGTCCACTAACCCACAACACCCTCTAAGTGATTCTACTTCTGCTGACTCAGCCTCTCTGCCATTGGAGGAAGCAAAGCCGGCCCAGCACCCTCCAGATAACTCCCTTGTGGCACACACATCCCCTCCTTCCCTGGAGGAAGCTGGCCCGGCTAAAGGAACTCACAGGCGGCAAATGATTGAAACCCTGGAACTCCCATGATGCACCCCTTCCGTCCCCATGGGCCAACGATTGATGATGGCCATGGGAGAAAAATGCAAGCTTACTAGTACTGGCCTTTCTCCTCTTCAGACCTATACAACTTAAAAAATTACAATCCCCCATTTTCTGAGGAACCCACCCGGCTCATCGGTCTGGTTGAGTCATTGATGTTTTCCCACCAGCCTACTTGGGATGACTGCCAACAACACCTAAGGACTATCTTCATGACAGAGGAACAAAAGAGAATCCTCCTGCAAGCTAGAAAAAAGTATCCTCAGACCAGATGGGCGACCAACACAACTTCCCAACTTAATCAAAGCCAGCATTCCCTTTAACCGACCCAACTGGGACCCCAACAACTTTGAAGGTAGGGAGAAACTGTCCCCTTATTACCGGGCTCTAATAGTGGGTTTCCAAGTGGCTGCTAGGCGACCAACTAATTTTGCCAAGGTAACAGAGATTACTAAGGGCCTGATGAATCTCCCTCTCTATGTTTCTAGAGAGAATTATGGAGACATATAGGAGATATACTCCTTTCGATTCTCAGGGGGAGGATCAAAAGGTATCTGTCATGATGGCCTTTATTGGGCAAGGTGCCCTGGATACTAAAAGAAAGTTACAACGCTTAGATGGATTACAAGATATGACTTTGAGAGATTTAGTCAGAGAAGCCGAGAAGGCATACTATAAGAGAGAAACTGAGGAAGATAAGGGAGCAAAGGGAGGATAAAAGAAACAAAGACAGACTAAGGCATTGACTAAGGTCCTGGTCACAACAAAAAATAGGCCAGAAATTAAGAAACAGGGAGACAGGAAGGGATACCAGGGCCCAGGCCAGAGACCACCCCTGGCCTCAGATCAATGTGATTACTGTAAAGAAAAAGGACACTGGGCCAAAGAGTGCCCCAGAAATAGACAGCCACACCAGCCAGGCATTCTGACTCTGGAGGATGACTACGAAAGTAGGGGCTACGATCCCCTCGCTGAGTTAAGCGTAACTTGAAGTGGAGGGGACCCCAGTAAACTTTGAATTGAATACAGGGGCAATATACTCAGCCCTCAAGGCCACATTTGGCCCTCTATTAAATAAAAGGTCTCTAGTTCAAGGGGCTAACTGCAGTAAATATTGGGCATAGACAACTAAGAGTACCATGGACCTGGGGAAAGGAAAAAATCCATCACTCCTTCCTAGTAATCCCAGAATGCCCAGCCCCATTGATGGGCAGAGATCTGCTCACCATGGTCCACGCCAAAATAACCTTTAACCCTGAAAGCCCCCAAGTGGAATTTCTAAATCCTTCAGTAAAAATTCCTATAGTCATGGCTCCAACTATGTCAGTAGAAACTGTACATCAACTCACTCGCTTTGGTTCAAAGAAACTGCAGGAATTCCTGAAGGATCAAGAACAGAGTTTTAAACTAACTGACTCACAGGAAAAGGAAATAACAGAATGGTTAACAAAAGTCTGTCAGTTCCATCAATTGGTTAATGCTTACCCTTACAAGCTTCCTTCAGGAAAGCGCCTATGAGGAACCAGACCAGGACAATTTTGGGAAGTGGATTTTACTGAAATTAAGCCAGCAAGGTATGGACTTAAATATCTCCTAGTCTTTGTAGATACATTTTCAGGATGGATTGAAGCAGTCCCCACAAAAAAAAAAAAGAAAGAAAGAAAGAAACAGCAAAAACGATGGCCAAGAATATCCTAGAAGATATTTTTCCAAGATACGGCCTGCGTAAGGTAATAGGGTCTGATAATGGACTGGTGTTCATGGCCCCGGTAAGTCAAGGGTTAGCCAGGACCCTGAGGATTAATTGGAAGTGACATTGTGCTTATCGACCCCAGAGTTCAGGACAGGTAGAAAGAGTGAATAGAACCATTAAACAGACCTTACGAAATTAAGCTTAGAGACCAGCATAAAAGATTGGACTATGCTCCTGCCTTCTGCAATGTTGCATGCAAGAAATACTCCCTCTGTTTCTTTGTGTAATCACACCCCCTTTGAAATTCTCTATTGTGCACCTCCTCCCGTAAGGGATCTAACCCCACTCTAAGACCTAACGATCCCTTCCACACCCCCTTGCTTGAGAGACTTAAAGCTCTTGAAAGAACTAAGAAATACCTGTGAAAACAGCTGGCCACTGCCTACCAACCTGGGGAGGAGGGGATTCCACATCGATATCAAGTAACAGACTTCATCGACGTAAGACGACATCAGGTGTCATCCCTGGAACCCCGCTGGAAAGGACCATAGCAGGTGCTACTTATAACACCTACAGTAGTAATGGTAGACGGAATCACTTCCTGGATCCATGCCTGTCATCTCAAGCCTGTGCCCTGTCCAGACTCTGGCTAGAAACTGAAAAAGACTGGTAACCCTTTAAAATTGCGTATTCGCCATGTGGATAAGGCTCTATACTCTCCCATTTACCACCAGTAGTCCTAACCCTCATCAGTCCGTTCAGCAGAGATGGGTGATCACAAATCCTACTGGAAAATAAGTATAATATATCTCGCATACAGCCCCCTTAGGATCTGGTGGCCATCTCTCCATACAGACATTTGTCAGCTGGCTATAGCTCTTTCCTATTGGTATATCCCTGATGAAGAGGATCCCACTAAAATTCCATTAAATGCCTTCTGTACCATAGATAATGGAAACAAACCTTATGGATGTAGGGACACGTGAGCCAGATGCAGGTTGGCTAGCCTAGATTGCTATGTTTGCCCAGCAGACTATCAAAGCCACAAACAGTCACGGCTGTGTGGGGGAAAAGCTGACTTCTTCTATATGTCATGGGAATGTGAGCATACAGGGGCTGCCTGATGGAACCTAAACTCCTCATCAAATTCAGTACAGAGCATTGGCCATACTACCAATTAGATAACCAAAACCGATGGCCCCCAGAGGGGTCTCCAGATCCTCAAATTCTGCTTGAACTTTTCAACTTCTGCAAGTGCTCAAAAGGGTGAAAGGCGATTCCCCTATGTGGAAGCCTTTTCCCTCCTTCACTCACATCCTGAACTATGCTTCTCCAAAAGATCCTCACCCTCAGCCTTCTGCTCCAGACTCTCTGCTGTCATTCCCACCTCAGCAAACTGATTTCTCCCCTCCAATTACTAGATGAAAAGCCCAAACCTCCGCCGGTTCTCAGACCACTGCCCCCTTGCTGAGGTAGCAGGTACTGAGGTACCCCTTCACCCACTCATTCCTCTCTTCTCCTGTCAGTGCCACACCGGGTCCCACCAGGTCCTCTTACCAGCTAACCAAAAGCTCAAACCAGCTGAGGAGAGCCCTCAGACCCTTATCCAAGATGTAATAAAAATGGCCTTTAATGTTGCTTTGTCAATACTGAAAACAGGTTTCTAAGTTTTTGAAAGTCCCTCACAGGATTTTGGGATACTCACTCCCGTCTTCCCCTCTACTCTACCTGTTCTACTGCTCACGTTTTTGTTGCCTGGAAAATCCCAAACCCGTTTCCCATTATTCTTTTACATCTCTCCTTCCTCATTCTCAGATCCTCGGAGGTGCTCTCAGCCCCACCTTCCTCGTCTTCCCCCGCTGTACCAGGCCCACCGAAAAGTCTTAACTGACCTTCTCCAGAAGTCTTCACCATGGCTGACTTTAAAACTTTCAGCAAAAGAGTCCCTATAAAAGAGTTCAATGTAGATAAATTTTCTTTATTCGTGTTGCCCTGTTCTACTTGGCCACTGCCTAAAAAACTCAGCACTTCTCAGCTAGACACCCCCTTACTAGTTTTTTCACAAAATATGAGAAAAAGGCCTCTGGCCTTGAGGTGGGGCTTCACAGAAATGGCTACATTTCTACAATAAAGAAGTTAAAATTGGGCTCCATTGTAACAGCTGGCAGGGGGAAAAAAGAAAGGGAAGAAAAATCTCTCCCTCTCCCAGGTGTCCTTGATAAGTTAACTTGCCCAGAACAGAGGAAAAAAAAGAAACAAAAACTGCTTTTTGTGATCTTCTGCAGACTGTGAACTTCTGAGCCCCTTCCCTTATATGTTGGGTACAAAATTCTGAAACTATCTAAACTTGGGGTTCAGGGGATTAATTGATTACAACAGAAGCAGTGCCCTCTGAATCCATTTGCAACCAAATAGGACTGTTTCCCTGTCTTCCATGCTATCTTAGGTGCCTTGCCTTGTCCTTCCCTACAACAGTATAATTCTATATACTTAAACATTGTTTATGTTTTCATGAAATGGTTAACCGATGTGATTAATTGAAGTTGTTTCACAGAGTGCACTGTCATGACGCAGGTTCATTTAAAGATCATATAGGGGGGCATACAACCCGGTTAAGCTGAAAACATGTATTCTCACTTTAGCCATATATTAGGAATAGGGGTTTCTGCAGTGGTGGGTACAGGAACAACTGCCCTGGTCCATGGGACACAACAAGTGACCCAATTAGAAGCAGCAATAGACCAATAAATAAAGATATTAGAAACCTCCATCACAGCTTTGCAGGAATCTTTTACCTCTGTACCTGAAGTTGTTTTAGAGAACAGTCGAGGGTTGGATCTCCTCTTCATGAGAGAAGAGGGCCTTTGTGCTGCATTGAGGGAAGAATGTTGCTTTTATGCCGACCATACGGGAGTTGTAAAAAAAAAAATCTATGAGTAAATTAAAAAGACGCCTTGAAGAGCATCAACGAGAGAGAGAGAGAGGCCCAAAAGGGTGGTTTGAGTCTTTGTTCACACAGTCTCCCTGGTTAACTACGTTTTTATCAACCCTGGCCGGTCCAAAAATAATCCTCATATTATTGCTAACTATAAAACCCTGTTTTCTCAACCGTGTGATTTCTTTTCTCCAGGCTCAAATTGGACGAGTTAAACTTAAGGTAATACACCACTAGCAAACATAGAATGTGACACCCCCAATGATCATTTTTATGATTAAAAGGATCCAGAAGAAGAAGTGGGGAATGAAAGGTTAATAAAATAGGTACTTGTCACTTCCTGTTTTTTTGTATGCTTAGAAAAACACTGTTGAAATATTGACAACTGTTTTCTAATCTTGTTCCCAGAATGTGCTGTCCCCAATTGCCAAATTGCAGAATGTACTCCCTCACCCGGTTGCTCGCAGACCGACCACTCGCCCTGACCCATCAATAAACTTCTCTCCCTGCAGCCTCCAAGGAAAGTATAAAAGATCAGCTTAAGCTGTTCTCAGGGCTCTCTGATCTATTCAAGGCAGCTTTGAGCCCCAGTATGCTGGACCGCCAATAAACCCTTAGCTGTTGCATAGTACAGTCTTTTGGTGGTCTCTTCCTCTTACGCTTGCCGGAATATTATTGGATGATTGAATGTAGAAGAGAACATCCTGTCAAAAAGGGATAGTCGGTAGGATTAGGAAGATAGTGGGTAGGCTTAGGAAGATGAGTGAGTATAGGATTTGGAACAAAAGTTCTTTAGCAATAGGGTTTCAGTTAGAGAGTGAAGTTAAATGTTAGCACAAGTGAAGAGTCAGTCACAATGATGAACTGGGGAAAATATGTAGGAAAGCAGATATCAATAGAGACATTATGAAATCAAGCAAAGTATAAAGTGAGTCATAGGATTAGACATTTTCAAGAGGGTTGAGGTTGAACACATAATCTTAGGAAGAAACAAATATGTAGTCACCAATAGGATTGACATTTGAGAGCATTAGGAAACCTGGACATGGATGTTTTAAGTAATCCATGTTCACTTTCCATTTAGGCTTTGGTACAATCATAAGCCTGACATTTGAATTTTGTGTCCAAATATTACTGTGATTAAATGTATATATAGATCAGGTGACATGAGAATTTCTTCCATCATTTCTGGGAGCAATACTTTGAAGACGTATAATTCATATTGGGGAATCAAAGAGGTTTACCTTGAGTCTATGAATATAGAGATAATGCATGAATAGACATTACTGTGAATAAATAATATAACTGGTTCCACTTTAAATAATGGCTTAAATTGATATCTGAAAACTTATGTGAAATTTTATATTGATATACAATCATTTATTTCAACCAGTTATACAACTAATGGTAATATTAGGGTTATGGTTTATCATGAAGCTGTGTGAGTTTTGCTAAAAAAGTGATTATGGAAATCAAAAATAATGTGTGTGGAAAGAAGTCTCATGAAAAGTCAAGCCAAGAAATATGGAGGAATACATGTGTTCTGAAGCAGGAAGTGATTGAAAGTCAAACAAATGCTTAAAAATTTGCTAACTAGTGGATGAAATGTATATATATCCTATGATGTGCATAAACTGAAGAAATACTAATGTACCAGTGTTGAATAAAAATGAACGTCAAACTACACATCATGTCCCATAGGAATCTACTTGAATTGATGTTAAACTGGGTCAGTTACTATAGAAATATTAGGATTTGTATGCACCATTCACTGAAGTTAGTTTTCAGTACTAGGAAACAAATATATATGTCAGGTGGATGAATATTTCTGAGAATAATCTGGTGAAAAGTTGATTATAAATCCAAATGTATGAATATGAATGAATTTAGAGAGTGTATAATAAGAAACATTTTTCATATTTTGAAAAATCTTGAGAATATATATATATATATATATATATATATATATATATATATATATATATATACACACACATATACACAAACACACACACACAGAGACATTAAAAATAGCAATATATATTGCAATGGAAATTCACCATGAACTATATATCATCCACAGATTCAAAAATATTCATTTCTCTAAACATGGACTTATGCATAATGTTGTTCAACTACGAAGCTGACCAATAGGTTGAATTTTCAGTTCCAACAGCGTTTAGGAGGAGTAGTCTCTTCTCACAATTTGTATCTGCCACCTAACAAAAATGTATGTGTTATAACAGGTAGGATTCTATATGTGCATATAAAAAAACATGTGCTGAATAGGCTACAGAGAATGGAGACAGGAATTTGTTGAGAGCCACAGCTGAAGGTGCCCTAGCAAGCTTCCAACTGCCAGAAAAATTCCAGCTGCCTGCTGATTATTGGCTCACAGAGGCCCCAGCAACATCTAGCTGATTGGCTACTCTGTGGTGATGCTCATTGGGCTGTTTCCCTGCCCTTTCAGACCATTTAGCTGCTCATTGGGGGACTTTTTTGGCTCCACCCACGATGACCCAGCAAATCGACCTCAAGCGCAGGAGGTTTGTGGGAGGTGGAGAGGTTTGTGGGTGTGAGAGAGACTTTACAAGGAAGCCAGTTGTGGCAGTTAGCCTCTGGGAGTTTTTCCTGAGGAGCTGTTTTGTTTGGGGTGTGTGGTTCTAAAAATAAAGTTTGTTTCTTTTGACAAGTGGCTGCTGAATCGTGCCTAGCCAGACTGCAGCATTTGGTGGCTCGAACGAGGATTGACTGAGGGTAAGTGATAAGGTAAACTGCTCGACCCTGAGAGCAGGGCGAGAGGATGGGTAGCCATTTTAGGATTCCTCTTTTGTTTTGCTTCACGTTTATTTTAAGTTGCCTGTCCCTGGAGATGAGTTAAACGAAAGAAAAAACACTCAAATCTGAGGAAAAACTATTTATGTCTGAGGAACAGATTGGGATAAAGGTCGGATGCACATGTCAGGAGGATAGAAAGGCCATAATGACTTTTTTTTGTTCACTTTTTATTTCATTCTGTCTCGTTTTTTTTTTTTTTTTTTTTTTTTGCGTTATCTTGTTGGGTTTCATTAAAGTAGAAATACGGGATCAGAAATTAGTAAAAAACAAACTGAAATAGTGTTAAGGAAATTGTTACAGGAAGGAGGCATCTCATTAAAATCAGGGACAGTCAGGGCATACGTTGATACAATATAAAAATGTAGCCCATGGCTTTTAAAGTAAGAGTTATTAAATTTACCACAATGGAACCATCATGGTGAAGATTTAAAAAGAATAGAAGAGAACAGTCCAGGGACTCTGCCAGTTGGCACATTGCCATTGTGGTCTTTCATATCTGTTCTGCTTAGTCCAAAGCCTTCAGTTCAGACAAAGATAGAGGAACAAAGCTTAGAGCAGAAAAAGCCATCAGGGGAAAAGTTACAAAAGGACGCTGCTACTAACAACCTTCTATCATCAGAGGGTGTAAGTGTCCAACCAACAGTGCCACCTCTAAAGGATACTGTTACTAACACCTTTCTATTCTCTAATTAATTTATTTTCCAATAGTCATTATAAATTTAATGCTATAGTATCCCTTGAAGGTGCTGGTAGGATTTCCCCTTCAGTACTGTTTTCTCTTTGCTTTCCAATATACAAAGTCTAATCTGGGACAGAAAAGATCCATTCTTTATAAGACGTATCTGGGCACATACAGGATTGCCTGGAGCCCTTAGTTTGGGCAATGATTTAGCAGATAAAACTACACATGACATATATTCATATTTTCTCTACACTAGAAGAAGCTACAAATTTTCAAAAAAGTTCCATGTCAATGCTAATACTTTACAAAAGTGTTTTGAAATAACTAAGGAACAAGCTAGACAAATAATAAAACAATGTCAAAATTGTGTGACCATTTTACCACAAGTTAATCCTGAAGTCAATCCGAGAGGATTGATACCTAACCATATTTGGCAGATGGACGTCACACACTTGCCAGAATTTGGAAAATTAAAATATTTGCATGTTACAGTTGACACTTCTTCTGGATTTTTGATGGGCTCCCTTCATGCCGGAGAAAAAACTAAAGATGTTATAGCTCATTGCTTAAAAAATTTTGCCACTGTGGGCGTTCCAAAACAGTTAAAAACAGATAATGCCCCTGGTTATTCTTCTACCTCTTTTAAACAATTTTGCTCATCATTTGGCATAACTCATATAACAGGAATCCCATACAATCCACAGGGAAAAGGCATAGTTGAAAGAGCACATCAAACTATTAAAATGTACTTATTAAAGCAAAAAGACGGAATTGGGAAGGGGTATATATTTCCCAAAGATAAACTTAAAATAAACATTTTTACTCTAAACTTTTTACATTTGGATTCATGAGGACTTAGTGCTGCAGAAAGGCATATGTGTCCAAAAAATGTGCATAAGCTCAAGGTACTTTGGAAGGCTATTCTAACAGGACAATGGAAAGGTCCTGACCCAGTAATTGTGTGGAGTCCAGGGTCTGTTTGTGTGTTTCCACAGGAAGAACAGCAGCCGATTTGGATTCCGGAGAGATTAACTAAAGTCCTGACCAAGTGATAGTCTGGAGTCGAGGGTCTGTTTGTGTGTTTCCACAGGAAGAACAGCATCGATTTGGATTGCAGAGAGATTAACTAAACTGATTTGTATAGACCAAAAAGAAGATGATTTGGCTCAAATCCATAACAGCTGGTATCCAAAACTCCAGTCTGGCTATCCTTACATCTGCGACAGAACCAGGATGCTTTTTTCAATATCAATTTTATTATTGCCCTTTCCCACAACATGAAGTTCTATTTTGTGTTTTTGAGCTAATGCAGACCTAGGTTACTGTTTTGCTGATCATTTCTATTATTTGACTATAATTTTTTAAACATTCCAATGGTGATTTCACCTGTAAAAAGTTATAAGGCCTTTACTATTATGTAATATGTTGTATGTATTATATTATGTTTGCACACTTGTGTTTTGTGTCATATGTTTGAATGTACATATGTCCATACATCATATATGATGTGCGCTCATGAAAAAATGGATCCAAATATTTTTTTTTATTCACGTGTTTTAAATGTTTTAATTTAAATTGGGTAAACATCTGTTGAGGACTGTTTTAATATGTGAACAAAAAAGGACGTTAACAGAACTGTATGTTTACTTTCCCTTTCCTTTTCATTATATTGAATAATTCTCTTCAAGATAATGTAAATTCTTAAGAAAATGGTTTTTTTAGTACCTTTTAGAATGATACATAATTTTTTTTAGCCATTATTGCCAGAATTCCTATCTTCATCCCAGTGTTGGTGAAGACAAAGATAAAACCAATCTACAGATTGTGCAATAGCCATCACTGAACTGTTTGCAGAACTTGCCTGGACTATGTATCACTTGTGTGCATTTTGAACTATCTGTTGGTGCAGCGACTTGTGGTAGTGTTGGGGTATTTATGCTTATGCTGTCATTGGTGGTACAATTTTTCCAAAAGGAGCCATCAACTGGCTTGGTGTATCTTCCCTTTTCTCACTTTATAGAGGTCAGGAACCTTACAGAGGAAGGCGAAAGACTTCATCCGCAATGACTGCTATTTTGGCCATTTTGGTTTTGGATGCACACATGGGATCTTTCTTTAGATCCATCAGGTGCTGAGAATATTAACAGCCTCACACAGGGCTAAGACACTGATTCAGACACATCCCTTTCCAAAGCAATTAAGCAAAGAGCCACAGGTGATGCCCATTCATTTCCATTTGAAAACTGTTTTCTTCAGGTTTCACAAAGGGGTGTCCTGAGGCAAAGAACATCCTGACATTCAGGGAAACAGAACAACAGTTAAGGAAAAGGCCCAAAGTAGGATTTCTCCACTGAGACTTTACATTTCAAACTGATATCTGAGTTTTCTGTGATGTTTGCCATTCCCTTCAGCTATCCATTACATGGCCATGTCACAGAGCTTGGAGGTGGTAAATATCTTGGACACAAAACCATGAGCCTCTTCTGGAGAGTGGCCAGAATTCAGGAAGAAAACGGCAACTTAGGAAATTAGCAGGTGTTGCCCATTGATAAGGCAAGCCACAGTCCATTCATAAATTGTGCAGGATGAATGCTGGGAAGCTTTCTACTAGACAGGATACATCCATTGAATCATTCTCTTTTCTAAAGTCTACAACCACGGACACATTGGGATACACAGACATAGAAACACTCACCTTGTGAAATGACTTATTAAAAACAGTTCACTCCAAACCAAACAAACCACCTTTCGTACATATTCTCAGAACATGAGACAAACCAAAAACCCACACCCACACCCACAAAGGCACCTCCTTCCCCAAAATGGGTCTGTGACTATCCGAAGTGTTCTCTGACTGGTGGACCACACTGTGTTCCCCTGAAATGGCCTGTCCTGTATCAGATTAGGTCTCCTTTGCCAACTCTGTGAAGTTGTCTGTAGCCAGAGGTGAGCTCCTACCTACTTGCTCAGGAAAGGCCCCTCTTCAGAGCTCTCCTGGTATTTGGCCTTTCTTACATCAGTAGGAATCAAGAAAGAATGACTCTGTCTTTGGAAAATCCAAACAATTGAGAACACTGGGACTGGGACTGGGACTGACTCTGGGTTCCTGGCTTCCTAGATACCAAGTTCAGAGAGTTCCATCACCAAGGAATTGACTTTAGTCACTTCCTTTAGGAACTGAATGAGTTCACCGCCTTGGCAACCACTTTGACCTAACATTTTTTTCCAAAAGTCCCATGAGATGGAGGCTGGCTCTGCTTCCTCTGACACTTTCACAAGTTTGAATGGTATGTCAACCATAGGCACCCAGGGACAGCTCTCCACACAGGCCTGGTTTCGTCCATCTTCTCTACATTAAGAAAAGAGAGGCTGATTCAGACATATCCCTTCATCCTGACCAGGTTGTTTGCCATGTAAGATGACGTTTGCTCTCTCAGGTCTTTCACAGCTGCCTACAACTTATCCAGGGATCATTTCTGTATGGACATTCGAGGTTCTCAACTGGTGGAAGATCACCTACATTCCTGTATTGAAATACCAACTCCATCCCTGCTCTTCTAAAAAGTTAGATTGAGGGAACAGTGTATGATTAGGGTTAATAACAGGTTCAATTTTGGTTAGGAATCATTCTGAGGGTTGAATAATGGTATTGGGAACCTGCGATATTTACAAGAATATATAGGGGATATATAAGTATGAAAACAGAAATCTTGGTAAGATTTGAAGCCCAGAAGGGCATTGGGCACTTGATTTACGTTCTGAACAGATGTCTCAGATAAATCGATATACAATGGCATAGAACCATGTACCATGGATGATTGAATGTAGAAGAGAACATGCAGTCAAAAAGGAATAGTCGGTAGGATCAGGAGATAGTCATTAGTTTTAGGAAGAAGAGTGAGTATAGGATTTGGAACAAAATTCTTTAGCAATAGGGTTTCGGTTAGAGAGTAAATGTAAATGTCAGCATATGTGAAGTGTCAGTCACGATGATGAACTGGGCAAAATATGTAGGAAAGCTGATATCAATAAAGACTTTAGGAAATCAGGCAAAGTATAAAGTGAGTCACAAGATTAGACATTTTTAACAGGGTTGAGTTTGAATATATAATCTTAGGAAGAAAAAAATATGTAGTCACCAGTAGAATTGAAATTTGAGAGCATTAGGAAACCTGGACATCGATGTTTTCAGTAATCCATGTTCACTTTCCATTTAGACTTTGGTACATCATAAGTGTCATCTTTGTGTTTAGTCTCCAGAATATTACTTTGATAAAATGTATATGTAGATCAGGTGACACGAGTATTTCTTCCACCATTTCTGGGAGCAACATTTTGAAGACGTATGAATTAGAATTGGGGGGAAAAAAGAGGTGTATTCTGTTTCTATGAATATAGAGATAATGCATGAAGAGACCATATGGTGAATAAATAATATAACTGGTGCCACATTAAATAATGGATTGAATTGATATCTGAAAATATATAAGAATTCTTATATTGATATAAAATCATTCATTACAACCAGTTATACATCTAATGGTAATAATAGTTTTATGTTTTTTATGAAGAGTGTGTGAGTTTTGCTTCAAAAGTGATTATGGAAACCGAAAATAATGTGTTTGGAAAGAAGTCTCATAAAAAGTCCAGTCAAGAAACATGGAGAAATACATGTGTTCTGAAACAGGAAGTGATTGAAAGTGAAACAAATGCCTATTAATTTGCTAACAAGTGTGTGAAATATATATCCCATGATGTGAATAAACTGAAGAAATAGTAATGTACCAGTGATGAATATAAATGAACGTCAAAATACACATCATGACCCATAGGAATCTACTTGCATTGATTTTAAGATGGGTAAGTTACTGTAGAAATATTAGGATTTGTGTGCACCATTCACTGAATTTAGTTTTCAGTACTAGGAAACAAATATGTATTTCAGGTGCATGAATATTTCTGAGAATAATCTTGTGAAAAGTTGATTAGAAATCCACATAGATGAACATGAATGAATTTAGGCAGTGCATAATAAGATGCAAATATTTCATATTTTGAAAATTTTGGAGAATATATATATATATATATATATATATATATATATATATATATATATATATACACAAAAAAAAAACCCACATAGAGAAATTAAATAGTAGAAATATATATGACAATCAAAATTCATTGTGAAATATATATGCTCCACAGATCCAAAAATATTCATTTTACTGAACATAGATTTATATATAATGTTGTTCAACCTGGAAGCTCACCCATAAGTTGAATTTTCAGTTCCAACAGTGTTTATGAGGAGTGATCTATTCTCACAATTTGTATCTTCCAAGTCAGATACCTCACAAAAATGTACATGTGATACCAGTTAGGATTCTATATGTGCTTATAAAAATACATGTGCTGAATAGGCTACAGAGAAAGGGAGACAGGAATTCACATATTTGTTAACTTTAAAATCACATGGAGAACTATTTCAACAAAAAGTTGACTACATTTTTAACTCCTGACCTATATAATGCAAAAAGCAGGTCCAAAAATACACCAGGCCTCCTCTGAACTGCTTGTATTTCTATTCTGTTTGGGTTATTTTTCTCCATCATATTGGGATTAGTAGTGAGAGTCTAGTAGGGTATAGGTTAGTGTCAGGGATTCAGTATTTCGAATGCAAATTTGGAAAATGAATCCAAAGTGTATGCAAATATGTGCTACACAAAAATCTTCCCACTTTCATCCAGAACAATGCCATGACAATACCTTCGCCCCAAGTAAGACACAATTAGAGGAAAAGAGTTAGAAAATCTGTGAATACATAAGTGGAATGGAAAATTCTCATGAGTTTACAACCTTGGAGGTGGTAGAGGAGTTTCCAAAAGTAAGGGATAGTGTAAACACTCCACAAACGTGGAGCTCTGCTGGCCTAAAGACTTCTTGAGAAACTGCTTCTGTGGTTGGGCACTTGAAATATATTTTGTTGTACGGAGCTTTAGCTTCCTTTCTAGTGAGTCCATCAAAGATGGGTCTGCATCTATGTGTCACCTAGAGGACATGGTTTCTGATTTTCCAATGAATATGAGGCAAGAGTGGTGAATTCTCTCTTTGGAGTTCAATTGTGGCAACAGGGGGCTAAGTGGTCTCCACTCTGTGGACTGTGAAGCCATTTGGAATTCCTCCAATGTTTGTGGTGTTTATAGCTGCTGCACTGTATGTTTGGTATGTGCTTCACGAAATACAAGGAATCAACAAGGACACAGTGCTGTAGGGAGGTCTGTCATGTGTAGTGGGACAGAGTCTGCAGAAGAAAGCACCCACCAGGCTTCAATCTCACATAGCTTGCCCCCTTGAGCATAGCAACCGGATTCTGAATATTGCCCTGAAACCTCTGCATATAACAAGATGCCTTTACATATAAGGGTCTGCTGGCTGCACCATGTCAGTCACAAGCCATTTGGAATCCAATGGCAGATCCCCATGGCCCCACCAGAGATGTTTTATCACACACCTGCACACCACTGCTCTAGGCCCACTAGTCAGCAGGCTCCAACTTTCTGGCATCTCTGTTCTACACCATATCATGAAACCCAGTCTATCAAGGCACTCCCTGGTACACTCATGATCAGCAACAGGACATCCAAATGTTCTCCAGTGCCACCTGTTCATGGGAATTTCAAAAATTTCATGGTATTTATCTAGCCATTTTTCAAGGATGTAGTTGGAGGCACTGTGGGTTTCAATTCATTCTGGAACCATTAAATGTGAGAAAGTTCATTTCAAAGAAAGCTATGGAGAGGTATCACAGGCAAGGCTTCCCAATGAGTGGCCAAAATGTCACATGAAGGCAGGGGCTTTGAGGTCTACAAGGTGAGGTCCATGTGTGTTTTGCCTCTCAAGGACAGATGCCAAGTTTTTCAGAATTAAATCATGTGATATCCTGGCTGATATTCCCAGTGCTCTGTGGAAAGCCACTCTGGCCCTAGAAAAGTTTGCAAGGGCAACTCTTATGTGTGGCCTCCTAAGATCAAACACAATTCATGGCAATACTTCTCTGAGTTCAGTTCCAGAGTTCAGTCTCTAAGAGGAATCACACCAGAGTTCAAGACCAGGTGGACCAAATCATCACTTCTAACTGTCACACAAATGACCACAATTACAACCAAAACACTCCGACGTATCCCTCATCTTCGTCCATATAGGCACTCATCATAAACTCTAGCTGGTGTTTTCCATGAGTTGTGCATCTCAGGAAAGTGTCGAAAATAAGCTCCCTTGCCACTCATTTGCCTAAAGTCAGGGTGGCCTTGACACCCTTCGTGTGAACCAGGAGTGATCAAATTGGCCTGCCATTAATACTGATCTGCTTCTCCAATTTGAGGCCTACTGACGGTCAGGTATAGATTCTTCATGTAATTTGGAGTCATGAGAAAACCCAAGCACTTCTGCTGGGTTTTTAAGAACTCATTTGACCCAAAGGATCCCTATTCTCATTTGATGGAATTCAGGAACCTAACAGAGGAAGGCAAGAGACTTCACCCACAATGACTGCACTTTTTGCCATTTTGGTTTTGGATGCATACATGGGATCTTTATTTAGATCAATCAGGTGCTGAGAATCTAAGCCACAGCCTCACAAAGGGCCAAGAGGCTGATTCAGACACATCTCTTTCCAAAGCAATTAAGCAAAGAGCCACAGGTGATGCTCATTCATTTCCATTTAAAAACATTTTTATTCAGACTTCAGAAAGGGGTGGCCTGAGGCAAAGACCTTCCTAACATTCAGGGCAACAGAACAATAGGTAAGCAAATGGCCCAAAGCAGGGTTTCTCCACTGAGACTTTCCTGGTCACACTGATATCTAAGTTTTCTGAGATGCTCGCTATTCTCTTCAGCTATCCAGTACATGGCCATGTGACAGATTATTTAGGTGGTACATATCTTGAACAAAATACCATGAGCCTATTCTTTAGTGGGGCCAGAATTCAGGAAGAAAACAGAAACTTAGGAGGATAGCAGGTGTTGCACATCAATAAGCCTGCCACACTCTTTCATAAATTAGGCAGGATGAATGCTGGAAAGCTGCCTACTAGACAGGAAACATCCATTGATGCATTCTCTTTTTTAATGTCTACATCCACAGACACAGTGTGATACACAGACATAGAAACACTCACCTTGTCAAACGACATTCTAGAAACAGTCTAGTCCAAACCAAACAAACCGCTTTTTCTACCTGTTCTCAGAACATGAGACAAAACCACAAACTCACACGCACACCCACAAAGGCACCTCATTCCCCCAAGTAGGTCTGTGACTATATGGAATGTCCTCTGACGGCGGGCCATACTATCTTTCTCTGAAATTGCCTGTCCTGTCTCAGATCTGGTCCTTTGGCCAAATCTCTGAGGTTGTCAGTAGCCAGTGGTGAGCGACTACCTGCTTTTTAAGCACAGGACCATCTTCAGAGCTTTCCGGGCATTTGCCCATCCTCAAATCAGTAGATACCAAGAATGACTGACCCTGTCCTTGGTAAATCCAAACAAGTGAGCCCACTGGGAGTGGGACTGGGAATGGCTCAGGGTGCCTGCTTCCTGGATCCCAAGTTCAGAGAGTTCAATCACCAAGAAAGTTAGGTAGGTCAATTCCTTCAGGAACTGAATGAGGTCACTGCATTGACAAACACTTTGTCCTAACAGTTGCTTCCAAGAGTCCCATGAGATAGAGGCTGCCCCTAGTTCCTGTGACACTTTCACAAGTTAGAATTGCATATCAACCATAGGCACCCGGGAATAGCTCTCCACACATGTCTCATTTGGTCCATCTTCTCTACATTAAGAATAGAGAGGCAGATTCAGACACATCCCTTCATCCTGACCAGGGTTTTTGCATGGAAGATGATTTTGCTCTCTTAGGTCCTTCATAGCTGCCTACATCTTATCCAGGGATAATTTTTGCATGAACCTTTGAGGTTCTCAGCAGGTGGAAGATCCCCTATATTCCTGTATTGTAAGACCAACTCTGTCCCTGCTCTTTTATAAAGTTATATTGAGGGAACAGTGTATGATTAGGGTTAATAACAGGTTTGATTTGGGTTAGGTATCATTCTGCGAGATGAATAATGGTATTGGGAACCTGCGATATTTACAACAATATACAGGTGAAATAAGTTTGAAAACAGAAATCTAGGTAAGATTTGAAGCCCATTAATGCATTACGCCCTTGAGTTGGTTACATAGATTTGAATTATATTCTGCACAGACATCTCAGATAAATCGAGATACAATGGCATAGAACCTTGTACTTTGGATGATTGAATGTCGAAGAGAACATCCAGTCAAAAAGGGATAGTCGGTATGATTAGGAAGATAGTTGGTAGGTTTAGAAAGAAGAGTGAGTATAGAAGTGGGACCGAAAGCTCTTTAGAATTAGAGTTTTGGGTAGAGGGTGAATGTAAATGTCAGCATATGTGAAGAGTCAGTCAAAATAATGAACTGGAATAAAACGTAGATAAGAAGATATCAATAGAGACATATGTAAATCAGGCAAAGTATAAAGTGAGTGATAGGATTAGAAATTTTGAATAGGATTGAGGTTGAATATATAGTCTTAGGAAGAAACAAATATGTAGTCACCAATAGGATTGACATTTGAGAGCATTAGGCAACCTGGACATGGATGTTTTTAGTAATCCATGCTCACTCTCCATTTAGGCCTTGGTAAAATCATAAGTGTGACCCCTGCTTTTTGTGTCCAGAATATTACTGTGAAAAAATGCATATGTAGATCAGGTGACATGAGTATTTCTACCACCAATTCTGGGAGCAACATTTTGAAGATGAATAAATTAGTATTGCGGTTACAAATAGATGTACCCTGTGTCTATGAAAATAGAGATAATGCATGGATAGACCATACTGTGAATTAATAATATAACTGGTTCCAACTTTAAATAATGGATTGATTTGATATCTGAAAATATACAGGAAATCTTATATTGATATACAATCATTCATTCCAACCAATTATTCATCTAATGGTAATATTAGGGTTATGGTTTATCATGAAGAGTGTGTGAGTTTTGTTTCAAAATGATTATGGAATTCGAAAATAATGTGTTTGAAAAGAAGTCTCATGAAAAGACCAGTCAAGAAACCTGGAGAAATACATGTGTTGTGAAGCAGGAAATGATTTGAAGTGAATCAAATGCCTACAAATTTGTGAACCTGTGTATGAAATATGTATTTTATGATATTCATAAACTGAAGAAGTAGCAATTTACTAGTGTTGAATAAAATGAACTTCAAAATACACATCATGTCCCATAGGAATCTACTTGCATTGAATTAAACTGCGTCAGTTACTGTAGAAATATTAGGATTGTATGCACCAGTCATTGAAGTTAGTTTTCAGTACTAGGAAACAAATATGTATTTCAGGTGGATGAATATTTCTCATAATGATCTTGTGAAAAGTTGATTATAAATCCACATACATGAACATGAATGAATTCAGGTAGTGTATATAAGACACACATATTTCATATTTTGAAAAATTTAGAGAGTGTGTGTATATAGATAGATAGATAGATAGATAGATAGATAAATAGATAGATATACACACACACAAAACACACAGAGAGGCAATTAAAAGTAGCAATATATATGCCAATTGAAATTCATCAAGAAACATATATCAATCAGATTAAAAAATATTTATTTTACTGAACATGGATTTATGTATAATGTTGTTCTACTAGGAGGCTCACCCATCATTTGAATTTTCAGTTCCAACAGCGTTTAGGAGGAGTGATCTCTTCTCACAATTTGTATCTGCCATATCAGCACACCTCAAAAGAAAATATGTGTGATACCAGGTAGGATTCTATATGTGCATATAAAAATACATGTGCTTAATAGGCTACAGAGAAAGAGAGACAGGTATTCACATATTTGTTAACTTTAAAAACACATGGAGATCTATTTCAATTAAAAATTAACTAGATTTATTACACCTACCCTACATCATGCAAAAGGCAAGTCCAACTATACACCATACCTCCTCTGAACTGCTTGTATTTCTATTCTGTTTGGGTTATTTTTCTCCATCATATTAGGATTAGTAGTCATTGTCTAGTAGGGTATGGTTTAGTGTCAGGTGTCTCGGCCGGCAGGACACATCAAAGTGTGCATCAAACCTCGTTGGGGAGGAATGAAGGGACAAGAGAAATGAGAGATGACAGCAAGACAGTAGTTCTGATCATGCTGCAAACTTTTACAGTTTTCACAGGGTATTTATATGCTGCAGATAGGAAATCTCTCTTATGATCAGCTGCTGGATGTCTTCACAGGGTGAGATAACCTCAGGATATTTCAGAAAGACAGATGGCTGTTGGATGTCTCCTAGGCAGGATGTCTCCCAGAGGGCTGTTTCTTTTAAGTGTCAGGCTATTCTTTGAGGAGAACTTCCTTCTAGCCCCTCACCTTCCCCCCTTTCTTATATAAAATATTTGACCATACCTTACCGGCCAATGTTTTAGGGGGTGATAGAGGCTTTGTTTCTCAAGGAGGCCTTAGAATATCTCCTGATCTGAGAGAGCATGTTTACTAGAAGATTTCTTGGTGGCCATGGCATGTTTTCGAGGAGACGGCTTTGAGGGGGATGCATGCCAACCGCCATGCACCAGAGCGTGTCACTCAGAGGTCTTGTGTTTGGGTATCCGTGTATCCATCCTCCCACAGTCTTTCCTGCACCCTCCATTATTATGGCCTAAGGTCCTCACTTCATGGGTGCATCCTCCCCCAAGTGAAGGGGCACTTTGAGGACGAACCCTTATGGCAATGGCAGAAGATTGTTAGTCAGAGCTATTTCTTATAGTTTTATTTAAGAAAGAGAGATCTGTGGGGATGTAAACTTAAGAAATAAGCCTGTGAGAAGGGTAGAACATCCTTTTAAATGTTAGCACCAAGGTCTTCCATCTCCAGACGATGATAGTGCACCTGTATGGGCTTAGAGGCCAAAATATTAATCTGTTCTTTAATAAATTGTACCAGCCTGTTTATAATGCAGGGTCCTATAGACACTATTTAAAGTAAACCCAACAAAGGGCCTATTAGGGGAAGAAGGTAGGGTAGAAATCCACTAAGCCCAGTCCAGGGTGGATTTTCAAATAGTTCCCTTCATCTCTCTTTTACATCTTCTTGAACCTGCTTAATTTTAGTGCATACTATGCCTGATTAATTGGCATAAATGAAGCATCGTTCCCCTAAGGCCAAGCGAATACTTCCCTGGTTAGCTGTCAGCAAATCTAAGCCTCGTGTGTTTTGAAGGAACACTTCTGCTAGGGAGTCCATTTGGTCCTTCAAATCTTTAATGGTTCCTGATAGAGTTTGTACATCATTTATAAAGTTGTTGAGACAGGCGACGGTAAGAGTGGATAGCCGTGCCTAAACCAGTGTACCTGTGCCCACAGCAGCTGTTATTCCAAGGCTCACAATGAGTGGTAAGGCATGTATTGCCCACCTGTGTCTTATGACTAAGATGTCTAGGCTAGGAATGGGTAGACGTTCGTCTCATGGGACAATAGTTATATCAGGGAGGAATAAGGTAAGAACACAGCCACTGATCCAATTCACTGGAAATCTGGGGAAGGCCGAGTTTTCTCCACACATAAAAACTGTGCCATTGGGTAACAAAGAGATGGGTTGGGTGAGGAATAATTTTGTACTTTTGAGCAATTTCCAAAGGAAGTAACTCCAACATCAATATCATAGGTATTATTCTGCATCGTGCCTAAAAGACATAATGTAAATGTGCCTATAGGCTGTAATTATAAAAAAATCCGGGTTGGCATGTATTATCATTGTCTATGATAGAATTAATAGGAACTGCCATAGGCATGATTGTCCCTGTTGTCATGCAGAGCCAGCAATCACCAGCAATGGTGGGGTTGGAATTATTAAGCAAGGAGAAGGTAGTTTCCAAAATTTCTAATGTATTGGTATCTAAACCTCGGAGCTGGGATTTAGGCTACATTAAGGGATGATATGTGAGCTCAGGAATTTGGGGTTTCAAAAGTTTGATTATCTGAGGATGCTTGACAGCATCAGTGGGTCCTCCACGATAAGAGACCCCTGTAGGGGCCTTAATGGGCCAGCAGGAGGGTTTACCAACACTGCCTTGCCACCCAGGTGACTGTAGCTTGGTGTATTTGCCATCTCCTCCCCCGTCAAAGAGAAAGGGGGTATAATGAATAGTGGTCCCCCCTTCTGCATGAGGTTTAGTTAGGGAGGCTTCAAAAAATTTTTCTCCTTGCTTGTTAACACAAATTAAGAGCGACACATAACAAGAGCCATACATCGCCTGTGTATTCGTACAGGTTGCAGAACAATTTTGGAGAGCTTTACTTGTACTAGGGGGAATAATCTTTGGCTTGTTAACACATACACATTTAGGCTGATGAACTACTTTGAGTTTATGGTCAACCTCGGCCAGGAGGTAAACCACTTTAGTCACGCAGTCAGCAATCTGGGTCCAACTAGTGCGAGCCTGAGTTCAAGATCCTCACTTGCACTCGCAGGGGGGCCCAAAGAGGTACTCCATGATGTTGGAAGGTGGAGGGCCAAGGCCTCCGTGTACAACCCTGTTCAGCAGAAGTGCCTTAAGCAGAATCCAAACACAGATTGTTGGCTGCATCTGAAAAAGAGGAAAATTTGTCCTCAGGGGGAGCATCTCCATCCCTAGGTTGAGGTAATTCATTAACCTGTTTAACCAGGTGTTCTGGTAACCATCTTGGGGCTGCTTGCTCTTGGTCCAAAACACAAGCTGAGCCTCGTCCCCAGATGAAAAGAGGATCTGGGCCTTTCCATTTATTTGTAAGGGGATTGCGCCACATAACAGGTGGGCGAACAGAATTGGACGAGGGATGCCAATGTCTGTCTGTGGCTGAATGGCCTTCACTGTCGAGAGTAAGAAAAATAAGGGCAAATAATTCATGGTTAAGGCGATGCCTGGGAGTGGTAAATATAAAGGTGGAAGCCTTAAAGAGGGTTAGCCAAGTCTTTAAGGTAAGGTGGGCACGTTCCACAATGCCTCGGCCCTGAGGTTTGTATGGAATTCCAGTAGTATGACAAATTTGCAAGGTAGCACAAAATTGTTTAAACTCGGCACTGGTATATGCAGAACAATTATCTGTTTTAATATGTATTGGTTTGCCCATTACGGAAAAGGCTGAAACAAGATGAGAAAGGACATCTTTGGTACCCTCTCCAGAATGTGGTCATGCAAAAATAAAGCCACTGAAGGTATCTATAGAAACGTGTATATATTTGGTTTTTCCAAATTCAGGAAAATGAGTAACATCCATTTGCCAAAACTGATTGAGCAGTAATCCTCTGGGGTTAACTCCCAACTGTTGAATGGGGAGGGAGACAGCGCAACCAGGGCATGTTTTTACTATCTCTCGTGCCTGTTGCCTGGTAATTTTACAAAGTAATCGAAGGCTCTGGGAATTTAGATGGTGAAAATTTTGTAACTCCGTGGCCTTTTGAATGGAGCCAACAAAAATTGGAAAGATGGAACGAGTTGCTGCATCAGCTTGGGGATTACCTTGTGTTAGAGGGCCGGGAAGATCAGAGTGTTCCCTGATTTGTCCTAAGAAAAATGGGTGTTGTCTGGCCTGAATTAGTTGCTGAAGCTGGTGAAACAGAAAGGCCACATTGGAAGAAGCCTTAATAGTGAGTGAAATCTCCAGCAGGAGCACAGAATGAGCAATGCAGGCACTTTCTGCATAAATATTAACAGAATTATCAAAAAATGTTATAAAAACTTGTGTTATGGCAAACAATCCAAAAACTGTGCTGACTGATAGACACTATCAAAGGTGGTAGGCTGGTTATTGATAACAAAGACCGCATGGCCATTATTGGAACCATCTGTAAAGACAGTAAGGGCT
Organism: Callospermophilus lateralis; assembly: GCF_048772815.1. Classification (NCBI taxonomy): domain Eukaryota; kingdom Metazoa; phylum Chordata; class Mammalia; order Rodentia; family Sciuridae; genus Callospermophilus; species Callospermophilus lateralis. The sequence goes on along the minus strand of NW_027512870.1, from coordinate 2,362,021 downwards.
TGAGGAATGGGAGCCTTTTGAGTAATTTTGGGAAAAATAAATGGATGTAACTGGACAAAATGTAAAAGGGGGTCATTGGGGAGGTGGTTATCAATTGTTCCCAAAAGCCTGATAGGGCAATACCTGATTCATCCACTTTCTGTAGTAAACATTGGGTTTGGTCCTTAGTATATGTAATTAAAATATTATCAGGGTCTTTGCCAAAATGTTGTCGAGAAAGCAAATGACCTTTAATAATAGTAGAAGCTACCTGAGCAAGATAAACAGTAATATCCTTGGAGGATGTGGTGGGTAAATGGACCCAAAGCAAGGGGCGGCCTTTAATTTTAAAATATGTATTTTGCTGCCGAAATACTCCTGTGGGTGTATGAGGAGTGTGTAAAATAACCAGAACCAGAGGAAGGTTGTAAGAAATTTGTGTAACAAACTGTTGGGCAATGGCTTCTGTGACTTGGTTTAATGCCTGTCATGCCTCGGGAGTAAGATTTTGAGAGGAGGAGGGGTGGGAATCACCTCTCAAAATATCATTAAGGGGCAAAAGTACACAAGTGGGCAATTTTAAATATGTTCTTATCCATTGAATATCCCCAGGTAATTTTTGAAAATTATTAAGGGTGTGAAGATGGTCCACACGTAGTTGTATTTTAAGAATTTGGATCTGATTATCTTGAAGTTTAAGGCCCAAATAGGTATCAGAGTCCTGTGTTTGAAACTTATCAGGAGCTATCTCTAGTTCTAAGGTAGTGAGGGTTTTGTAAAGGTCCAAGTAACAATTATTAAGGTCATGGGTGTTAGGTGCAGCAATTAACAAATCATCCTTTTAATGTAAAATATAAATTTGTGGGCTTCGCTCTCTCACAGGGTCTACTGCTTGAGCAACGTAATTTTGGCAAAGACTAGGGCTGTTGGCCATACCGTGGGGAAGAACCTTTCATTGAAATCTCTGCATAGGGCCCTGAAAATTAATGCGAGGGAGACTAAAGGCAAAATAGGGTCTATCCTCAGGATCTAAAGGAATGGTAATACAGCAATCTTTTAAGTCAATAACCATTTTACAATTGTTTTTGGGAATTGCCACTGGTGTGAGAATACCTGACTGTAGTGCTCCCATCGGGAGCATAACTTTATTAATGGCACACAAATCTTGTAAAAGGCGCCACTTGCCTGATTTTTTATTGATAACAAAAATTGGAGTATTCGATGGTGAGGTTGAGGGCTCTACATGGCCGGCTGCCAGCTGTTCCTGCACTAACATGGAGGCAGCCTCCAATTTTTTCTTAGGTAAGGGGCCACTGATCCACCCACACAGGAGTTTGAGTCTTCCAAATAATTTTATCTGCATGAGGTACAGGAGGGTCAGGGACCAACACTAAAAATCCGAATACCCAAGGCCATATGTATTTGTGTTTTGTATGGGCTGTAGAGGCTCAACAAGTTTTCGTCTCAGTCTCCCCAGGCCTGTACCAGGGACAAAATTCATACTAAGCATTTGATGAGTCACCATGGAATTGGGACTGGGAAGAATAACTTCCATTTGACTCAAAATATCTCGGCCCCATTGGTTAATAGGTTAGGTCAGGAACATTGAAAAAAGTGACAGTTGACTTATTACCCTCTTTATCAGTCCAGCTAATAGACCTAGAGCTGACTGGAGGATTTTTTGATTGTCCTATCTCTTTAAGGTCACTCAAGGGTGGGGTGAGGGGCCAACCAGATGGCCAGTATTTTTTAGACATAATTGTGGCATCAGCTCCAATATCTAGAATTCCTTGGAATTCCTTTCCTTCAATAAGTAAGGTAAGGGGGTGTATTGTGAGAAATTGGCTGAACCCAATACACATCAGAGGAGCCCAAGGAGGCAGTCCCCAGCGGTAGGTTTGGGTGGTGGAAGTGCCTCCTGAATCCAAGGAAAGGAGTATTAATTGTGCAAGTCTTGTTCCTGCGGGGATGGCCACAACTCCATTAATAGCTGTGGCCAGTATTTTTATTTCTCCAGTGAAATCATTATCAATAATGCCAGGGAAGACCTGAACACCTTATAAGGTAGTAGAGGCTCTTCCAAGAATAAGGGCGGACGTATGAGATGGAGGGGGACCCCTAATTCTAGTGGGTATTAACTGGGTCCCTTGCAATGTGTCTAATATTTTCTCAGTGGTGGCACAGAGGTCCAATCCTGCGCCGCCTGGTGTGGCTCGTTGGAACGAGCAATTGTGGAGAAGGATTTTGAAGTAGGTTGGTAGTTTGGGAGGGAACAAACCTTATTGCCCCTGGGTTTGTCTTGGGAAAGTCGGGGCCAGGGGTTGGCCCTGCAGTGATTTTCCAAGAAGCAGGAAGAAATAGGCTGTCCGAGGGCATTTGTTTTAGATCTCCACTCACTGCCCCAGTGATGACCTTTGCCACATCTAGGGCAAAGAGTAGCTGGGGGCGGTTTAGCCCCAGTTTGAGGAGACACTATTCCTAGGCTTTGTTTGGCTGTCAGACACTAGTGTGTAAAATGGCCAGGTTGTTTTCAAGTAAAGCAAGTAGGTGAGCCAGGATTGTGAAAGGCCTTGGTAAAGGTGGCACCAAAGGCGAGACCCATGGCATGGGCTGCACCCACCCCTGCACAGAGTCTAATAAAGTCAGAAAGTTTCCTTTTATCCTTATGTGGTCGAAGAACACCCTGACATGCTGGCTTGGCGTTTTCAAAGGCAAGATGTTTTACAAAGGTGCTTTCGCTTTCTCTTGGTCCAAGCAAGCATTCTGCGGCTAGGTTAAGCCGGGAAACAAAGTCGCTATAAGGCTCGTGAGGCCCTTGTCGTATTTTTGCCAAGGAAGTGGTAGCTGAGGCCTTTTGAGGGACGCGTCTCCAAGCATGTAAGCCAGCCGTCTGAATCTGCGCCAAAAGTCCAGCAGGGAAACATGCCTGTTTATTTTTAGTGTCAAAAGGCGCATTGACCACTAACTTAACAGAAGTCCAGGATTTAGAGGAGGCCTTTGTTAAATTTTTTTGAGCAGTTTCCCAACAGTGCTCTTTGAAATTGCGTTCCATAACAGAAAGTCTCCAGCACTGAGGTATCTCGGGTTTGAAATTTCCAATCATTGGTAGTAAGCCATTGTGCAATGTGGATTTATAATAAAGCCACTCTGTAGGGCGCACTGAGGCCAGAGTGAGCACAAGCCTTTTTAAGTTTTTCAAGAAAATGCAGGCTTAATTTTTTGTACACACTCTGGGTTCCTTCCTGCCTGGGGGTTAACTCCTCATCCTCTGAGTCCTGATCTCCTTGATCCATTTCCCCCGCTTTCTCCTCTTGATCATCATGTAAGTCTTTGACCTCAGACTGGGCAGGCATATCTATCTGACTGCGGGTTACTGGGAATGTGAGAACAGGCTGATGGAGCAGGTTAGCCTTTTTATTAGACCGCCGATGGGCAGCTTGCCTTGACTCCATGTCTAAGGCTAATGAGCAGAGCTCAGAGTCAAGGGATGTTAATTCTTTTAAAAGTTGGATCTGTTCCTGTCTATGCTGGAGAGACTGTCGCAAGGGAGCCAGGTTAGGCGAGGGAAGTGGAGAAAAAATACCTGGGGGGCGATGTTGGCCCCTGAAGGGCCGGAGCACAAAAGGCATGAGGGATATAGGAGGGAGGTGGATGGGTAAGTTCTATAGGCTCTGGAAGGGACCTGAGAGGTGGTCGGTCTTCTGAATGGTAGTGAGCTTCTTTCTTCTCCAAGGTAGCCTCCTCCCCAGGGGTCAATGTGTCTCTGGGATTTAAAACTGGATAAAGGTAGTTGGTAACCATTGGAGCCTTATTCATTAGGGTGGTATTTTGAGGTGGACCAGGAAGGTTCCCAGGGTCCTGGGGAGACTGAGAAGGGTCTATATCTGTACTAACTGATGGGCATGCAGAGGGGGGACGAGAGGTCATTTGCATAGTCTCTTCCCCAATCCTGACAAATTTTAAGGTACCATTGTCAAAGGGTGAACTTTTAAGAATTTCATTAATTAAGTTCCAGTAAGAAAAGGTGGGAACAGGCACCTTTTCTGTGCCAAAGTATTCATAATAATCTTTTAAACAGTCTCCTACTCTAAGTCATGGTTTACCATCAATGGTTCCTTCAAGGGAAAACCATGGACACAATTCCCCTATGTATGAACAGAAAAATTTTAAGTCCTTTTTCTTAACACGTGCCCCCCATGTCTTGAAGGACTCCTTCAGGGCTGACAAAAACAAATCATGTGACGAAACTGCTTGTCCCATGGTGGGTCACTCACTGTGCATCATCCCCACACTCCTACTGGATATGTCTCTCGGTGGTGTCTGCTGAGGCAATCGCGAGCTCCGCTTGACCAAGTCTTCCAGGAGGACGGGGTTCCCCCTCAGTCAAATGCTTGAGACCCAGTCGGTGGGCGCCAGATGTTCTGGCCGGCAGGACACATCAACGTGGGCAGCGAACATAGATGGGGAGGAATGAAGGGACAAAAGACACTAGAGATAACAGCATGACTGTAGTTCTGATCAAGCTGCAAACTTTTATTGTTCACACAGGGGATTTATATGCTGGAGATGGGAAAGCTCTTTTATCAGTAGTTCCTGGATGTCTTCACAAGGTGAGATAACCTCAGGATGTTTCAGGAAGACAGATGGCCGCAGGAAGTCTTCGAGATCCTGATGGCTACAGGATGTCTCCCAGGCAGGATGTCTGCCAGGGGGCTGTTTCTTGTAAGTGTCAGGATATTCTATGAAGGAGAATTCCTTCTACCTATGAAAGACAGGGATTCAGTATTTCGAAAGGAAAATTGGAAAATGAATCCAATGTGTATGCAAATATGTGCTACACAAAAGTCTTCCCACTCTCATTCAGAACAATGCCTTGACATTACCTTCACCCCATGTAAGACATAATTAGAGGAGAAGAGTTACAAAATCTGTGAACACATATCTGGAATAGAAAATGCTCAATAGTTCACAAACTTGGAGGTGGGAGAGGAGTTTCCAAAAGTAAGAGACAGGGTAAAAACTCCACAAACATGGAGCTCTGCTGGCCTAAAGATTTCTTGAGTAACTGCCTCTGAGGTTGGGCACTTGAAATATATGTTGTTGTCAGAAGCTTTAGCTATCTCTGTAGTGAGACCATCAATGCTGGGTCTGCATCTATGTGACCTGAAGGACATGGTTTCTTATTTTCCAATGAACATGGGGCAGCAGTGCTTAATTCTCTATTTGTAGGTAAACTGTTGCCACTGAGCGCTAAGTGTCTCCCAGTGTAGACTGTGAAGCCAATTGGTCATCCTCCATTTTTGTGGTGTTTCTTGCAGCTGCACTGGGAGTTTAGTATATGCTTCATGAAATACAAGGAGTTCAACTGGGTCACAGTGCTGGAGGGAGTTCTGTCACGTGTGGTGCGTAAGGGTCTGGAGGAGAATGCAACAACCAGGCTTCTATTCCACATAGCTTGCCCTCTTGACCATAGGAATCTGATTCTGAGCATTGCCCTGAAACCTCTAGATATAACAAGATGCCTTTACATACAAGGGTCTGGGGGCTGTACCATGTCAGTCACAAACCATTTGGAAGCCAATTCCCGATCCACATGATCCCACCAAAGCTGTTTTAACACACACCTGCACACCACTGCTCTAGGCCCACTACTCAGCAGGCTCCAAATTACTGGCATCTCTGTTCTACACCATTTTCATAAAAACCAGTCAATCAAGGCACTGTCTGGTACACTCATGATCATCAATAGGACATCCAAAGGTTCTCCAGTGCCACCTGTTTATGGGAATTTCAAAAATTTCATGGTACTCATCTAGCTATTTTTCAAGGATGAAGTTGGAGTCACTGTGGGTTTCAATTCATTCAGGAACCATTAAATGGAGAGGAAGCTCATTGCAATGAAAGCTCTGGAGTACTCTAACAGGCAAGGTTTCCCAAAGACAGGCCAAAAGGTCACATGAAGCCAGGCCCATTGAGGTCTACAATATGAAGTCCATGTGTGTTTTGACTTGCAACTATGGCTGCCAAGTCTTTCACAATAAAACCATGAGATATCCTTCCTGAGATTCCCATTGCTGTGTGCAAAGGCACCCAGGGCTTATATATCAGTTTCCAAGGGCGACTCTCATGTGTGCCCTCCTAAAATCCCAACACAATTCATGGCAATACTTCTTTGAGTTAAGTTCCACAACTCAGTCTCTAAAAGGAATCACACCAGTGTTTAAGCACAGGTGGACCCAGTCATCTCTTCCAACGGCCACACAAAGGACCACAATTAAAACCAAAACACTCCCACATGGCCCTCATCTTCTTCCATATAGACACTAATCATACCTTCTGGCTGTAGGTTTCCATGAGGGGTGGAGTCAAAGACAGTGTCCAAAATAAGCTCCCTTGCCCCCATTTTCCTGAAGTCAGTGTGGCCAGGGCACCCTTCCTGTGAACCAGGAGTGATCAAAGAGGCCTGCCGTTAATACTGCTCTGATTCTCCATTTTGAAGCCTACTGACTCTGGGGTAAAGATTCTTTATGTTAATTGGAGTATTGAGAAAACCCAAGCACCTATGGGCTAGCCTCTGCAGGGCTTTGAAGAACACCTTTGACCCAAAGCATCCATAATCTCAATGATGAAGGTCAGGAACCATACAGAGGTAGGAGAGAGACTTCATCCACAATGACTGCTCTTTTGGCTCTTTTGGTTTTGGATGCACACATGGGATTTTTCTATAGATTCATCAGGTGGTGAGAATCTAAGCCACAGCCTCACACAGGGCCAAGAGGCTGATTAAGACACATCTCTTTCCAAAGCAATTAAGCAAAGAGCCACAGGTGATGCCTATTCATTTCCACTTGAAAACTGTTTTCTTCAGGCTTTACAAAGTGGTGGCCTGAGAAGAGGACCTTCCTGACATTCACGGTGTGGTGAGCCGCTTCTGCAGATTATGGTCGCCATTGCAGGATGGTGCTGGCTCCACTGTTGTCTGTGACAAACAACTCCTTGTTTGGGAGAGTTGGTGCATGGTTTTTCAGCACCCTATGAGAAAGTTCCACGTGGCAGCTTCGCATTGGGGCTTGGGATGCTTCATTAAGCCTGGGAGGGGCATCCGACAAGGAATTAGAAGAAATATCAAGGGCCTGAATAAACTGCTGAAAGAAGATTCCTGAGTTGCGTCTTCCTTGCAGGCAAGGGGTCGCGACAAGTGGTGCCGAGACCCGGGAACCAGAACTTTCAGTAGTCAGGGGTGGTGCACCTGTTAGTCCCAGGTAAGTGGGACCCGCGATCAAAGCGGTGGTTAGTCCCAGGTAAGCGGGACCCGCGATCAAAGCGGGGTAGCTCTTCTGTAAAGCCAGAGAGAGCGGTACATTTTATTGCAGCTGCACTGTGTACTTTCGCTTTTACTTTCACTTTTGTTTTTTGTGCGTCTTTTGTTGTGTCATGGATGCCGCATCTTCAAGTCCGCTTCTCCTGGCCCTAGATGGCCTGTTACATTCCAAGGGCCTAGAAGTGAAACGTAGTACTTTACAGAGATTTTTACAGAAGACAGATATTGCTGCACCGTGGTTTGCGTTTTCGGGCAGCCTTACTATACCTAGCTGAGATAAATTAGGCACAGATCTTGACTTTGCTTCTGAGCAGGGCATATTAGAGGGTGGGGTGATACCCCTTTGGAAGATGATCCGTAGTTGCCTCGCAGATGGCAGATGTCAGGAAGCACTTACTAAAGGACAGGAAGTTTTAGAGCAATTACATGAGGAAAGATCAGAGACGGCACGAAGTGAGGTATTTCAGGAGGATGGGAGTGTGCGGAGTGAGACACAGAGGAGGAGGCGATTGTCTTCAGCACGAAGTGAGGTATTTCAGGAGGATGGGAGTGTGCGGAGCGAGAAACAGGGGAGGAAACAATTGTATGCAGATCTCAGTACGCTGCGCACACTCCCATGCAAAAGTGGGTCAGAGCAGGAGGAGGATGAGGAGGAAGAGCTCGGGAGACTATCTCGTCAGCTAGGGAGTCTAACTATAGGAGAAGGGAACAAAAATAAACATGAGCTCAAGGAAAATGATCCTCCAGATCTGCCGCCGTACGGTGGGGGTGTTTCGAGGAGAGCTTTCCATGCCCAAACATGGAGGGCTGTTAACGCTGAGATGTGTCTTGCTTATCCAGTTTTCCAGGATGACAATAGGAGAAGATTCCATGAGCACTTAGATTTCAAAATTGTGAAGACCCTGGCGGAGTCTCTGCGCACTTATGGGGTGGATGCCGCCTTCACACTAACTCAGGTGGAGAGTCTGTCTAGATACTGTATGACTCCCTCTGATTGGGCTAGCCTTGTTCGGGCTTGTGTCTCTCCAGGTAAATATTTGGACTGGAGAGCCTTTGTGCTAGAGGGCGTGGTAGAGCTGGCTGCCCAAAACCATGCGGCGGGACACCCCCATTGGGACAAGGATATGCTTTTGGGACAAGGCAGATTTGCTAATCAACAGACAGGATTCCCTCCTGAGGCATATGATCAAATTAACAACATTTGCATTCAGGCATGGAAGTCACTTCCAAATAGAGGAGAGGTGTCTGGTAACTTGACTAAGATTCTGCAGGGCCCTACAGAACCCTTTTCAGATTTTGTAGCAAGGATGGTGGATGCCGCTGGAAAGATTTTTGGGGACCCTGATAGAGCCATGCCTGTTATCAAGCAATTGGTCTTTGAGCAATGCACCAAGGAGTGTAAAGCAGCAATCGTTCCTTATAAAAACAAGGGCATAGAAGCTTGGATGAAAGTGTGTAGAGAGCTTGGAGGACCTTTAACTAATGCAGGTCTTGCAGCTGCTGTCCTTCGGATTGCAAAAGGGGGCGGTCCTGGTGCCGGAACATGCTTCCATTGTGGTCAATTCGGCCATTTCAAACGTGACTGTCCCAAAAAAGACAATTTTACTGGACCTCCTCGCGGTGGCCCTTCTAATGGTCCTCGTCAACCGGGGCTGTATCCAAAATGCAAAAAGGGGAAGCATTGGGCAAAAGAGTGTAGATCAGTGAGGGACATCCATGGACAGCGTATTTCAGCTGGGCCAAAAAACGGCCGAAGGGGTCCCCGACCCCAGGGCCCACAAATATATGGGGCAATGGAGAATGTCACACCCGAACCCGAGACATGGCCTTCTTTGCGCCATCCCACGAGACGCGGAGAGCCACTACAGGTGCCGCGGGATTGGACCTCTGTTCCACCTCCAGACTCGTATTAACACCTAAGATGGGAGTCCAATTGGTGGAAACTGAGTTCAAAGGGCCTTTACCACCTGGCACTGTAGGTTTGCTAATTGGACGTGCATCCTCTATCCTACAAGGTCTTCATGTTTTCCCCAGAGTTATAAACCCTGACACTGTAGGGGCAGTAAAGGTTATGGTGGAAGCTCCAAGGGGCATTGTGTCTATCTCCCCAGGGGATCGGATTGCTCAATTGCTAATTTTGTCTAGTTTGCATAATCACTTCCCTGCTGACTCAAGGTCACGGACGGGAAATGAGATTGGTACCACCGGAGGAAATTGTGCCTATTTGTCACTGGATATGAGCAGTCGCCCCACCTTGGAATTAAGCATAGAAGGTAAATCTATTGTGGGATTGCTGGACACAGGAGCAGATCGTAGTATCATAGCCCTTAAGGACTGGTCTAGGGGATGGCCAGTGCAGGCTTCTGATCAATCACTAAGAGGACTTGGATATGCCCAAGCCCCTCAAATCAGCTGTAGACATCTATCTTGGAAGGACTCGGAAGGACACGATGGTACCTTTCAGCCTTATGTTCTTGATTTACTTATTTCTTTATGGGGCCATGATCTGATGAAAGACATGGGGTTCACTCTTAGTAATGACTATTCCCCAGTGTCTCAACATATCATGCAAAATATGGGGTATAGGCCAGGTCTAGGACTAGGAAGGCACCTACAGGGGCGTAAGCATCCTGTGCAAGGTCATCAAAAGCTTAACAGGTTTGCTCTGGGTTTTTCCTAGGGGCCACTGGGGCTCCAATACCCATAACATGGCTCACCGAGGAGCCTGTTTGGGTGCCTCAGTGGCCTCTTCCCTCGGCTAAACTGGCAGCAGCCCATGATCTAGTCAAAGAACAACTTGATTTGGGTCACATCCAACCTTCTAATTCTCCATGGAATAATCCCATATTTGTCATTAAGAAAAAATCAGGGAAGTGGCGCCTACTGCATGATCTACGAGCAGTTAATGCTCAGATGCAACTTATGGGGCCCATTCAAAGAGGGCTGCCTCTGCTCTCCTCTGTTCCTCAAGGCTGGCATATAATTGTTATTGACATTAAAGACTGTTTCTTTTCCATTCCTTTGCCTCCTAACGATTCACAACGTTTTGCTTTCACCCTTCCCTCGTGTAATCACGAAGAACCAGATCAAAGGTTTGAGTGGGTGGTGTTGCCGCAGGGGATGGCTAATAGTCCCACGATGTGCCAGATGTATGTGGGGAAGGCACTCACACCTCTCAGACATAAGTATTCCTCCACCAAGATCATTCATTATATGGATGATGTGTTATTTGCCGCAAAATTAGAACAGACAGTTAATGAGGCTTATAAAGAACTCGTGATGCTGTTGGCTCAACATGGACTGCACATCGCACCTGAAAAGGTTCAAACGGGGGATTCTATCAGGTATTTGGGAGCGACAATTGGGTATGACAAATTAAAACCGCAAAAAATTACCTCAGGACTCAAGATCTCCAAACTCTAAATGATTTTCAAAAATTGCTGGGAGATATTAATTGGATAAGAGGATATTTACATATTCCTAATATTGTGCTCCAGCCTTTGTATGCTACTCTTAAGGGTGATCCAGATCTTGCTTCCCCTCGTAGCCTCACTACAGAGGCTAGAGCAGCTTTTATAAAAGTAGAACAAGCTTTACAGCATGCCACTCTATGCAGGCTCCAGAGTGATAAACCTTTCCAGTTATGTGTGCTTGCCACTATGCGGCAGCCTACTGGAGTACTGTGGCAAGATGGGCCCTTACTATGGATCCACCCACATATATCCCCAGGAAAATCCTTAGAATATTATCCTGATGCTGTTGCAGCGTTGGCACTTAAAGGGATTCAACAAAGCATTCAATTTTTCGGCCAATCACCTTCTTCTCTTATCATACCCTACACTAAAGCTCAACTTAATGTTTTATGTGCTACTCTAGCCAACTGGGCTATTCTGTGTTGCTCGTTTCAAGGGGGTATTGATTATCACTACCCTTCTCATCCATTACTCCATTTTGTTAAAGAACATCCCATCATTTTCCCTAAGGTAACTTCATCCAGTCCATTTCCGGGAGCTGTTAACATTTTTACTGATGGTTCCAAGTCTGGAATGGGAGCCTATGTAATTAATGACTCTCCCCCTATCCAGCATCAATTTGCTCCTGGAAATCCACAATGGGTAGAACTACAAATTGTTATTGAAGTTTTTAAACAGTGTTCTTTTCCTTTAAATCTTACTTCGGACTCCAGCTATGTGGTACAAGCACTAAAAGTCCTGGAGGCCGTGGGAGCTATTAGTGATGCCCACAATGTGTCTGCTTACTTTACTCAGCTTCAACAGCTTATCTCTAACCGCACTGCTTCTTTTTATCCAATGCACATCCGGGCTCACACCCCTCTTCCTGGCCCGTTATCCCAGCGTAATGCCTGTGCGGACTTAGCCACTAGAGGTCAATTGATATGCTTGGCTTCCTCCTTACAGGGGGCTAAGTTGTTTCACCAAAACTTCCATGTTAATGCATTAACGCTGCGCAGGCGTTTTTTCATTTCAAGAGCGGATGCTCGGCAGATAGTATTGCAATGTCCCCATTGTGTCACATTTCTTCATTCCCCTAATTATGGAGTAAACCCACGGGGATTGAAGCCATTGGTTGTTTGGCAAATGGATGTGACACATATACCTGACTTTGGTAACCTTAAGTATGTGCATGTTTCCGTTGATACGTGCTCTGGAATTATCCATGCTTCTGCTTTATCGGGAGAAAAAGCACGTAATGTCATTACTCACTGTTTAGAGGCATGGGCAGCATGGGGTGCACCTGCATCCCTTAAGACTGATAATGGACCTGCTTATACTGGCAGACATTTTACAGCTTTTTGTTCTACTATGGGAGTGCAACTTACTCATGGTTTGCCTTACAATCCTCAAGGACAAGGCATTGTTGAGCGTGCTCATCGCACCTTAAAGGAAACTTTACAAAAACAAAAGGGGGGAATAGGAGCTGAACACACTCCTAAAGAACGCCTGTCCTTAGCTCTCTTTACCATTAATTTTTTGAATTTGGATATTCATGGTCGCTCTGCGGCTGATAGACATGTGTCCCCTCAGCCCTCTGTGATTGGCTATGTTAAGTGGAGGGATGTTCTTACGGGCCAATGGAATGGCCCTGACCCCGTGCTGACATGGGCACGAGGATCTGTATGTGTTTTTCCCCAGGATCGTACGGAACCGTTGTGGGTCCCTGAACGCTTGACAAGAAGAGTCTCGACATCAACTGACCAGCAACAAGAGATACCACAACAATCCTGTGATTAGGATCTTCATTCTGCTAAGTGCTCTGGCTCTGGTGCTGGTGCCGATGGCACAGGCGACACCAATTCAGTGGTGGCCAGTGGCACGGGCATGGCCAATGCCGATGCCGGTTCATGGTAATTCTAGTGTCCTCCCCACTCTTTTTTCTACCTCATGTGAGATGTCTGCTCCCTGTGCCTCTCCTAGAGGGGACATGGAGAGCATTTTTAATCAATCTCAAGTTAATCTCACAGGAGTTTTTTGTTTCAGCCTTAGAAACGCTAATTGCATTAGCCTTAAGACCAAAAATTTTACTAACTGGGAGGACCCATTGCGGTCCAATCAGGTCTCAGGGAGCATTATCAGTGCTGTATTGAGCAAGGTAGTTTCGGGGAAGCAATCAGGCTCAGGGACCCCAGCAAACAGCAGCTCTGCTCTTAACATAACTACCTTGGCTATTATCTCCGAGGTACTAATCCCAGTGCCTCCTTCTTCTAGTAGTATTTATGATGCCACTCATTTCAAGCCCTCTCCTTACTGTTCCCCTAATCTTGGTTTCCCCCCAACATTTACGCCATGTCAGGATCATTCTTGGGAGAAGCATCAAGTTGCTAAAGGTTTCTCCCTTTCCCCCTCTCTTAAGAGGTATGTTTATAACTTTAACAATAGTGCCAGCTCCTCTAGAGGAGTAGGTTGGTCCTGGTTTCAATGGCAGATTTCCAATGAAAAGGGGGCTTCAGCCGATATTTCTGCACTGGCTCAGTTGGTAGGAGCCAAAAGTTGGCTGGCTAATGTTTCTGGTACTGTTAGGGAAAGTGAACGAGGTAATAGATTTACATCTGTTTCAGTCGACTCTCTGTTGTATAATGCCACATTGCCTCCTGCAATGGTCTGTGTCCAATCCCCCTTCTTATTCCTTTTGGCTAAGGCCACCTCTTCGGGGATGCTGGATTGTTCTCATACTACCTGTATCTTATCTGAGTGTTGGAATGGTTCCTGGACTGTAGCAGTGGTTATGAAAATTCCAACTTTTGTCCCAATCCCGGTCACTGCGGATCCTGATAAATTCCATATTGTTGAGCTACTTAGAGTCCGCAGAGATTTTGGAATCACAGCAGCTATAGTGACAGCCGTGGCGGTATCTGCTCCTGCAGCGGTTACAGCCGGAGTGGCTATGGCCAATCAAGTACAAACTGCTGCCACCATTAATCAAGTTGTCCAACAAACTTCCAGTATACTTGAATCCCAAAATACAATTAATCAACATATTTTGTCAGGGATTTTAGCTGCCAATCAAAGAATAGATTTACTCCAAGCTCAGGTAGAAGAATTGGCTGACTTGGTGCTTTTGGGTTGTGTTGACCAACGTGCACATTTATGCATAACCTCTGTCAGATTTAATGATTCCAGGAATGCTTCCCGCATCATTGGCGAATATTTGGCCAGAAATTGGTCCATGGAAGCGGAAGACATGATCCAGTCTCAACTAACCCAGATAGCTGTCTTGAATAACACCCGTGTTGATCCCGTGACTTTGGGTCAATTCACCGATTGGATATCTTCTGTTTTTTCCTTTTATAAAGAGTGGGTGGGGGTAGGCATTTTTGGTGCAATGTGTTGCTTCGGTATGTTTCTCTGTTTGTGGTTTCTCTGTCGCCTCAAGGCCCGCAATGCTCACGATAAGGCTATGATCATCCAAGCTCTTGCAGCTTTAGAAAATGGCAATTCACCTCAAGTCTGGCTTGCGCATCTTAAACAGTAAATCTTTGACATGGTCGTTGCACCCCAAGTTATTATAACATTGCACTGGGATCGGCATGTCTTTCCTCGTTATTCTCTTAGTGTTGGAAAGCCCTTGCACTCTGCCGGTCTTGCTGCCATTGCACGCAGGTGGGTTTCCACACTAATTCTTCTCTATCGCCTTAAAGTCCGTGCCTTTCTTTCAGGGTGTTGTCAACTCGTTTGTCGTTGTGTACAGCCACAGTTCAGCCTCAGCTGTCCCCCTTCGTCCACCTTCGTCACGATACAGGATGCGAGGCAAGGCACTGCACTTGAGTGATCCTTGAAGTGGACCTCAAGGAGAGCATGTCCTATTGCATGCGGGTTTGATGTCCACGCTCCGCCCCACGAAAAAAGGCGTCTGCTGATATGGCTTCGGATCTGGGGAAGGGCCCTCCTTAGGTCTGAGCCATACTATGCAGCCACTTCTGCACAGTGGGATAGGACCTCTACTCTCGCCTGCATTGTTTTCAGAAAACAGAAGGGGGGAACTGTGGTGAGCCGCTTCTGCAGATTATGGTCGCCATTGCAGGATGGTGCTGGCTCCACTGTGGTCTGTGACAAACAACTCCTTGTTTGGGAGAGTTGTTGCATGGTTTTTCAGCACCCTATGAGAAAGTTCCACGTGGCAGCTTCGCATTGGGGCTTGGGATGCTTTATTAAGGCTGGGAGGGGCATCCGACAAGGAATTAGAAGAAATATCAAGGGCCTGAATAAACTGCTGAAAGAAGATTCCTGAGTTGCGTCTTCCTTGTGGGCAAGGGGTCGCGACATCACGGCAACAGAAGAATAGGTAAACAAAAGGCCCAAAGCAGGGTTTCTCCACTGAGACTTTCCTGGTCACACTGATAATTGAGTTTTCTGAGATGTTCCCATTCCCTTCAGCTATCCAGTACATGGCCATGTCACAGAGTTTGGAGGTGGTACATAACTTGGACACAAAACCATGATCTTATTCTTGAGATTAGCTAGATTTCAGGAAGAATACGAGAACTTAGGATGGTAGTATGTGTTGCCCATTCACAAGGCAAGCTGCAGACCATTCATAAATTGGGCAGGTTGAATGTTGGGAAGCTTTCTACTAGACAGGACACATCTATCGATGCATTCTCTTTTCTAATGTCTACAATCACGGACTCAGTGGGATACACAGACATTGAAGCACTCGCCTTGTGAAATGACTTACTAGAAACAATTCACAGCAAACCAAACAATCAAACTTTCCTACCTATTCTCAGAACATGAGACAAAACCACAGACCCACACGCACACCCACAACCACACAGACCCCCAAGTAGGTCTGTGACTATCCAGAGTGTCCTCTGACTGGTGAGCCATAATATATTGCCCCATAAGGGGCTGTCCTGTCTCAGATCTAGTCTCCATGGCCAACTCTGTGATGCTGTCAGGAGCCAGCAGTGAGCCACTACCTGATTTCTCAGGAAAGGCCCCTCTTCAGACCTTCCTGGGATTTGGCCATCCTCACATCAGTAGGTACCAAGAAAGACTGACTCTGTCCTTGGTAAATCCAAACAAGTTTGACCACTGGGACTTGGACTGGGACTGGCTCTGGGTGCCTGGCTTTTTGGATCCTAAGTTCAGAGAGTTCCATAACAAAGGAAGTGAGGTGAGGTCACTTCCCTCAGGAACTGAATGAGGTCAGTACATTGGCAACCACTTTGTCCTAACAGTTGCTTCCAGATTCTGATGAGATGGAGGCTGCACCTACTTCTGTGACATTTTAACAATTTAGAATGGTATATCAACCATAGGCACCCGGGAACAGCTCTCCACACAGGCCTTGTTTTGTCCATCTTCTCTACATTAAGAGGGGAGAGGATTATTCAGATACATCCTTTCGTCCTGACCGGGTTGTTTGCCATGGAAGATGACTTTTGCTCTCTAAGGTCCTTCATTGCTGCCTACATCTTCTCAAAAGATTATTTCTGCATGAACTTTTGAAGTTCTCAGCTGGTGGAGGATCCCCTACCTTCCTGTATTGAAAGACCAGCTGTGTCCCTGCTCTTCTGTAAAGTGAGATTGAGGGAACAGTGTATGGTTAGGGTTAATAGCGTGTTCGATTTGGGTTAGGAAACATTCTGCTATATGAATAATGGTATTGGGAACCTGTGATATTTATAAGAATATAGACGTGAAATACATGCATGAGATCAGAGACCTAGGAAAGATTTGAAGCCCAGAAATGCATTGTACCCTTGATTGGTATACTTAGCTTGAATTATGTTCTCGACCAAGGTCTCAGATAAATCGATATACAATGGCATAGGACCGTGTACCTCGGGTGATTGAATGTAGAAGAGAACATCCAGTAAAAAAGGGATAGTCCGTACGATTAGAAAGATACTCAGTATGTTTAGGAAGAATAGTGAGTCTAGGAGTTGGACCAAAAGTTCTTTTTCAATAGGGTTTCGGTTTGAGAATGTAAATGTCAGCACATGTGAAGGGACAGTCACAATGATGAACTGAGGAAAATATGTAGGAAAGCAGATATAAATAGGGACCTTAGGAAATCAGGCAAAGTATAAGGTGAGTCATAGGATTGGATATTGTCAACAGGCGTGAGGTTGAATATATAATCTTAGGAAGAAACAAATATGTAGTCACCAATAGGATTGACATTTGAGAGCATTAGGCAACATGGACATGGATGTTTTTAGTAATCCATGCTCACTTTCCATTTAGGCTCTGGCACAATCATAAGTGTGACCTTTGCCTTTTGTGTCCAGAGTACTTCTGTGGTAAATGTATATGTAGATAAGGTGACATGAGTATTTCTTACACCATTACAGGGAGCAATATTTTGAAAACTTATACATTATTACTGGGGCTACAAATAGGTGTACCCTGTGTTGATGATTATAGAGATGATGCATGAATAGACCATATTGTGAATAAAGTATATTACTGGTTCCAACTTTATATAATGGATTGAATTTACATCTGAAAATATATAGGAAATCTTATATTGATATATACACATTCATTCCAATCAGTTATATATCTAATGGTAATATTAGGGTTACGGTTTATCATGAAGAGTGTGTGAGTTTTGCTTCAAAAATAATTATGGAATCGAAAAAATGTTTTTAGAAAGAAGTCTAGTGAAAGGACCAATAAAGAAGCAAGGAGGAATACATGTGTTCTGAAGTAGGAAGTAATTGAATGTGAACCAAATGCCTATAAATTTGTGAACATGTGGATGAAAATATATATCCTATGATGTCCAAAAACTGAAGAAATTGTAATGTACCAGTGTTGAATAAAAATGAACTTCAAAATACACATCATGTCCCATAGGAATCTACTTGCATTGATGTTAAACTGGGTCAGTTACTGTTGAAATATTAGGATTTGTAAGCACCATTCAATGAAGTTAGTTTTCAGTACTAGGAAACCAATATGTATTTCAGCTGGTTTAGTATTTCTGAGAATAATCTTGTGAAATGTTGTTTATAAATACACATGAAGGAACATGAATGAATTTATGGAGTGTATAATAAGACACATATATTTCATATTTTGGAAAATCTGGAGAATACACACACACACACACACATTAATATGTAGCAATACATATGCCAATCGAAATTCATCATGAAATATAATTCATCCACATATCCAAAAATATTCATTTTAATGAACATGGATTTATGTATAATGTTTTTCACTAGGAAGCTCACCCATAGGTTGAATTTTCAGTTCCATCAGTATTTAGGGGGAGTCATCTCTTCTCATAATTTTTATATTACAAAGTCAGTGAGCTCACAATAATGTACATGTGATACCATGTAGGACACTATACATGCATAAAAAAATACATGTGCTGAATAGGCTACAGAGTAAGGAAGACAGGAATTTACATATGTGGTAACTTTAAAAACTAATGGAGAAATATTACAATGAAAAGTTGACTAGATTTATAGCACATACACTTGATAAAACAGAAGGCAAATCCAAGTATACACCATGCTTCCTATGAAAGGCCTGTATTTATATTCAGTTATGTTTCTTTTCTCCAGGATATTAGGATTAGTACTCAGAGTCTAGTAGGGTATGGGTTAGTGTCAGGGATTCAGTATTTCAAATGGAAAATATGAAAATGAATCTAATGTGCATGCAAACATGTGCTACACATAAATCTTCCCACTCTCATCCAGAACAATGCCTAGACATAACCATCGCTCCAAGTAAGACACAATTAGAGGAAAGGAGTTAGAAAATCTGTGAATACATATGTGGAAGGGAAAATGCTCAGGAGTTCACAACACTGGAGTTGGAAGAACAGTTTCCAAAAGTAAGGGAGAGGGTAAACACTCCACAAACATCGAGCTCTGCTGGTCTAAAGACTTCGTGAAAAACTTCCTCTAAGGTTGGGCACATGAAATATATGTAATTGTCAGAAGATTTAGCTTCGTTTGTAGTGACACCATCAAATCTGGGTCTGCATCTATGTGACGTGGACGACATGGTTCCTTATTTTCTAATGAACATGACACAGCAGTTCAGAATTCTCTCTTTGTAGGTAAACTCTGGCCACTGGGAGCTAAGTGTCTCCCCGTGTGTTCTGTGAAGCCATTTGGTCATCCTCCACTTTTTGTGGTGTTTCTTACTGCTACACTGTGAGTTTGGTATTGGCTTCACGAAATACAAGGAGTTCAACTGGGACACAATGCTGGAGGGAGTTCTGTCACGTATGGTTGGTCAGGGTCTCCAAGAGAATGTATGAACCAGGCTTCTATCCCACATAGCTTTCCTCCTTGACTATAGCACCCTGATTCTGAACATTGCCTTGAAACCTCTAAATAAAACAAGATGCCTTTACATATAAGGGTCTGCTGCCTGCACCTTGTCAGTCACAAGGCTTTTTGAAGCCAATGGCAGATCCAGGTGGTCCTACCAAATATATTTATTTACACACCTACCGTCCACTGCTCTACATCCACTACTCAGCAGGCTCCAACTTACTGGTATCTCTGTTCATCACCATTTTCACAAAACCCAGTCAATCAAGGCACTATTTGGTACACTCATGATCATCAAAATGATATCCAAAGGTTCTCCAGTGCCATCTGGTAATGGGAATTTCAAAAATTTCATGGTACTTGTTTAGCCATTTTTCAAGGATGAAATTGAAGGCACTGTGGATTTCAATTCAGGAACCATTAAATGGTGAGGAAGCTAATTTCAATGAAAGCTCTGGAGAATTCTCACAGGCAAGGCTTCCCAAAAAGTGGCCAAAAGGTCACATGAATCCAGGCACAATGATGTGTACTATGTGAGGTCCATGTGTTTTCTGACTCTCAACTATGGCTGCCAAGTCATTAAAAAAAAAAACATGTGATAACCTGGCTGAGATTCTCAGTGCTCTATGCAAAGCCACCCTGGACGGAGATCTCAGTTTCCAAGGGCGACTCTCATGCATGGCCTCTTAAATCCCAACACAATTCATGGATATACTTTTCTGAGGTCAGTTCCAGAACTCAGTCTCTAATGGGAATCACAGCAGAGTTCAAGCCAAGGTAGACCCAGTCACCTCTTCCAACTGCCACACAAATGACCACAATTGAAATCAAAACACTCCCACATGGCCCTCATGTTCTTCTATATTGACACTCATGATAAACTCTGGCTGGAGTTTTCCAAAAGGGGAGCATCCCTAGTCAGTGTCCAAAATAACCTCCCTTGCCCCTCATTTGCCTAAAGTCAGGGTGGCCTGGACACCCTTCCTGTGAACCAGGAATGATCAAATAGGCCTGCCGTTAATACTTCTCAATTATCCAAATTGAGGTCTTCTGACTGTGGGGTTTAGACTCTTTATGTGAATTAGTGTCATGAGAAATCACTAGCACCTATGGGCTAGCCTCTTCAGGGCTTTGAAAAACTCATTTGATCCAAAGATACCTCTTCTCACTTGATGGAATTCAGGAACCTTACAGAGGAAGGTGAGAGACTTCATCCACAATGACTGCTCTTTTGGCCATTTTGGTATTGGACACATGGGATCTTTCTTTAGATCCATCAGGTGCTGAGAATCTAAGCCACAGCCTCACACAGGGTCAAAAGGCTGATTCAGACACATCCGTTTCCAAAGCAATTAAGCAAAGAGCCACAGATGATGCCCATTTATTTCCATTTGAAAACTGTTTTCTTCAGGCTTCACAAAGAGGTGGCCTGAGGCAAAAAACTTTCTGACATTCAGAGCAACAGAACAATAGGTAATTAGAAGTCCCAAAGCAGGGTTTTTTTCACTGAGACTTGTCAAAAGCCAGTGGTGAGCCACTACCTGCTTTCTCATAAAAGGCCCCTCTTCAGAGCTTTCCTGGCATATGGACATCCTCACATCTGTAGGTACCAAGATAGACTGACTCTGTCTTTGGTAATTCAAAACTAGTGACACCACTGGGAGTAGGACTGGGACTGGCTCTGTATGCCTGGCTCCCTGGAAGCCAAGTTCCATCACCAAAGAAGTGAGGTTAGGTCACTTCCTTCAGGAACTGAATGAGGTCACGGCCTTGGCAACCACTTTGTTCTAACATTTGCTTCCAAGGGTCCCATGAGATGGAGGCGTCCCCTACTTCCTGTGACACTTTCACATGTTAAAATGGTATATCAACCATAGGCACCTGGGAACAGCTCTCCACACAGGCCTGATTTGGTCCATCTTCTCTACATTAAGAAGAGAGAGAGGCCGATTAAGACACAACCCTTCACCTGACCAGGTTGTTTGCCATGTAAGATGACTTGTGCTCTCTCAGGTCCTTCATAGCTGCCTACATATTCTCCAGGGATCCTTTCAGCATGGACCTTTGAAGTTCTCATCAGGTAGAAGATCCCCTACATTCCAGTATTAAAAGACCAGCTCTGTCCCTGCTCTTCTGTAAAGTAAGATTGAGGGAACACTGTATGTTTAGGGTTAATAACAGGTTCAGTTTGGGTTAGGAATCATTTTGTGGATGAATACTGGTATTGGCATCCTGCGATACCAATAAGAATATAGAGGTGAACTGTATGTATGAAAACAGAAATCCAAGAAAGATTGGAAGGCCAGAAAAGCATTGGGCTCTTGATTGTGATACTTAGAATTGAATTATGTTCTGCACAGATGTCTCAGATAAATCGATATACAATTGCATAGGACCTTGTACCTTGGATGATTGAATGTAGAAGACAACATCAAGTCAAAAAGGGATAGTCGGTAGGATTAGGAAGATAGTAGGTAGGTTTAGGAAGAAGGGTGAGTGTAAGATTTGGAATAAAATTTCTTTAGCAATAGGATTTCGGTTAGAAAATGAATTAAAATGTAAGCACATGTGAAGAGTCTGTCACAATGATGAACTGGGGAAAATATGTAGGTAAGCCGATATCAATAGAGACATTATGAAATCAGCAAAGTAATAAGTGAGAGATAGGCTTAGACATTTCAAAGGGTTGAGTTTGAATATGCAATCTTAGGAAGAAACAAATATGTAGTCACCAATAGGATTGACCTTTGAGAGCATTAGGCAACTTGGACATGGATGATTTTAGTAATCCATGTTAATTTTCCATTTAGGCTTTGGTACAATCATAAATGTAAATTTGAATTCTGTGTCCAGAATATTTCTGTGAATAAATGTATATGTAGATAAGGTGACATGAGTATTTCTTCCACCATTTCTGGGAGCAATATTGACTGACTACTTCTGACTGATAGGTAGAGATTCTTTATGTGATTTGGAGTCATGAGAAACCCAAGCACTTCTTCAGGTCTTGAAGAACTCATATGACCCAAAGGATCCCTATTCTCACTTGATGGATGTCAGGAATTGTTGGGAGCCATCAGCCAAGTAGGTATGACAATTTCCTTGCCAGCGTACCCCCATGTTTCTTTAGTGGAAGGACTCATGGAAATAGGACATTTTCCAGGACATTGCATGTAAGGTGACCTTGCTCAAGGACCAGGTCAGGATCCGTGTTTAGGGTGTTCCCCCTTTAGAATAGGGCAGTTTAGCATAATAGGAGATTAGGGTGTTCCCCCCTTAGAATAGGGCGTATCCTGCTGCTGATTTCCTCTTGAGTTCTTAGGGTCAGACAGTATATTTTGGGAGACAGAAGCCCATGTGGAGTGGATTTGGGCAGAGTAGTGGATTTGGGCAGAGGTGGATTTGGGCAGAGAACGTGGATTCCCCCAGAATGTGTTTGTAGATGGCCGGTGTGAGTTCGGGAATAAAGAATTGCTGTTTGAATCTACAAGTTGTGTGGTGGCTCGTGATTTGTGCCCAGCCAGAGACTGCGGCAAGGAATCTAACAGAGGAAGGGAAGATACTTCATCCACAATGACTGAACTTTTTGCCATTATGGTTTTGGATGCACACATGGGATCTTTCCTTAGATCCATCAGGTGCTGATAATCTAAGTCACAGCCTCACACAGGGCCAAGAGGCTGATTCAGACACATCCCTTTCCAAGGAAATTAAGCAAAGAGCCACAGGTGATGCCCATTCATTTCCATTTGAAACCTGTTTTCTTTAGGCTTCACAAAGGGGTGGCCTGAGGATAAGACCTTCCTGACATTCAGGGCAACAGAAAAATAGGGAAGCAAAAGGCCCAAAGCAGGGTTTCTGCACTGAGACTTTCCTGGTCACACTGTCCCTGCTCTTCCGTAATGTTAGATTGAGGGAAAAGTGTTTGGTTAGGGTTAATAACAGTTCGATTTGCGTTAGGAATCATTCTGCAGGACGAATATTGGTACTGGGAATCTGCAATATTTACAAGAATATATAGGTGAAATATAAGTATGAAAACAGAAATCTAGGTAAGATTTGAAGCCCAGACGGCATTGGGCCCTTGAGTGGGTTACTTAGCTTTGAATTATGTTCTGCACAGATGTCTCAGATAAATCGATATACAATGGCATAGGAACTTGTACCTTGGATTATTGAGTGTCGAAAAGTACATCAAGTCATAAAGGGAAAGTCCGTAGGTTTAGGATGATAGTCTCTAGGTTTAGAAACAACAGTGAGTATAGGATTTGGACCAAAAGTTCTTTAGCAATTTCTTTTCAATAAGAGAGTGAATGTAAATGTCAGCACATGTGAAGAGTCAATCACAATGATGAACTGGGGAAAATATGTAGGAAAGCAGATATTAATAGACACATTAAGAAATCAGCAAAGTATAAAGTGAGTTATAGGATTAGACATTTTCAACTGGCTTGAGGTTGAATAAATAATCTTAGGAAGAAACAAATACATAGGATTTATGAATAGGATTTACATTTGAGAGCATAAACAACGGGGACTTAGATATTTTTAGTAATCCTTGCTCATTTTCCTTTTAGGCTTTGCTACAATCATAAGAGTGAGTTTTGCTTTCTGTGTCCAGAATATTACTTTGTTAAAATTTATATGTAGATCAGGTGACATGAGCATTTCTTCCACCATTACTGGGAGCAATATTTTGAAGACATAATTGGGGAACAAAGTAGAGTACCCTGTGTCAATGTATATAGAAATAATGTACGAATAGACCATACAGTGAATAAATTATATAACTGGTTCCAACTTTAAATAGTGGATTGATTTGATATCTTAAAATATACAAGAAATCTTAAATTGATATACATACATTCATGATAACCAGTTATACACTAACGGTAATATTAGGGTTATGGTTTATCATGAAAAGTGTGTGAGTTTTGCTTCAATTATGATTATGGAAATCGAAAATAATGTGTTTGGAAAGAACTCTCATGAAAAGACCAGTCAAGAACCTTGGAAGAATATATGTGTTCTGAAGCAACAGGTGATTGAAATTGAAACAAATGTCTATAAATTTGTGAACTTGTGGTTGAAATATATATCCTATTTTGTGCATAAACTGAAGAAATAGTAATGTACCTCTGTTTAATAAATATGAACCTAAAAATACACATCATGTACCATGGGACACTGCTTGCATTGTTGTTGAACTAGGTTTTACTGTAGAAATATTAGGATATGTATGCACCATTCACAGAAGTTAGTTTTCAGTACTAGGAAACAGATATGTATTTCAGGTGGATGAATATTTCTGAGAATAATCTTGTGAAAAGTTGATCATAAATTCACATACATGAATATGAATGATTTTAAGGAGTGTATAATAAGATTCATGTATTTCATATTTTGAAAAATATAGAGAGTGTGTATATATATATATAAATACACACACACACACACACACACACACACACAGACATTAAAAACAAGCAATATATTTGCCAATCGAAATTCATCATGAAATATATATCATCCACAGGTGCAAAAATATTTATTTCACCGAAAATGGATTTATGAATAATGTTGTTCTACTAGAAAGCTCACCCATAGGTTGAGTTTTCAATTCCAACAGTATTTAGGAGGAATGATCTTTTCTCATAACTTGTATCTGCCTCGTCTGCAACCTCACAGAAATGTAGGTGTGATAGCAGGTAGGATTCTATATGTGCATATAAAAATACATGTGCCGAACAGTCTACAGAGAAAGGAGACACCAATTTGTTGAGAGCCACAGCTGAAGGGGCCCCAGCAAACTTCCAGCTCCCAGAAACATCCACCTGCCAGGTGATTGTTGGCTCACAGCGGCCCCAGCAACATCTAGCTGATTGGCTCCTCTGTGGTGAGGCTCATTGGAGATGCTCATTGAGCTTTTCCCCCGCCCTTTCCGACTGCCAGCTGATGATTGGCTCACAGCAGCCCCAGCAACATCTAGCTGATTGGCTCCTCTGTGGTGATGCTGATTGGGCTGTTTCCCTGCCCTTTCAGACCACAGAGCTGCTTATTGTGGGACTTTTTTGGCTCCACCCACGTGACCCAGCCAAACGGCATCAAGAGGAGGAGGATTGTGGGAGGTGGAGAGGCTTGTGGGTGTGACAGAGACTTTACAAGGAAGCCAGTGGTGGCAGTTGGGCTCTGAGGGTTTTTTTTCCTGAGGAGCTGTTTTGTTTGTCATTTGTGGTTCTAAAAATAAAGTTTGTTTCTTTTGAAAAGTGGCTCTTGAATCATGCCCAGGAAGACTGCAGCGTTTGGTGGCTCGCATGGGGAGTGACTGAGGGTAAGTGATAAGGTAAACTGCTCTCCCCTGAGGGCAGGGTGAGAGGATGGGTAGCCATTTTAGGATTCCTCTTTTGTTTTGCTTCACTTTTGTTTTAACTTGCCTGTCCATAGAGATGAGTGAGATGGAAGAGAAACCTCTCACATCTGAGGAAAAATTATTTACGTCTGAGGAACAGATACTGAGAAAGGACTGATTCACATGTCAGGAGGATAGAAAGGCCATAATGACTTTTTGTTGTTCTCTTTTTATTTCATTCTGTCTCGGTTTTGTTTGGCATCATCTTGTTGGGTTGTATTATAGTAGAAATACGGGATCAGAAATTAGTAAAAAAACAAACTGAAAGACTGTTAAGTAAATTGTTAGAGGAAGGAGGCATCTCATTAAAGTCAAGAACAGTCAGGGCATACGTTGATACAATACAAAAATGTAGCCCATGGCTTTTTAAGGAGGAGTTGTTAAATATACCATAATGGAACCATCATGGTGAAGATTAAAAAGAGGAGAAAAGAACAGCCCAGGGACTCTGCCAGTTGAAACATTGCCATTGAGGACGTTCATATCTGTTTTGCTTAGTCCAAAGACTTTAGTTCAGACAAAGATAGAGGAACAAAGCTTAGGACAGAAAATGCCATCAGGGGAAAAGTTACAAAAGGAGACTGCTACTAACAACTTTCTATCATCAGAGGGTGTAAGTGTCCAACCAACAGTGCCACCTCTACAGGAGACTGTTACTAACACCATTCTATCACCAGAGTATGTAAATGTCCAAATAACAAGGCCACCTCCATATGCTGGGAGGCACCCAAACCCCGCAGTTGATAGTTCGGATCCTGAGACAGGATCTCAAGTATTAACATGCCCTTTATTTGAGGTAGGAGGGCAGCAAATTCACCATGCTTTAAATTTCAAAATAGTGAAGCAGCTAAAAGAGGTTGTAACAACCTATGGTCCTCAAGCACCCCTCATTGTAAGCTTGGAGGAATCCATTAACAACTTGAATATGACGCCAGTAGATTGGGCTAATATGTGTAAAGCTGTGCTAAATGGAGGTCAATACCTGTTATGGAAGGTTGCCAATGAGGAATTTTGCAAGGAGACGGCTAGGCGAAATGCAGAAGCTGGTTATCCTCAGAGAAATCTAGATATGTTGTTAGGAAAGGGACCCTATGAGGATCAGCAGCAACAAATTTCATATAATCCTGGTGTATACACACAAATTGCTGCAGAGGCAGTTAGGCCATGGAAGACTTTACAAGGACATGGAGGTTTACAAGGTCAATTATCTAAGGTAATACAAGGAGCTAATGAATCTTACGCTGAATTTGTAGATAGGCTTATTCAAATCGCTACCAGAGTTTTTTGGGAATACAGAACTAGCAATGCCATTAATAAAACAACTGGCTTATGACCAAGCAAATCGTTGGTGTAGAGATATCATTAGACCATGGAAACATGAAGATTTAAACACATATATTAAATTATGTAGAGACATTAATGAATAAGAGCAAGTCGTGGCAGCTGCAGTAAAACAGGCTTTAGATGCCAGAGACATCAATGAACAAGGGCAATTTGTGGCAGCTGCAGTAGAACAGGCTTTAGATGCAAGGCCAGGAACATGCTACAATTGTCAACAAACAGGATATTTTAAGAGGAATTGCTCCATAGGAGGAGGGTTTAACAAAACTAGATACCAAAGGAGCAGAATAATGGGTATTTGCCCACGATGCCATAGAGGGAGACACTGGGCTAATGAATGCCGTTCTCAAACCCCCATAGAGAATACCTCATTATCAAAAAACGAACAAGGACCAGCTGTTTACCCACGATATCATGGAGAAAGGCATTGGGCTCGATTGCCAAAAAATGGACAGGGGTCCCAATGCTCTGGGGCCAAAAACCACAAATATACGGAGCACTGGTGGAACACAGCAACCCCATCAGTGTAGTGCCCAGGACACATTGTCCATCATACGCCTCATCAGACAAATCAGAGAGAGTGCAGGGTTGGACATCTGTGCCTCCGCCAGATCAGTACTAACTGCAAAGATGGGGGTTCATATCATTCACACAGGGGTGAAAGGACTTCTTTCCAAAAAAACAGTAGGCTTATTATTGGGACGCAGCTCTTCTAATCTAAAAGGACTTATGATAAGTCCTTGGGTAATTGATCGCTTCATTATGAAGGTGAAATAAAATTTATAGCCAGTTCTCCAAAGGACATATCAGTAATTGCACCAGGAGATAGAATAACACAGTTACTAATAATACCCAGGTTACATGATAAATTTTCCAGTCATGCTGTAGAAAGAGGTTCCAAGGGATTAGGCTCCACAGGTTTAGATTGGGCTATGCTTTCTTTAAATTTAGATTCTCGCCCCATGCTAAAACCAAATATTCAAGGACATGAAGTTAATGTGCTACTGGATACAGGTGCAGTCCTTAGCATCATCTCTCATCAAGAATGGCCAAAACATTGGCCATTACAACAAGCCACTCAAACGCTATGAGACCTAGGAGTGGCGACTAATCCCCATAGAAGGGCAATGGTATTAGATTGGAATGATTCTGAGGGATGTGAAGGAACTATACAGCCATATGTATTGGATCATCTTCCTGTAAATTGATGGGGACGAGATGTCCTAGATCAATTAGGTTTGACATTAAAAAATAACATCAATCAAAATGCACCCACTATTATGGCTAGAGAAGGTTTTTTGAAAGGAAAAAGATTAGAAAAACTAGAACAAGGTATAGCAGCACCAATTCAAATAGACGAAGCAACAGACAGACTTGGGTTGGATTTTCAGAAAGGGCCACTGAGACAATAAAAATTACTTGGAAATCAGAAAGACCAGTATGGGTTCTTCAGTGGACCCTGACTAAAGAAAAGATACAATCACCCCAGGACCTGGTCAAACAACAATTAGCGGAAGAACATATACAACCTTCTGTATCTCCCCATTATTCTCCCATTTTTGTCATCAAAAAGAAATCTGGTAAATGGAGATTATTGCAAGACTTAAGAGCCATTAATAATGAGATGGTTATTTTTGGACCTGCTCAGTCGGGGATCCCTCAATTGTCTGCTTTGCCAAAAACTTGGTATGTTTTAGTTATACATATTAAAGATTTTTTTTTTCAATTCCAATTCTTCCTGAGGATAGTCCACGTTTTGCATTTACTATCCCTGCACTGAATCATGAAGGTCCTGATCAGAGGTATGAGTGGAAAGTACTCACTCAAGGGATGCCTAACAGCCCAACTATGTGTGAAATTTATGTTAACAAAGTAATCCAGCCACTTAGAAATCAAAATTCTGAAATACAAATATTTCACTATATGGATGATGTATAATTAGCACACAAAGGTAAAAACGCATTGCTAGAATGTTATGCAACACTTACAAACTTATTAAAAATTATAATCTAGAGATAATAATTGATAAAGTACAATTAAATTTTCCAATTAATTATTTAGGAGTTCTATTATCCTCAACCATGGTCAGTCCACCAAAAATTCAAATACGAGTAGATCAACTGCAATCAATTAATGACTTTCAAAAGTTATTAGGAGACATAAATTGGATAAGGCCTTATCTAGGTATACAAAGAGGAGAGTTGGGACCTTTATTTGATATCCTAAAAGGTCCATCTGATCCAAATTCACCCAGAATGTAAACGCCTGAAGCAAGAAAGGCATTAAAAATCATTGAAACATATATGGGAAATATGCATTTGGATAGATTTGATAAAATATTGCCTTTATTATTTATTGTACTACCAACAAAAAATATTCCAACAGGAGTATGTTGGCAAGAAGCTCCATTATAATGGATTCATTTTTCTTATTCTTCTAACACTATAATTAATAGGTATCCCAAGGCTAACGGACAATTAATACTCATAGGAATAAAAGCAGCAAAGTGAGTGTTTGGAATTTCTCCCAACAAAAGTATTACTCCATACACTATGAATCAAATTGATTAATTAGCTAATGAGTTAAATACTTGGGCAATAATCATGTGTAAATCTAATATTTCTTTTGATACCCACTTACCATCTAATCTTATATTGTCTTTTTGGTCATCTCATCCTGTAATTTTTCCAAAAATGACAAGAAAACACCTATCATGAATGCTCCAAATATATTCATTGATGGGTCAAATAATGGTACAGCAGCAATTGTTACACCTGATCAAACTGTTACATTTTTAATACCGCAACAATCAGCTCAAAAGGTAGAGCTTAATGCAGTATTATAAGCTTTTGTGATGTTTAAAGATTCTGTGTTTAATTTATTTTCCAATAGTCAGTATATAGTTAATGCTATAGTATCCCTTGAAGATGCTGGTAGGGTTTCCCCTTCCTCTACTGTTTTCTCTTTCCTTTCCACTATACAAAGTCTAATCTGGGACAGAAAAGATCCATTCTTAATAGGACATATCAGGGCACATCCAGGATTGCCTGGAGCCCTTAGTTTGGGCAATGATTTAGCAGATAAAACTACACATGACATACATACATATTTTCTCTACACTAGAAGAAGCTATAAATTTTCATAAAAAGTTGCATATCAATGCTAACACTTTACAAAAGCATTTCAAAATAACTAAGTAACAAGCTAGACAAATAATAAAACAATGTCAAAATTGTGTGACCATTTTACCACAAGTTAATCTTGCAGTCAATCCTAGAAGATTGATACCTAACCATATTTGGCAGATGGACGTCACACACTTGCCAGAATTTGGAAAATTAAAATATTTGCATCTTACAGTTGATACTTCTTCTGGATTTTTGTTGGGCTCCCTTCATGCTGGAAAAAAACTAAAGATGTTGTAGCTCATTGCTTACAAAATTTTGCCACTTGGTCATTCCAAAAGAGTTAAAATAGATAATGCCCCTGGTTATACTTCTAACTCTTTTAAACAATTTTGCTCATCATTTGGCATTACTCATATAACAGGAATCCCATGCAATCAACAGGGACAATGCAGAGTTGAAAGAGCACATCAAACTATTAAAATGTACTTATTAAAGTAAGAAGACGGAATTGGGAAGAGATATAAATTCCCCAAAGATGAACTTAAAACAACCCTTTTTAAATCTAAACTTTTTAAATTTGGATTTTCAGGACTTAGTACTGCAGAAACGCATATGTGTCCAAAAAATGTGTATAAGCCCAAGGTACTTTGGAAGGATATTCTAACAGGACAATGGAAAGGTCCTGACCCATTAATTTTCTAGAATTGGGTGTCTGTTTGTGGGTTTCCACAGGAAGAACAGCAGCCAATTTGGATTCCAGAGAGATTAACTAAGGTTCTGACCCAGTGATTGCCTAAAGTTGGGGGTCTGTTTATGTGTTTCCACAGGGAGAACAGCAGCCGATTTGGATTCCAGAGAGATTAACTAAAGCAATTTCTATAGACCAAAATAAGATGATTTGGCTCAAATCCATAACAGCTGATGTGCAAAACTCCAGTTTGGCTATCCTTACATCGGCGACAGAACAGGGATGCTTTTTTCAATATCTATTTTATTATTGCCCTTTACCACATCATGAAGTTCTCTTTTGTTTTTTTTTGAGCTCATACAGACCTAGGTTAATGTTTTGCTGATCAGTTCTATTTTTTGTCTATAGAGTTTTTAAACATTGCAATGATGATTTCACCTGTAAAAAGTTATAAGGCCTTTACTATTATATTATGTGTTGTATGTATTTATTATGTGTGCACACTTGTGTTTTGTGTTATATGTTTGAATGTGTGTATGTCCATATATCATATATGATGAGTGCTCATGAAAAAATGGGTCCATTTTTTTTTAATTCACGTGAATTAAATAGTTAAATTTAAATGGGGTAAACAACTGTTCAGGATTGTTTTAATATGTGAAAAAATAGGAGGTTAACAGACCTGTTTTTTTACTTTTACCTTTTTTTTCATTATATTTAATAATTCTCTTCAAGATAATGTAAATTGTTATGAAAATTGTTTTCTTTTAGTGCCTTCTGGAATGTTACATAATTTTTTCTTTAGCCATTATTGCCAGAATTCCTATCTTTATCCCAGTGCCGGTGAAGACAAAGATAAAACCAATATACAGGTTCTGCAATACCCATCACTGAACTGCTTGCAGAACTTGCTTGGAATATGTATCACTTGTATGCATTGTGAACTCACTTGTATGCATTGTGAACTATCTGCTGGTGCAGCGAATTGTGGTAGTGTTTGGATACTTATGCTGATTCTGTCATCAGTGGTACAATTTTTCCAAAAGGAGCCCTCAATTGGCTTGGTGTATCTTCCCTATTCTCGTTTGATAGAGGTCAAGAAACTTACAGAGGAAGGCGAAAGAATTCATCCACAATGACTGCTCTTTTGGCCATTTTTGTTTTGGATGCACACATGGGATCTTTCTTTAGATCTATCAGATTCTGAGATTCAAAGCCACAACCTCACACAGGGCCAAGAGGCTGATTCAGACACATCCCTTTCCAAAGCAATTAAGCAAAGAGCCACAGGTGATGCCCATTCCTTCCATTTGAATACTGTTTTCTTCAGGCTTCACAAAGGGGTGGCCTGAGGCAAAGACCTTCCTAACATTCAGGGCAAGGGAACCATAGGTAAGCAAATTGCCCAAAGCAGGGTTTCTCCACTGAGACTTTTCTGTTTACAATGATATCTGAGGTTTCTGAAATCTTCCCTTTCCCTTCAGCTATGCAGTACATGGCCATCTCACAGAGTTTGGAGGTGGTACATATCTTGAACACAAAACAATGAGGCTATTCTGGAGAGAGGCCAGAATTCAGGAATAAAACAGGAACTTAGGAAGATAGTAGGTGTTGCCTGTCCATAAGACAAGCAACAGTCCATTCATAAAAAGGGCAGAATGAATGCCTGGAAGCTTCCTACTAGACAGGACACCTCCATTGATGCATTCTCTTTTCTAAAGACTACAACAACGGACACAGTGCATATACAGACATAGAAAAACTCGCCTTGTCAAATGACTTACTAGAAACAGTCGACTCCAAGCCAAACAAACCACCTTTCCTACCTATTCTCAGAACATGAGACAAAACCATGAACTCACACCCACACCCACAAAGGAACCTCCTTCCCACAAGTAGGTCTGTGACTATCTGTAGTGTCCTCTGACTGGTGGACCATACTATGTTCTTCCAAAATGGCCTGTCTTGTATCAGAACAGGCCTTCTTTGCCAACTCTGTTAAGTTGTCAGAAGCCAGCAGCTTTCTCAGGGAAGGCCCCTCTTCAGAGTTCTCCTGGCATTTGGCCATCCTCACATAAGGAGGTAACAAGAAATACTGACTCTGTCCTTGTTAAATTCAAACAAGTGTGCCCACTGGGACTGGGAATGGGACTGGCTCTGGGTGCCTGGCTTCCTGGATCCCAGGTTCAGAGAGTTCCATCACCAAGGAAGTGAGGTAGGTCACTTCCTTCAGGAATTGAATGAGGTCAATACCTTGGCAACCACTTTGTCCTAACAGTTGTTTACAAGGGTCCCATGAGATGGAGGCTGCCCCTACTTCCTCTGACACATTCATTAGTTAGAATGGTATATCAACCATAGGCACCAGGGAACATCTCTCCACACAGGCCTGTTTTGGTCCATCTTTTCTACATTAAGAACAGAGTGGCTGATTCAGACAGAATACTTCATACTGACCGGGTTTTTTGCCATGGAAGATGATTTTGCTATTTCAGGTCCTTCAGAGCTGCCTAAGTTTTCTCCAGGGAACATTTCTGCATGAACCTTTGAGGTTCTCAGCAGGTGGAAGATCCCCTACATTCCTGTATTGTAAGACCAACTCTGTCCCTGCTCTATTGTAAAGTTAGATTGAGGGAACAGTGTATGCTTAGGGTTAATAACAGGTTCGATTTGGGTTAGGAATCATTCTGAGGGATGTATAATGGTATTGGGAACCTGTGATATTTACAAGAATATAGAGGTAAAATATAAGCATGAAAACAGAAATCTAGTTATGATTTGAAGCCCAGAAGTGCATCGGGCCCTTGATTGGGATACTTAGCTTTGAATTATATTCTGCACAGATGTCTCAGATAAATCGATATACAATAGTAAGTGATAGGATCAGACATTTTCAACAGGCTTGAGGTTGAATATATAATCTTAGGAAGAAACAAATATTTAGTCACCAATAGGATTGACATTTGATAGCAGTGGGCAACCTGGACATTGATGTTTTTCGTAATCCATACTCACTTTCCATTTAGACTTCGGTACAAACATTAGTGTGACATTTGCATTTTGTGAAAGAAGTCACATGAAAAGACCAGTGAAGAAACCTCGTGGAAAACATGTATTTTTAATTAGGAAGTGATGGAATGTAAAACAAAATGCCTATTAATTTCTTAGCTTGTTGATGAAATATATACCCTATCATGTGTATTAACTGAAGAAATAGAAATCTACCAGTATTGAATAAAAATGAATGACAAAATACACATCATGTCCCATAGAAATCTACTTGCATTGATATTAAACTGGGTCAGTTACTGCAGAAATATTAGGATTTGTATGCACCATTTACTGAAGTTAGTTTTCAGTACTAGGAATCAAATATGTAGTTCAGGTGGATGAATATTACTCAGAATAATTTTGTGAAAAGTTGATTATTAATCCACATACATGAAAATGAATGAATTTACGGAGTGTATAGTAAGACACATATATTTCACATTTTGAAAAATCTAGAGTGTGTGTGTATATACATAAACACACACACACACACACACACACACACACAGACATTAAAAAGTAGCAATATATGCCAATTGAAATTCACCATGAAATATATGTCATCCACAGATCAAAATAAATTCGTTTTACTGAACATGGATTCATGTATAATATTGTTGTACTAGGAAGATCAACAATAGTCTGAATTTTCAGTTCCAACAGCATTCAGGAGGAGTGATCTCTTCTCACAATTTGTATCTGCCAAGTCAGCCACCTCACAAGAATGTACGTGTGGTACCAGGTAGGATTCTATATGTGCATATTAAAATACATGTACTGAATAGGCTACAGAAAAAGGGAGACAGGAATTCACATATTCGTTAACTTTAAAAACACTTGGAGAACCATTTCAACAAAAAATTGACTAGATTTATAACATATACCCTATATAATGCAAAAGGCAATTACAATGATACATCATTCGTCCTCTTAACTGCTTGTATTTCTATTCTTTTTGGGTTAATTTTCCCCATCATATTAGGATTAGTAGTCAGAGTCTAGTTGGGCATGTGTTAGTGTCAGGGATTCAGTATTTCAAATGGAAATTTGGAAAAGGATTCCAATGTTTATGCAAATATGTGCTACAAAAATATCTTCCCACTCTCATCCAGAACAATGCCTTGACTTTACCTTCATTAGAGTGGAAGAGTTAGATAATCTGTGAATACTTATCTGGAATCGAATATGTTCAGGAGTTCACAAACATGGAGCTCTGCTGGACTAAAAACTTCTTGAGTAACTGCCTCTGAGCTTGGGCACTTGAAATATATGTTGTAGTCAGGAGATTTAGCTTCCTTTGTAGTGAGACCATCAAATCTGGGTATGATTCTATGTGACCTGGAATACATGATTTCTTATTTTCCAAAAAACATTAGGAAGCAGTCCTTAATTCTTTCTTTGTAGGTAAACTGTGGCCACTGGGGGCTAATTGTCTACCCTTTTGAACTCTTAAGCCATTTGGTCATCCTCCAGTTTTCCTGGTGTTTCTTGCTGCTGCATTGGGAATTTGGTATTTGCTTCACGAAATACAAGGAATTCAACTGGGACACAGTGCTGGAGGGAGTTCTGTCACGTGTGGTGGGTCAGGGTCTGCAGGAGAATGCACCAACCAGGCTTCTATCCCACAAAGCTTGCCTCCTTAAACATAGCAACCTGATTCTAAACATTGGCCTGAATCCTCTCCATATAACAAGATGCCTTTACATAGAAGCGTCTGCTGGCTGCACCATGTCAGTCACAAGCCAATTGGAAGCCAATGGCAGATCCACATGGCCCAACCACAGATGTTTTTTTTTTTTTTTTTTATCACACACCTGCCCATCACTGCACTAGGCCCACTACTCAGCAGGGTCCAACTTACTGGAATCTCTGTTCTACACAATTTTCATGAAACTCAGTCAATCATGTCACTGTCCTGCATATTCATGATCAGCAACAGGACATCCAAAGTTTCTCCAGTACCATCTGGTCATGGGAATTTCAAAAATTTCATGGTATTTATCTAGCAATTTTTCAAGGATGAATTTGGCAGCATGTGGGTTTCAATTCATTCAGGGACCATTAAGTGTTTTGGAAGTTCATTTCAAAGAAAGTTCTGGAGAAATCTCACAGGCAAGGTTTCCCAAAGATTGGCCAAAAGGTCACATAAATCCAGGCCCATTGAGGTCTACAATGTGAGGTCCATGTGTGTTATGACTCTCAACTAAGCCTGCCAAGTCTTTCAGAATAAAATCATGTGATATCCAGCCTGAGATTCCCAGTGATCTCTGGAAAGCCACCCTGGGCCTAGATGTCAGTTTCCAAGGGTGACTCTCATACTTGGCTTCATAAAATCCCAACCCAATTCATGGCAATACTTCTCTAAGTTCTATTCCTGTACTCAGTCTCTAAGGGGAATCACGCCACAGTTCAAACCCAGGTGGACTCATTCCTGTATTATAAGACCATCCATTCCAACTGCCACAAAAATGACCACAATTAAAACCAAAACACTCCCACATGGCCCTCATCTTCTTCCATATAGACACTCATCATATCCTCTGGCTGGAGATTTACATGAGGAATGCAGCCCAAGACAGTGTCCAGAATACGCTCCCTTGCTCCTCGTTTACCTAAATTCTGAGTGACCTGGACACCCTTCCTTTGAACCAGGAGTGATCAAATAGGACTGCCATTAATACTTATCCACTTCTCAAATTTGAGACCTACTGGCTGTTGGGTTTAGATTCTTTATGTTAATTGGAGTCATGAGAAAACCCAAGCACCTATGTGCTAGCCTCTGCAGGGATTTGAAGAACTCATTTGACCTAAAGGATCCCTATTCTCACTTGATTGATGTCAGAAACCTTACAGAGGAAGGCGAAAGACTTATCCACAATGACTGCTCTTTTTGTCATTTTGGTTTTGGATGCACACATGGGATCTTTCTTTAGATCCATCAGTTGCTGAAAATCTAAGCCACAGCCTAACACAGGGCCAAGACGCTGATTCAGACAAATCCTTTGCAGAGCAATTAAGCAAAGAGCCACAGGTGATGCCCATTCTTTTTATTTGAAAAAGGTTTTCTTCAGACTTCACAAAGCGTTGGCCTGAGGCAAAGACCATCCTGAAATTTAGGGCAATAGAACAATAGGTAAGAAAAGGCGCAAAGCAGGGTTTCCACAATAAGACATTACAGGTCAAACTGGTATGTGAGTTTTCTGAGATGCTCGCCATTCACTTCAGCTATTCAGTACATGGCCATGTCACAGAGCTTGGAGGTGGTACATATCTTGGATACAAAGCCATGAGCCTATTATGGATAGTGGCCAGATTTCAGGAAGAAAACAGGAACTTAGGAAGATCATAGGTGTTGCCCATCAATATGGCAAGCTGCATTTCATTTACAAATTGGGCAGGATGAATGCTGGTAAGCTTTCTAATAGACAGGACACATCAATTGATGCATTCTCTTTTCTAAAATCTATAACCATGGACACAGTGGGATACAGAGACACAGAAACACTCGCATTGTCAAACGACTTACTAGAAACAATTCAGTCCAAACCAAACAAACATCATTTGTACCTATTCTCAGAACAAGAGCCAAATCCACAAACCCACACCCACACCCACAAAGGCACCTCTTTCCCCCAAGTAGGTTGTGACTATTTGGAGTGTCCTTTGACTGTGGGACATTCTGGTTCCCCCGAAATGGCCTGTCCTGTCTCTGATCTTGTGTCCTTTTCCAACTCTCTGAAGTTGTCAGGAGCCAGTGGTGAGCCACTACCTGCTTTCTCATAAAAGGCCCGTCTTCAGAGATTTCCTGCCATTTGGCCATCCTAACATCAGTAGGTACCAACAAAGATTGACTCTGCCCTCGGGAAATCCAAAAAGTGAAACCACTGCGACTGGGACTAGGACTGGCACTGTTTGACTGGCTTCCTGGATCACAAGTTCAGAGAGTTCCATCACCAAGGAAGTGAGGTGAGGTCACTTCCGTCAGAAACTGAATGAACTCACTGCCTTGTCAACCACTTTGTCCTAAGAGTTGCTTCCAAGCTTCCCATGAGATGGAGGCTGCCCCTGCTTCCTGTGACACTTTCACAAGTTAGAATGGTATATCAACCATAGGCACCCAGTAACAGCTCTCCACACTGGTCTCATTTGGTCCATCTTCTCTACATTAAGAATAGAGAGGCTGATTCAGACACAACCCTTCACCCTGACCAGGTTGTTTTCAATGGAAAATGACTTTTGCTCTCTCAGGTCCTTCAGAGGTGCCTACATCTTCTCCAGGGATTATGTCTGCATGGACCTTTGAGGTTCTCAGCAGGTGGAAGATCCACTACATTCCTGTATTATAAGACCAACTCTGTCCCTGCTCTTCTGTAAAGTTAGATTGAGGTAAGAGTGTATGTTTAGGGTTAATAACATGTTTGATTTCGGTTAGGAATCATTCTGCTGAATGAATAATGGTATTGGGAACCTGCAATATGTATAAAAATATAGAGGTAAAATATATGTATAAAAACAGAAATCTAACTAACATTTGAAACCCAGAAGGGCACTGGGGCCTTGATTGGGATATTTAGCTTTGAATAAATCGATATACAATGGCATAGGACCTTGTACCTTGGATAATAGAATGTAGAAGAGAACATCCAGTCAAAAAGGATAGTCAGTAGTGAAAGGTTAATAAAATAGGTACTTGTCCCTTCCTGTTTTTCCTTATGCTTAACAAAACACTGTTGAAATATTGAGAACTGTTTGCTCATCTTGTTCCCAGAATGTGCTGTTTCCAACTGCCAAAGTGTAGAATGTACTCCCTCACCCAGTTGCATGCAAACCGACCACTCGCCAAGACCCATCAGTAAACTTCCCTCCCTGCCCTCTCCAAGGAAAGTATATATGTTCTGCTTAAACTGCTCTCAGGGCTCTCTGCTCTATTCAAGTGAGCTCTGAGCCCCAGCATGCTGGACCCCCAATAAACCCTTTGCTGTTGGATAAGACAGTCTCTTGGTGGTCTCTTCCTTCAATGCTCGCCCGACCTTTACATATGGAGATTCCACCGAGTTCTGGCAGCGGCAGACAAGAGACCCTAACGGGATCCTCTTGGGTTAAGCAAGGCTCCTCTTTCTGGTTTCAGTGTTAATCTTAGGGCTTGGTAAAATGGCTGTCAATGAAGAGCGTGAGCTCTCTCCAATGGTGGCTGACAGACATGTCACAGAGCCACAGGCCACGTCCCTTGGGGATGCCCCAAAGGACTCGTAAAATCGAGGAACAATAGTCTTCTCGACTCAGTGATATTTTGTATCGGATTCGGTATTGCCAGCCCATTGGGTTTTGCTGGCTACTCAGTCCTGGTCTCTGTTTTGGATGTCCAATGAATGTCTTTATTTACTTGTTTTGTCTGTGTCGTCTGTCCTTGCATTCACTCTTTGTGTATTTTTCATTATGGGACACAGTACTTCAATACCCATGTCCCTGACCCTTCATCACTGGACCAAATTTCACTTAAGGGCTCAGAATCTTTCCTTTTTCAGTGAAACGCTGGACCTGCCAGACTCTCTGTGCCTCAGAATGGCCCACCTTTGGACTTAGATGGCCTCTAGAAGGATCTTTCTGCTTCCCACTAATTTAATAAGCCAGAGATATTGTCTTTCAACTGGGCACACATAGCCATCCGGATGAACAGCCATATATCTTAACTTGTCAGGACCTCTGCAAATCTCCTCCTCCATGGGTGAAGCATTTCCTTGCCCCTGCCCCCACTCCTACTCCTTCGCCCACGATCTCTCAAACCCTCTTCTCCTCCTCCTCCTCCACCCTCTGTTCTCCCTGAGTCACAAGATTTGACTCTACTGCACTCTCCTCCCCTCCTTATTCCCTGCCCTCGTCCCCCAACCAACAACACCCTCTAAGTGATTCCCCTGCAGCTGACTCAGCCTCTCCACCGTTGGACGAAGCCAAGCTAGCCCAGCGCCGTCCAGATGACTCATCCGCGGCACACACAGCCCCTCCTCCCCAGGAGGAAGCTGGCCTGGCTAAGGGAACTCGCTGGCGGCGAATGTTTGAAAACCCTGGAACTCCTGTGATGATCCCCCTATGTCCCTACGGGCCAATAATTGACAAAGGCAATGGGGGGAAAATGCAAGCCTACCAATATTGGCCTTTCTCCTCTTCAGACCTATATAACTGGAAAAATAACAATCCCCATTTTTTCGAGGATTCTACCCGGCTCACATGTCTGGTTGAGTCATTGATGTTTTCAGAGCCGCCTACTTGGGATGACTTTCAACAACTCCTAGGGACTCTCTTTATGACAGAGGAACAAAAGATAATCCTCCTGGAAGCTAGAAAAAAAATCCTAAGACCAGATGGGAGACTGACATATCTTCCCAACATAATCAAAGCCGGCTTTCCCTAGAATCAACCCAACTGGTTCCCCAAAACTTTGAAGGTAGAAAGCATCTGTCCACTTCTCACCGGGTTCTAATAGTGGGCATCCGAGCGGCCGCTAGGTGACCAACTAATTTAGCCAAGGTAATAGAGATTATTCAAGGGCCTGATAAATCTGCCTCTATGTTTCCAGAGAGAATTATGGAGGCATAGGATATATACTCCTTTCAATACTCATGCAGAGGTTCAAAAGGCATCTGTCACAATGGCCTTTATTGGGCATGCTGCCCTGGATATTTAAAGAAAGTTACAATGCTTAGATGGATTACAAGATATGACTTTGAGAGATTTAGTCAGAGAAGCCAAGAAAGTATACTATAAAAGAGAAACTGAGGAAGAGAAGGGAGCAAAGGGAGGATAAAAGAAACAAAAGACAGACTAATGAGTTGACTAAGGTCCCGGTCACAACAACCAAAGGGCCAGAAAATAAGAAACAGGGAGACAGGAAGGGATACCTGGTCCCACGCCAGAGGCCCCCCTGACCTCAGATCAATGTGCCTACTGTAAAGAAAGAGGACACTGGGTTCAA
Organism: Callospermophilus lateralis; assembly: GCF_048772815.1. Taxonomy (NCBI): domain Eukaryota; kingdom Metazoa; phylum Chordata; class Mammalia; order Rodentia; family Sciuridae; genus Callospermophilus; species Callospermophilus lateralis. Next base: position 2,321,364 of record NW_027512870.1, on the reverse strand, counting down.
GAGTGCCCTAGAAAAAGACAGTCACGGGAGGCAGCCATTCTGACTCTTGAGGATGACTACAAAAGTTGGGGCTCAGATCCCCTCCCCAAACTCAGCGTAACTTTTGAAGTGGAGGGGACCCCAGTGAACTTTGAAGTGGATACAGGGGCAATAAACTCAGCCCTTAAGGCCCCATTAGGCCCTCTATCAAATAAAAGGTCTCTAGGTCAAGGGGCTAATGGCTGTAAATGTCGGGCTTGGACAATTAAGAGGACCATGGACCTGGGGAAAGAAAAAATCCATCACTTTTTTTTAGAAATCCCTGAATGCCTGGCCCCATTGATGGGCAGAGATCTGCTCACCAAGCTCCGGACCAAAATAAGTTATAACCCTGAAGGCCCCCAAGTGGAATTTCTAAATCTTCCAGTAAAAACTGCTACAGTCATGGCTCTAACTATGTCAGTAGAAAATGCATATCAACTCACTCACCTTGGTTCAAAGAAACTGCAGGTATTTCTGAAGTATCAAAAACAGAGTTTTTCACTAACAGACTCACAGCAAAATGAAATAACTGAATAGGTATAAAAACCCTGTTGCTTCCATCAATTGCTTAATGCTTACCCTTTCAAGCTTCCTGCAGGAAAGCACCTACGAGGAACCAGACCAGGACAATTCTGGGAAGTGGACTTTACTGAAATTAAGCCAGCAAGGTATGGACATAAATATCTCCTAGTCTTTGTAGATACATTTTCAGGATGGATTGAAGCCCTCCCCACAAAAAGTAAAAAGAAGAAAAGAAACAGCGCAAATGATGCTCAAGAAGATAGTGGAAGATATTTTTCCAAGATACGTCCTGCCTAAGGTAACAGGGTCTGATAATGCACAGGGGTTCATGGCCCAGGTAAGTCAGGGGTGAGCCAGGAACCTGGGGGTTAATTGGAAGTTATATTGTGCTTATAGACCCCAGAGTTGAGGACAGGACAGGGTGAAAGAATGAACAGAACCATTAAAGAGACCTTAACAAAATTCAGCTTAGCGACCAGCATAAAAGATTGGACTATGCTCCTGCCTTATGCAAATTTTCATGCAAGAAATACTGCCTCTGTTTCTTGAGTAACCTCACCCCCTGTGAAATTCTCTATGGGGCCCCTCCACCAGTAAGGGACCTAACCCCAACTCTAAGACCTAACGATCCCTTCCACACCCCCTTTCTTGACAGACTTAAAGCTCTTGAAAGAACTCAGCGATACCTATAAAAACAGCTTGCCACTGCCTACCAAACGGGATGAGGGGACTCCACATCAATATCAATTAAGAGACTTCATCTATGTAAGACACCATCAGGTGTCATCCCTGGAACCCCGCTGGAAAGGACCATACCAGGTGCTACTTATAACACGTAAAGTGGTAAAGGTAGACGGAATCACTTCCTGAATCCATGCCTCTCATCTCAACCCTGCGCCCTGTCCAGACTCTTTCTGCAAACTGTAAAAGACTAGTAACACTTTCAAATTGCGTATTAGCCATGTGGATAAGGCTATAGACTGACCCCTTGGCCACAAATAGTCCTAACCCTCATCAGCCCGTTCAGCAGCGATGGCTGATCACAAATCCTACTGGAAAAAAAGTATAATCTAACTTGCATACAGCCATCTTAGGGACCTGGTGGCCATCTCTCCACCCAGACATTTGTCAGTTGGCTATAGGTCTTTCCTATTGGGATATCCCTGATGAAGAGGATCCCACTAAAATACCATTAAATACCCTCCATACCATAGGTAATGGAAACAAACATTATTGATGTGGGGACACGCGAGCCAGATGCAGGTTGGCTAGCCTGGATTACTATGTTTGCCTGGCAGACTATCAAAGCCACAAACAGTCACGGCTGTGTGGGGGAAAAGCCGACTTTTTCTGTAAGTCATGGGGATGTGAGCATACAGGGGCTGCCTGATGGAACCCAAACTCCTCATCTAATTCAGTACAGAGCATTGGCCATACTACCAATTAGATAACCAAAACCGATGGCCCCCAGAGGGGTCTCTAGATCCTCAAATTCTGTGTGACCTTTTTTTTTTTTTAAAGAGAGAGTGAGAGAGAGAGACAGAGAGAATTTTTAATATTTATATTTTAGTTTTTGGCCGACACGACATCTTTGTATGTGATTCTAAAGATCGAACCCGGGCCACACGCATGCCAGGCGAGCGCGCTACCGGTTGAGCCACATCCCCAGCCCCGCATGACCTTTTAAACTTCTGAAAGTGCTCAAAAGGGTGAAAGGAGGTTTCCCTATGGGCAGGAATTTTCAATCCTTCGCTCACATCATGAACTATGCTTATACAATAGATCCTCACCTTCAGCCTTCTGCTCCAGAGTCTCTGCTGTCACTCCCACTTCAGCAACCAGATTTCTCCCCTCCAATTATTAGATCAAAAACCCAAACCTCCGCTGGTTTTCAGACCATTGCCCCCTTGCTGAGGTAGCAGGTACTGAGGTACCCCTCCACCCACTCACTCCTCTCTTCTCCTGTCAGTGCCTACACCGGGTCCCACCAGGTCCTCTTACCAGCTAACCCAAAGCTAAAACCACCTGAGGAGAGCCCTCAGACCCCTATACAAGATGTAATGAAAATGGCCTTTAATGTTGCTTGTCATCACTGAAAAGGGTTTACTAAGAATTTAAAGTCCCTCACATGCGTTTTGGGATACTCACTCTTGTCTTCCCCTCTGCTCTACCTGTTCTACTGCTCAAGTTTTTGTTGCTAGGAAAATCCCAAACCCCTTTCCCATTATTCTTTTACATCTCTCCTTCCTCATTCTCAGATCCTCGGAGCTGCTGTCAGCCCCACCTTTCCTGTCTTCCCCTTCTGTACCAGGCCCACAGAAAAGTCTTAATTGACTTTCTACAGAAGTCTTCACCATGGATGACTTTAGGACTTTCAGCAAAAGAGTCCCTATAAAAGAGTTCAATGTAGATAAACTTCCTCTTTTATTGTTGCCTTGTTCTACTTGGCCACTGGCTAAAAAAATCAGCACTCTTATGCTACACACCCCCTTACTTGTTTTCCACAAAATATGTGAACAAGACCTCTGCCCGTGAGCTGGGGCTTTACTGAGATGGCTACATTTCTAAGATAAAGAAGTTACCAACTGGGCTCCGTGGTAACACCTGGCAGGGGGCAAAAATAAGAAAGGTAAGAAAAAGCTCTCCCCCTTCCACGTGTCCTTGAAAAGTTAACTTGCCCAGAACAGAGGAAAAAACAGAAACAAAAACTGGTTTTTTGAACATCTGCAGACTGTGAACTTCTGAGCCCCTTCCATGTTGGGTACAAAATTCTGAAATTACCTAAACTTGAGTTTCAGGGGATTAATTGATTACAACAGAAGCAATGCCCTCTAAATCTGGTTGCAACCAAATAGGACGGTTTCCCTGTCTTCGGTGCTATCTTAGGAGCCTTACCTACAACAGCCTAATTCTATATAATTAAACATTGTTTATGTTTTAAAGAAATGGACAACAGATGTGATTAATTGTGTAATGGTGCAGATGTTTCCCAGAGTGCTCTAACATGATGCAGATTCATTTGAAGATCAAATAGGGGGGCATACAACCCGTTTCCACTGGGAACATATATCCCTCACTTTAGCCATCCTATTAGGAATAGGAGTTGCTGCAGGGTTGGGCACAGGAACCACTGCACTGGTCCATGGGACACAACAAATGACCCAATTTGAAGCAGCAATAGACCAAAACAAAGATATTAGATACCTCCATCAGAGCTTTGCATGAATCTTTAACCTCTCTCTCTGAAGTTGTTTTACAGAACAGGCGAGTGACACAAAACACACACACACAGAAAAAAATAGCAATATATATGTCAATAAAAATTCATCATAAAATATATATTATCCACAGATCCAAAAATATTCATTTTACTGAACATGGATTTATGCATAATGTTGTTCAACTAGGAAGCTCACCCATAGGTTGAATATTCAGTTCCAACACGGTTTAGTAGGAGTGATCTCTTCTCACAATTTGTACCTGCCAAGTCATCCACCTCACAAGAATGTATTTGTGGTACCACGTAGGATTCTTTATATGCATATAAAAATACATGTGCTGAATAGGCTACAGAGAAAGGGAGACAGGAATTCACATATTTGTTTACTTTAAAAAAACATGGAGAACTATTTCAATAAAAAATTGACTAGATTTAACTCCTACTCTGTATCATGCATAGGCAAGTCCAAATATACACCGTGCCTCCTCTGAACTGCTTGTATTTCTATTCTGTTTGGGTTATATTTCTCCATCCTATTAGGATTAGTAGTCAGAGTCTGGTCGGGTATGTATCAGTGTCAGGGATTCAGTATTTCGAATGGAAAATAGGAAATTGAATCCAATGTGTATGCAAATATATGCTACACAAAAATCTTCCCACTCTCATCCAGAACAATGCTTTAATATTACCTTCACCTCAAGTGAGACACAATTAGAGGAGAAGAGTTAGAAAATCTGTGAATACCTATCTGGAATGGAAAATGCTCCAGATTTCACATCTTTGATGGAGGTAGAAGATTTTCTAAAAGTAAGGCACGGGGTAAACACTCCACAAACATGGAGCTCTGCTGGCCTAAAGACTTTTTGAGAATCTGCCTCTGAGGTCGGGCACTTGAAATATAGGTTGTTGTCAGGAGCTTTAGCTTCTTTTGTAGTGAGACCATCAAAGCTGGGTCTCCATCTCTTTGACCTGAAGAACCTGGTTTCTTATTTTCCAATGAACATGAGGCAGCAGGCCTGAATCATCTCTTTGTAGGTAAACTGTGACCACTGGTGACTTAGTGTCTCTCTGAGTGAACTGTGAAGCCATTTGGTCCTCCTCCACTTTTTGTGGTGTTGTTCCTGCTGCACTGGGAGTTTGATATTTGCTTCATGAAATACAAAGATTCCAACCTGGACACAGTGCTCGAGGGAGTTCTGTCACGTTTGGTGGGTCAGGGTCTGCAAGAGAATGCACCAACCAGGCTTCTATCCCTCATAGCTTGCCCCATTGCCCCCTTGTCCATATCAACCTGATTCTGAACATTGCCCTGAAACCTCTCCATATAACAAGATGACATTACATATAAGGATCTGCTGGCTGCACCATGTCAGTCACAAGCCATTTGGAATCCAATGGTAGATTCTCATGGCCCTACCACGGATATTTTAACACACACCTGCCCACCACTGTTCTAGGCCCACTACTCAGCAGACTCCAAAGTACTGGCATCTCTGTTCTACACCATTTTCATGAAACCCAGTCAATCAGGCACTGTCTTGTATACTCATGATCAGCAACAGGACATTCAAAGGTTCTCCAGTGCCACCTGGTCATGGGAATTTCAATAATTACATGGTGTTCTTCTAGTCATTTTTTAAGGATGAAGTTGGAGGCACTGTGGGTTTCACTTCATTCAAGAACCATTAAATGTTGAGGAAGCTCATTTCAATGAAAGTTCTGGAGAACTCTCACAGGCAAGGCTTACCAAAGAGAGGCCAAAAGATCACATGAAGCCAGGCCAATTGAGGTCTACAATGTTAGGTCTATGTGTGTTTTGACTCTCAACTATGGCTGCCAATTCTTTCACAATAAAATCATATTATATATTGGCTGATATTCCCAGTGCTCTGTGGAAAGCCACCCTGAGCCCATGTCTCAGTTTCCAAGGGCGACTCTCATGAGTGGCCTCCTGAAGTCCCATCACAATTCATGGAAATACTTCTCTGAGGTCAGTTCCACAACACAGTCACTAAGGGGAATCACACCAGAGTTCAAGCCCAGGTGGACCCAGACCTTTCTTCCAACCGCCACACAAATGACCACAATTAAAACCAAAACTCTCCCACATGGCCCTTATCTTCTTCCATATAGCCACTCTGGTAACCTCTGGCTGGAGGATTCCATGAGGTCTCAGCCAAAGAGAGTGTCCAAAATAGGCTCCCTTTCCCCTATTTTGCCTAAAGTCAGAGTGGCCTGGACACCCTTTCCATGAACCAGGAGTGATCAATTAAGCCTCCCATTAATACTGCTCTGCTTCTCCAATTTGAGGCCTACTGACTTTCAGGTATAGATTCTTTATGTGATTTGAAGTCATGCGAAAACCCAAGCACCTCTGCAGGGCTTTGAAGAACTCGTTTGACCCAAAGAATACCTATTCTCACTTGATGGAGGTCAGGAACCAAACAGAGGAAGGCGAGAGACTTCATCCACAATGACTGATCTTTTGGCAATTATGGTTTTGGATGCAGACATGCGATCATTCTTTAGATCCATCAGGTGCTGAGAATCAAAGTCACAGCCACATACAAGGCCAAGAGGCTAAATCAGACACATCCCTTTCCAAAGCAATTAAGCAAAGAGCCACAGGTGATGCCCATTCATTTCCATTTGAAAACTGTATTCTTCAGGCTTCACAAAGGGGTGGCCTGAATTAAAGTCCTTCCTGACATTCAGGGCAACAGAACAATAGGTAAGCAAAAGGCCCAAAGCAGGGTATATCCACTGAGACTTTCCTGGTCACACTGATATCTGAGTTTTTTGAGATGCTGGCCATTCCCTTCAGCTATCCTGTACATGGCCATGTCAAAGACCTTGGAGGTGGTACACATCTTGGACACAAAACCATGAGCCAATTCTGGAGAGTGGCCAGAATTCAGGAAGAAAACAGCGACTTAGGAAGGTAGTAGGTATTGCCCATCCATAAGAGAAGCTGCACTCCATTCATAAATTGGGCAGGATGAATACTGGGAAGCTTTCTACTAGACTGAACACATCCATTATTGCATTCTCTTTTCTCATGTCTACAACAGTGGACAAAGTGGGATACACAGACATAGAAACACTCATCTTGTCAAACGACTTACTAGAAACAGTTCACTTCAAACCAAACAAACCACCTTTCCTACCTATTATCAGAACATGAGACAAAACCACAAACCAAACTCACAAAGGCACCTCCTTCCTTCAAGTATGTGTGTGTCTCTCCAGAGTTTACTCTGAGTGGTGGGCCATACTATGTTCCCCAGAAATGGCCTGTCCTTTCTCAGATCTGGTTTCCTTGGCCAACTCTGTGAAGTTGTCAGGAAAAAGTGATGAGCCACTACCTACTTTCTCAGGAAAAGTCCCTCTTCAGAGCTCTCCTGGCATTTGGCCATACTCAACTCAGTTGGTACTGAGAAAGACTGACTCTGTCCTTGGAAAATCCAAACAACTGAGCCCACTGGGACTGGGACTGGGATTGCCTCTCGGTGTCTGGCTTCTTGGATAGCATTTTCAGAGAGTTCCATCACCAACTAAATGAGGTATGTCACATTCTTTGGAACTGAATGAGGCCACTGCCTTGGCAAACCCTTTGTCCTAACAGTTGCTTTCAAGGGTCCCATGAGATGGAAGCTGCCCCTACTTCCTGTGACACTTTCACAAGTTAGAATGGTATATCATCCATAGGCACCCGGGAACAGTTCTCCACACAGGCCTGGTTTGGTCCATCTTCTCTACAATTAGGAGAGAGAGGCTGATTCAGACTCATCCCTTCATCCTGACCAGGTTGTTTGCCATGGAAGATGACTTTTGCTCTCTCAGGTCCTTCATACCTCCCTACAACTTCTCCAGGTATCATTTCTGCATTCACCTTTGAGGTTTTCAGCAGGTGGAAGGTCCCCTACTTTCCTGTATTTTAAGAACAACTCTGTCCCTGCTCTTCTGTAAATTGAGATTGAGGGAACAGTGTATGTTTAGGATTAATAACAGGTTCGATTCGGGTTAGGAATCATTCTGTGTGATGAATAATGGTATTGGGAACCTGCGATATTTACAAAAACATAGAGGTGAAATATAAGTATGGAAACAGAAATCTAGGTATGATTTTAAGCCCAGAATGGCATTGAGCCCTTGGTTGGGATACTTAGCTTTGAATTATGTTCTGTAACCATGTCTCAGATAATTCGATATACAATGTCACAGGACCTTGTACCTGGGTAGATTGAATGTAGAAGAGAACATCTAGTCAAAAAGCGATAGTAGGTAGGATTAGGAAGATAGTCGGTAGGTTTAGGAACAAGAGTGAGTATAGGATTTGGACCAAAAGTTCTTTAGCAATAGGGTTTCGGTTAGAGAGTGAATGAAAATGTCAGCATATGTGAAGAGTCAGTCACAATGATGAACTGGGGAAAATATGTAGGAAATCAGGCATCAATAGAGACAATATGAAATCAGGCAAAGTATAAAGTGAGTGATAGGATTAGACATTTTCAAGAGGGTTGAGTTTGAATATATAAGCATTGGAAGAAACAAATATGATGTCACCAATAGGATTGACATTTGAGAGCATTAGGCAACCTGGACATGGATTTTTTTAGTTATCCATGTTCACTTTTCTTTTACTCTTTGGTACAATCATAAGTGTGACCATTACATTTTTTGTTCAGAATTTTACTGTGATAAAATGTATATGTGGATCAGGTGACATGAGTATTTCTTCCACCATTTCTGGGAGCAATATTTTGAAGACATATACAGTAGTGTTAGGGGTACAAAGAGGTGTACCCTGTGTCTATGAATATAGAGATAATGCATGAGTAGACCATCCTGTGAATAAGTAATATAACTGGTTCCACTTTAAATAATGGAATTGACATCTGAAACTATACAGGAAATCTTATGTTGATATACAATCATTTATTCCAACCAGTTATACATCTAATGGAAATATTAGGATTATGGTTTATCATGAAGGGTGTTTGAGTTTTGCTTCATAAGTGATTATAAAAAATGAAAATATTGTGATTGGAAAAAAGTCTTATGAAAAGACCATTCAAGAAACATGGAGGAATACATGTGTTCTGAAGCAGGAAGTGATTGATCATGAAAAAAATGCCTATATGTTTTCTAACTTTTGGATGAAATATATATCCTATGATGTGCATAAACTGAAGAAATAGTAATGTACCAGTGTTGAATAAAAATGAACCACAAAATACACATCATGTCCCCTAAGAATCTACTTGCATTGATGTTAACTGGGACAGTAACTGTAGAAATATTAGAGTTTGTATGCGCCATTCACTGAAGTTAGTTTCAGTACTAGGAAACAAATATGTATTTCAGGTGGATGATTATTTCTGAGAATGATCTTGTGGAAAGTTTGTTATAAATCCACATATATGAATATGAATGAATTTAGCGAGTGTATAATAAGACACATATATTTCATATATACACACTCACACGCACAGACATTAAAAAGTAACAATATAGGAGATCCAACATGGCGGCGGGCATGGAGAAATCAAGTCTCTGACCTCTTATGCGCGGGCATAGGGAGTCGTAAACTGTCTAAATGCTATTTGCTCAGAATCACTAGGCAATGCTGACCTGACGTCGATCTGGGGCGAACAGTCTGGGACCTTCAGAACACACACAGAGCCCGGATCAGCTGCATACAAGCTCAGATTTGCCTGCTTTTCGTGACTCAGAACTAACGTTCCCGCTGAAATAACTGGTCGGCCCTTCTGAATTTACAGAGTTAAAAGCAAACTGAGCCTTCATAGGCAGTGGCCACTGGATTGAAATGGGGCTTGGGAGAGACAGTTAGGACCAACCGTTGCATTGGTCACCTGGCAAAAGGAATGAACGGTCACCATTTCCATGGGATAACACCATGGCAGAGAACTGACGTCATGGGCAGAGGAGATAACTTTATTGAAATCAGCACGACAGGTGTGTAATCCCCTATCCATCTCTCTCCACACAGCTGGGAAACCTTAAGGGCCCCTCACAGCTCTCCCTTAAGGGACCCTCCCAGCTCTCCCATGAGCAAGATAGCCAGACCAAGGGAATCAGGTGTGGCGCGGGACTCACGGCGTGGAATTCCCAGCTACCGCTCCCACCAGTGCTGACAACCAGCACCAGCTAATGGGGGCATGGCTACCAGAGGGTAAGCAAATTTGCTGGGGGCTGTCAGCCCAAAGCTCTACAAACTTAGGGTCTGAGGAGGGCAAACAGGGAGAGTGTGCCAGGCGTTCATGAAAACAGGGCTACCAGGAGCAGAGACCTGACATGTAGCCAGTATTTTGGTGAGTGTCACAGTTGAGTGGAGCCTGGCTTGAGGAAACACAAGAGAAGGCCCTAGGTACTCAGGATTAGAGACCCACCCAATCTGGAAGGAAGAGCTGCTGCACAGTGATTGGTTCCCAACTATTGAGAGGAGACGCTTGGCCCAGTGAGTACAGCTCCACCTACTGAAAGAAAAGTTAATTGAAGTCTATGACTTCATGTATTTTTATTATTTTTTTATTTTTAGTTTTTTTTCTTTTTCTTTCATTTTCATTTTTTTGTTGTTGTTCTTCAACTTATTTTAATGTTTTTATTTTTTTAATTTTATTATTATTATTATTATTTTAAATTTTAATTTTCATTTTTTAAATTATCATTATTATTTTAAAAAATTATTTTTTCTTTATTTTCTATTTTTTTCTTTTGTCTTTTTATTTCTTTTCAATTTTCTTATTCCCTCTTCCTTGAATTCTACCTACCTATTCTCATTCTCTTTAGTGACTTCTTCCCATCCCTTCTGATATCTTTCCTCCCAAGCTTCAAATAAATTTATAAGAGTAAGCAGTATCTCAGCACTCAAACCGAACAAGAAGTAACATGAGCAGCATAAAAAGGCAAGAAAGAAAAGGAGTACAAACAATGAAGGACAACCTAAATTTTCAGGAGGACCTAGAATCATCAGAAAAATGGTCATATAAAGAACTCGAGGAATACCTTAGAGAGATGGAATGGAACCTTAAAGAGGATACGAGACAGCAAATCCATACAGTGAAAGAACACATTGAAAATGAATTACATAAACAGATAAAAGAAGAAGTTAAGCATCTTTATCAGGGATGAGATTATAAAAAAATCAAACAATAATTCCAGAAATGAAGGAAACGATAAACCAAATTAAAAACTCAATTGAGAGTATCACTAACAGAGTGTAGCAAGTAGAATACAGAATGTCACATAATGAAGACAAAATATATCATCTTGAAAAGAGTCTAGCCAACACAGAAAGGCTGGTAAAAAATCACGAGAAAAACATCCAAGAGACATGGGATAACATAAAAAAAAACAACTGATGAGTCATCTGGATAGAGGAAGGTACAGAGATTCAAACCATGGGAATGAGTAACCTGTTGAATGAAATAATTACAGAAAATTTTCCAGAAATAAAAAAGGAAACGGATACACAAATTGTAGATGCTTACAGGACACAGAGCACAAAAAATTACAGTAGACCAAAGCCAAGACACATTGTTATGAAGATATCCAATATACAGAACAAAGAGAAAATATTAAAAGCTTAAAGAGAAAAGTTGCAGCTTACATTCAGGGGTAAACCAAAAATGTTAACAACGGATTTTTCATCACAGACACTGAAAGTGAGAAGATCCTGGAACAATGTATTTCAAACACTGAAAGACAATGGATGCCAACCAAGAATTCTGTATCCAGCATAATTAAGCTTCAGGTACGACAACAAAATAAAAATCTTTCATGATAAACAAAAGCTAAAAAAAATTTTCAGTCAGAAAACCAGCATTGCAAAGTGTATTGAGCAAAACACTACATGAGGAAAAAATAAAAAACAACAACCAAAACCATCAGTGGGAAGTGCCTCAGTAATGACAGAGGGTGCGGGAAAAGCTAATCATGGAGAAACAAACTAAATAAAAAAAAAAAAAAGATAAATATTCAAACATGGCTGGCAGTACAAACCATATATCAATAGTAACTCTAAACACTAATGGCTTAAACTCTCCAATAAAGCAACATAGGCTTGTAGCTTGGATTCAAAAAACAAATCCAACAGTATGTTGCCTCCAGCAGACACATCTGAATGGAAAAGACATACAAAGGCTGAAGGTGAAAGGTTGGGAAAAAATATACCATGCACACGGTTCTCATAAGCAAGCAGGGGTGGCCATCCTCATATCGAATAAAATCGACTTCAAGACTAATTTAATCAAAAGGGATAAGGAAGGACATTATATACTGTTAAAAGGAACCATTCACAAACAAGACATAAAAATTATCAATATTTACGCACCCTTTAATGGTGCTGCGACGTTCATAAAAAAAAATTCTCCTCAAGTTCAAGAATCAAATAGACCACAACACAATAATTATGGGTGACTTCAACACACCTCTCTCATAATTGGACAGATCCTCCAAACAAAAGTTGAATAAAGAAACTATAGAACTCAATATCACAATCAATAACCTAGACTTAACTGACATATATAGAATATATCAACCATCATCAAGTGGATATACTTTTTTCTCAGCAGCACATGGATCCTTCTCAAAAATAGACTATATATTATGCCATAGGGCAACCCTCAGTAAATATAAAGAGGTGGACTTAATACCATGAATTTTATCTGATCATAATGGAATGAAACTGTAAATCAATGAAAAAGAAGGAAGGAAAAATCCTACATCACATGGAAAATGAACAATATGTTACTGAATGATCAATGGGTTACAGAAGACATAAATGAGGAAATCAAAAAATTCTTAGAGATAAATGAAAATACAGACACAACATATCGAAATCTATGGGACACAGTGAAAGCAGTTTTAACAGGGAAATTCATCACATGGACGTCATTCCTCAAAAAAAGGAAAGAACAACAAATAGATGAGCTAACACTTCATTTCAAAGCCCTAGAAAAGGAAGAGCAAAACAACAGCAAATGTAGCAGAAGGCAAGAAATAATTAAAATCAGAGTGGAAAACAACAATATTGAAACAAAAGAAATTATTGAAAAAATTAACAAAAGTAAAGCTTGGTTCTTCGAAAAATAAATAAGATCGATAGACCCTTAGCATCCCTTTATGTTCAAAACATTAGAAAAACTAGGGATAACAGGAACTTACCTCGACATTGTAAAAGCTATCTATGTTAAGCCTCAGGCTAGCATCATTCTGAATGGAGAAAAATTGAAGCATTCCCTCTAATATCTGGAACAAGACAGGGATGTCCTCTACCACCACTTCTATTCAATATAGTTCTCAAAACACTGGCCAGAGCAATTAGACAGATGAAAGAAATTAAAGGCATAAAAATAGGAAAAGAATAACTTAAATTATCACTATTTGCAGCTGACATGATTCTATATATAGAAGACCCAAAGGGGTCTACAAGAAAACTACTAGAACTAATAAATGATTTCAGCAATGTGGCAGGATATAAAATCAACATGCATAAATCAAAGGCATTTCTGTATATCAGCGACAAAACTTCTGAAACAGAAATGAGAAAAAAAAAAAAAACACTCCATTCACAATATCCTCAAAAAATAAAAATAAAATCTTTGGGAATCAACCTAACAAAAGAGGTGAAAGATTTATACAATGCTTACTACAGAACCCTATAAAGAGAAGTAGAATAAGATCTTAGAAGATGGAAAAATATACACTGTTCATGGATAGGGAGAACTAACATCATCAAAATGGTGATATTACCAAAAGCTCTCTATAGGTTTAACGCAATGCCAATCAAAATCCCAACGGCATTTCTTGTAGAAATAGAGAAAGCAATCATGAAATTCATATGGGAAAATAAAAGACCCAGAAAAGCAAAAGCAATTCTAACCAGGAAGTGTGAATAAGGCGGTATAGCGATACCAGATTTCAAACTAAATTTCAGAGCAATAGTAACAAAGACAGCATGGTACGGGTACCAAAACAGGCGGGTGGACCAATGGTACAGAATGTAGGACACAGAGATTAATCCACAATGCTACAACAATCTTATATTTGATAAAGGAGTTAAAAGCATGCAATGGAGGAAGGATAGTATCTTCGACAAATGGTGCTGGGAAAACTGGAAATCCATATGTAACAAAATGAAACTGAATCCCTTTCTCTCGCATGCACAAAAGTTAACTCAAAATGGATCAAGGACCTTGATATCAAATCAGAGACATGGCATCTGATAGAAGAAAAAGTTGGCTACGATCTACATACTGTGGGGTCGGGCTCCAAATTCCTCAATAGGACACCCATAGCACAAGAGTTAATAACTTGTATCAACACATGGGACTTACTCAAAGTAAAAATTTTTTTCTCAGCATAGAAACAATAAGAGAGGTAAATAGGGAGCCTACATCCTGGGAACAAATCTTACTCCTCACACTTCAAATAGAGCCCTAATATCCAGAGTATACAAAGAACTCAAAAAATTAAACAATAAGATAACAAATAACCCAATCAACAAATGGGCCAAGGACCTCAACAGACACTTCTCAGAGGAGGACATATAATCAATCAACAAATACATGAAAAAATGCTCACCATCTCCAGCAGTCAGAGAAAGGTGAATCAAAACCACCCTAAGATACCATCTCACTCCAGGAAGATTGGCAGCAATTATGAAGTCAAACAACAAGTGCTGGCGAGGATGTGGGGAAACAGATACACTTACACATTGCTGGAGGGACTGCAAATTGATGCAGCCAATTTGGAAAGCAGTATGGTGATTCCTTGGAAAGCGGGGAATGGAACCACCATTTTACCCAGCTATTCCCTTTCTCGGTCAATTCCCTAAAGACCTAAAAATAGCGTGCTACAGGGACACCGCTACATCAATGTTCATAGCAGCACAATTCACAATAGCAAGACGGTGGAACCAACCTAGATGCACTTCAATAGATGAATGGATAAAAAAAATGTGGCATTTATACACAATGGAGTATTACTCTGCATTAAAAAATGACAAAATCATGGAATTTGCAAGGAAATGGATGGCACTAGAGCAGATTATGCTAAGTTAAACTAGCCAATCCCAAAAAAACAAATGCCAAATGTCTTCTTTGATATGAAGAGAGTAACTAAGAACAGAGAAGGGATGAAGAGGATGAGAAGACGATTAACATTAAAACAAGGATGAGAGGTGGGAAGGAAAGGGAGAGAGAAGAGAAATTGCATGGAAATGGAAGGAGACCCTCAGGGTTATACAAAATCACATACAAGAGGAAGTGAGAAGAAAGGGAAAAATAATACAAGGGAGAGAAATTTATTACAGTAGAGAGGGTAGAGAGAGAAGAGGAGAGGAGAGGGGAGGGGAGGGGGATAGTAGAGGATAGGAAAGGCAGCAGAATACAACAGACACTAGTATGGCAATATGTGAATCAATGGATGTGTAAGTGATGTGATTCTGCAATCTGTATATGGGGTAAAAATGGGAGTTCATAACGCACTTGAATCAAAGTGAGAAATATGATATATCAAGAACTATGTAATGTTTTGAAAAAGCATAAATAAAAATTTAAAAAAAGGAAACTAACTTTGGTGAATGATGCATGTGAATCCTAATATTTCTACAGTAACTGATCCAGTTTAATATCAATGCAAGTAGATTCCTTTGGTACATGATGTGCATTTTGACGTTTATTTTTATTCAACACTGGTACATTACAATTTCATCAGTTTATGCACATTAAAGGATATATATTTCATTCACAATTTAGCAAATTTATAGGCATTTGTTTCATTTTCAATCACTTCCTGCTTCAGAACTCATGTCTTCCTCCATATTTCTTGACTGGTAATTTTATGAGACTTCTTTCCAAACACATTATTTTCAATTTCCATAATCATTTTGAAGCAAAACTCACACACACTTCATGATAAACAATAACCCTAAGATGAGAATTAGATATATAACTGGTTGGAATGAATGATTGTATGTCAATATATGATTTCTTATATATATTCAGATATCAATTCAATCCATTATTTAAAGTGGAACCAGTTATATTATTTATTCACAGTATGTTCTATTCATGCATTATCTCTATATTCATAGACACAGGGTACACCACTTTGTACCCCCAATACTAATTTATATGTCTTCAAATATTGCTCACAAAAATGGTGAAAGAAATTCTCATGTCACATGATCTACATATATATTTTATCACAATAATTTTCTGGGCACAAAATGCAAAGGTCACACTTATGATTGTACCAAATCCTAAATGAAAATTGAACATGGATTACTAAAAACATCCATGTCCAGGTAGCCTAATGCTTTCAAATGTCATTTCTATTGGTGACTACATATTTGTTTCTTCCTAAGATTATGTATTCAATAACAATCCTGTTGAAAATGTCTAAACCTATCACTCACTTTATAATTGCCTGATTTTGTAATTTCTCTATTGATATTTTCTTTTCTATATTTTCCCCAGTTCATCATTGTGACTGACTCTTCGCATATGCTGACATTTACATTCACTCTATAAATGAAACCCTATTGCTAAAGAACATTTGATCCAAATTTTATACTCACTCTTTTTCCTAAACTTACGACTGTCTTCCTAATCCTACCGACTATCTCAATTTGAGTGGATGTTCTCTTCTACAATCAATCATCCAAGGTACAAGGTCCTATGCCTTTGATTATCAATTTATCTGAGAAAAACGTGCAGAACACAATTAAAAGCTAAGAATCCCAATCAAGGGCCTAATGCCCTTCTGGGCTACAAATCTTACCTAGATTTCTGTTTTCATACTTATATTTCACTTCTAAAGTCTTATAAATATCGCAGGTTCCCAATACCATTATTCATCAAGCAGAATGATTCCTAACCCAAATCGAACATGTTTTTAACCCTAACCATACACTGTTCCCTCAATCTAACTTTACAGAAGAGCATGGACAGAGTTCGTCTTGCATTTCATCAATGTATGGGATCTTCCACCTTCTGAGAACCTCAATGGTCCTTGCAGATTTGATCCTTGGAGACGATGTAGGCAGCTATGAAGGACCTGAGAGACCAAAAGTCATCTTCTATGGCAAACAACCTGGTCAGGATGAAGGGGTGTGTCTGAGTAAGCCTCTCTCTTCTTAATGTCGAGAAGATGGACCAAACCAGGCCTATGTGAAGAGCTGTTCCCGCAAACTGGTGCAGCCAATTTGGAAAGCAGTATGGAGATTCTTGGGAAAGCTGGGAATGGAACCACAATTTGACCCAGCTATTGCCCTTTTCGGACTATTCCCTGAAGACCTTAAAAGAGTAAACCTCAGGGATACTGCTGTTGTTCATAGCAGTACAATTCACAATTGCTACACTGTGGACCCAACCCCGATGCCCTCTAATAGATGAATGGATAACAAAAATGTGGCATTTATACACCATGGAGTATTATGCAGCACTAAAATATGACAAAATCATGGAATTTTCAGGGAAATGGATGGTACTAGAGCAGATAATGCTTAGTGAAGCTAGCCAATCCCTAAAAAACAAATACCAAATGTCTTCTTGGATATAATGAGAGCAACTAAGAACAGAACAGGGAGGAAGAGCAGGAAGAAAAGATTAACATTAAACAGAGAGATGAGGTGGGAAGGAAACGAAGAGAAAAGGGAAATTGCATGATAATGGAGGGAGACCCTCATTGTTACACAAAATTACATATAAGAGGTTGTGAGGGGAATGGGAAAATAAACAAGGAGAGAAAAGAATTACAGTATATGGGGTAGAGAGAGAAGATGGGAGGGGAAGGGAGGGGGGATAGTAGAGTATAGGAAAGGTAGCAGAATTCAACAGTAACTAATAGGGCATTATGTAAAAATGTGAATGTGTAACCAATGTGATTCTGCAATCTATAATTGGGGTAAAAATGTGAGTTCATAACCCACTTGAATCCAGTGTATGAAATATGCTATGTCAAGAGCTATGTAATGTTTTGAGCAACCAAAAAACCGAAAAAGAAAGTAGCAATATATATTCCAATCGAAATTCATCATGAAATATATAAAATCCACAGATGCAAAAATATTCATTTTACTGAACATGGATTCATGTATAATGTTATTCAACTAGGAAGCTCACCCATAGGTTGAATTTTCAGTTCCAACAGCGTTTAGGAGGAGTGATCTCTTCTCACAATTTTTATCTGCCAATTCAGCTACCTCACAAGTATGTACGTGTGATACCCAGTAGGACTCTATATGTGCATATAAAAATACATGTGCTGAATAGGCTACAGAGAAAGGGAGACAGGATTCCCATATATGTTAACTTTAAAAACACATGTTTAATTATTTCAACAAAAAATTGACTAGATTTATAACTCCTATACTATATAATGCAAAAGGCAATTCCAACTACACACCATGCCTCCTCTCAACGGCTTGTATTTCTATTCTGTTTGGGTTATTTTTTACCATCATATTAGGATTATTAGTAAGAGTCTGGTATGGTATGGGTTAGTGTCAGGAATTCAGTATTTCAAATGGAAAATTGGAAAATGAATTCAATGTGTATGTAAATATGTGCTACACAAAAATCTTCCCACTCACATTCAGAACAATGCCTTGACATTACCTTCGCCCCAAGTTAGACACAATTAGAGTAGAAAAGTGTGAAAATCTGTGAATACATATCTGGAATGGAAAATGCTCGGGAGTTCACATACTTGGAGGTGGTAGAGGAGTTTCCAAAAGTAAGAGACAGTGTAAACACTCCACAAACATGGAGCTCTGAGAGCCTAAAAACTATTTGAAAAACTGCCTCTGAGTTTGGGCACTTGAAATATATGTTGTTGTCAGGAGATTTGGCTTCCTTTGTAGTGAGACCATCAAAGCTGGGTCTGCATCTATGTGACCTGAAGGACATGGTTTCTTATTTTCCAATGAACATGAGGCAGCAGTGCTAAATCCTCTCTTTGTAGTTAAACTGTGGTCACTGTGGGCTAAGTGTCTCCCTGTGTGGACTGTTAAGCCATTTGGTCATCCTCCACTTTTTGTGGTATTTTTGCTGCTGCACTGGGAGTTTGGTATTTGCTTCACAAAATGCAAGGAGCTAACTGGGACACAGTGCTGGAGGGAGTTCTGTCACGTGTGGTGGATGAGGGTCTGCAGGAGAATACACCAACAAGGCTTCTTTCCCACATAAATTGCACCAATTACCATAGCAACCTGATTCTGAACATTTCCCAGAAAGCTTTCCATATAACAAGATGCCTTTACATATAAGGGTCTGCGGGCTGCACCATGTCAGTCACAAGCCATTTGGAAGCCAATGGCAGATCCACATGGCCCCACCATGATGTTTTATCACACACCTGCCCACCCCTGCTCTAGGCCCACTACTCGGCATGCCCCAAATTACTGGCATCTCTGTTCTACACCATTTTCATGAAACCCAGTCAAACAAGGCAATGTCAGGTATACTCATGATCAGCAACAGGAAATCCAAAGTTTCTCCAGTGCCACCTGGTCATGGGAATTTCCAAAATTTCATGGTATTTATCTAGCCATTTTTCAAGGATGAAGTTGGAGGCACTGTGGGTTTCAGTTCATTCAGGAACCATTAAGTTTTGAGAAAGCTCATTTCAATGAAAGCTATGGAGAACTCCCACAGGCAAGGCTTCCCAAAGAGTGACCAAAATGCCACATGAAGCCAGGCCAATTGAGATCTACAATGTGAGGTCCATGTGTGTTTTAACTCTCAACTATGGCTGCCAAGTCTTTCAAAATAAAATCATGTGATATGCTAGCTGAGATTCCCAGTGGTCTGTGGAAAGCCACCCTGGGCCTAGATCTCAGTTTCCAAGGGCGACTCTCATGAATGACCTTTTAAAATCCCAACACATTTCATGGAAATACTTCTCTGAGTTTAGTTCCAGAACTCAGTCTCTAAGGAGAATCACACCAGAGTTTGTTCCCAGGTGAACCCAGTCATCCATTCCAACCGCCACAAAAATAACCACAATTAAATCGAAAACACTCCCACATGGCCGTCATCTTCTTCCATATAGACACTCATCATTATGTCTTGCTGAAGGTTACTATGAGGGTCACAACCCAAGAAAGTGTCCAAAATAAGCTCAATTGCCCCTCATTTGCTTAAAATCACGGTGGCCTGGGCACTTTTCCTGTGAATCAGGAGTGATGAAATATTCCTGCTGTTAAAGTGTTCCACTTCTCCAATTTGAGTCCTACGTGCTGTCAGGTATATATTCTTTTTTCTGATTTGGAGTCATGAGAAAACCAAAGCACCTATGGGCTAGCCTCTTCAGGGATTTGAAGAACTCATTTGACGCAAATGATTCCTATTCTCACTTGATGAAGGTCAGGAACCTAACACAAGAAGGCAAAAAAATTCATCCACAATGACTTCTCTTTTGGCCATTTTTGTTTTGGAAAAACATGGGATCTTTCTTTAGATTCATCAGGTGCTGAGAATCTAAGCCACAACCTCACACAAGGACAAGAGGCTGATTCAGACACATCCTATTCCAAAGCAATTAAGCAAAGAGCCACAGGTGATGCTCATTCTTTTCCATATGAAAACAGTTTTCATCAGGCTTCACAAATGTGTGGCCTGAGGCAATGACCTTCCTAAAATTAAGGTTAATAGAAACCTAAGTAAGCAAATGGCCCAAAGCAGGGTTTCTCCACTGAGAATTTACTGGTCACACTGATATCTGAGTTTTCTGAGATGCTCCCATTCCTTCAGCTATCCAGTACATGGCCATGTCACAGAGCCTTCTGGTGATATATGAGCCTATTCTGGAGAGTGGCCAGAATTCATGAAGAAAACAGGAACTTAGGGAGATAGTAGGTTTTGCCCATCCATAAGGCAAGCTGCAGTCCATTCATCAAATGGGCAAGATGAATGCTGGGAAGCTTTCTACTAGAGACAACACATCCATTAATGCATTCTCTTTTCTAATGTCTGCAACCACGGATACAGTGGGATACACAGATATAGAAACACTCACGATGTCAAAAGACTTTCTAGAAACATTCCACTCCAAACCAAACAAACCGCCTTTCCTACCTATTCTCATAACATGAGAAAACACCACAAACTCACACCCACAACAGCAAAGGCACCTCCTTCCCCCAAGTAGGTCTGTGACGATCCGGAGTGTCTTCTGACTGGTGGACCATAAAATGTTCCCCCGAAATGGCCTGTCCTGTCTCAGATTTGGTCTCCTTGGCCAACTCTGTGAAGTTGTCAGGTGCCAGCGGTGAGCCACTACCTGCTTTCTCAGGATAGGCCTCTCTTCAGAGCTCTGCTGGCATTTGTCCATCCTCACATCAGTAGGTACCAAGAAAGACTGACTCTGTCCTTGGGAAAAGCAAACAAGTTAGCCCACTGGCACTTGGACTGGGACTGGCTCTGGGTGCTTGGCTTCCTGGATCCCAAGTTCAGAGAATTCTATCACCAAGGAAGTGAGGTAAGGTCACTTCCTTCAGGAACTGAATGAGGTCACTGCTTTGGTAACCACTTTGTCCTAACAGTTGCATCCAAGGTTCCCATGAGATGGCGGCTGCCCCTACATACTGTAACATATTCAGAAGTTAGAATTGTATATCAACCATAGGAACTTGGGAACTGCTATGCACACAGGCCTGGTTTGGTCTATCTTCTCTACAATAAAAAGAGAGAGGCTGATTCAGACACATCAATTCATCCTGAAAAGGTTGTTTGCCATGGAAGATGACTATTGCTCCCTCAGGTCCTACACAGCTGCCTACATCTCCAAGGATCATTTCTCCATGGATCTTTGAGGTTCTCATCAGGTGGAAGGTCACCTATATTCCTATATTGTAAGACCAACTCTCTCCCAGCTTTTCGGTATGTTATATTAAGGGTAGAGTTTATGGTTATGTGTAATAACAGCTTTGATTTGGGTTAGGAATCATTCTGCGGAATGAATAATGTTATTGGCAACCTGCGGTATTTACAAGAGTATATAGGTGACATCTAAGTATGAAATCAAAAATTTAGGTAAGATTTGAAACCCAGAAAGGCATTGGGCCCTTTAGTGGGATAC
This sequence comes from Callospermophilus lateralis, assembly GCF_048772815.1. NCBI lineage: Eukaryota > Metazoa > Chordata > Mammalia > Rodentia > Sciuridae > Callospermophilus > Callospermophilus lateralis. The sequence goes on along the minus strand of NW_027512870.1, from coordinate 2,299,490 downwards.
TTAGCATTGAATTATGTGCTGCACATTTGTCTCAGATAAATCAATATACAAAGGCATAGGACCTTGTACCTTGGATGATTGAATGTTGAAGAGAACATCCAGTCAAAAAGAGATAGTCAGTAGAATTAAGAACGTAGTCGATAGGCTTAGAAAGAAGAGTGAGTATAGGATTTGGAACAAAAGTTCTTTAGCAATAGGGTTTTGGGTAGAGAGTGAATGTAAATGTGAGCACATGTGAAGAGTCAGTCAAAATGACGAACTGGGAATAACATGTAGGAAAGCAGATATCAATAGAGACATTAGGAAATCAAGCAAAGTATAAAGAGAGTGATAGGATTAGACATTTTCAACAGGCTTGAGGTTGAATATATAATCTTAAGAAGAAACAAATATGTAGTCATCAATTGGATTGACATTTGAGAGCATTAGGCAACCTGGACATGTATGTATTTAGTAATCCATGTTCACTTTCCATTTAGGCTTTGGTACAATCATAAGTGTGACCTTTGCTTTTTGTGTCCAGAATATTCTGTGATATAATGTATATGTGGATCAGGTGTCATGAGTATTTCTTCCACCATTTCTAGGAGCAATATTTTGAAGACATATAAATTAGTATGGGGGTAGAAATAGGTGTACCTTGTATTTATGAATATAGAGAATAGACCATACTGTGAATAAATAGTATAACTGGATCCACTTTAAATAATTGATTGAAGTGATATCTGAAAATACATAAGAAATGTTATATTGATATAATATCATTCATTCCAACCAGTTATATATCTAATGTTCATCTTAGGGTTATGGTTTATCATGAAGGGTGTTTGAGTTTTGTTTCAAAAGTGATTATGGAAATCAAAAGTAATGTGTTTGGAAAGAAGTCTCATGAAAAGATCAGTCAAGAAACATAGAGAAATACATGAGTTCTGGAGAAGGAAGTGATTGAAAGTGAAACAAAGGCCTATAAATTTGCTAAATAGTGGGTGAAATATATATCCTATGATGTGCATAAACTGAAGAAATAGTAATGTACCAGTGTTGAATAAAAATGAACGTCAAAATACACATCATGTCCCATAGGAATCTAGTTGCATTGATGTTAAACTAGGTCAGGTACTGCAGAAATATTAGAATTTGTATGCACCTTTCAATGAAGTTAGTTTTCAGTACTAGGAAACAAATATGTATTTCAGGTTGATGAATATTTCTGAGAATAATCTTGTAAAAAGTTGATTATTAATCCACATACATGAACATGAATGAATTTGGGGAGTGTATATAAGACTCATAAATTTCATATTTTGAAAAATCTGGAGAGTGTGTGTGTGTGTGTGTGTATATATATATATATATATATATATATATATATATATATATATATACACAAACAAAGACAGACATTATAAAGTAGCAATATATATGTCAATCGAAATTCACCATGAAATTTATATCATTCACAGATCCAAAAACATTCATTTTACTGAACATGGATTTATGTATAATGTTGTTCAACTAGGAAGCTCACCCATAGCTTGAATTTTCAGTTCCAAAAGCGTTTAGGAGGAGTGATTTCTTCTCACCATTTGTATCTGCCAAGTCAGGCACCTCACAAAGATATACGCGTGTTATCAGGTAGGATTCTATATGTGCATATAAAAATACATGTGCTGAATAGGCTACAGAGAAAGCGAGAGAGGAATTCACATATTTATTAACTTTAAAAACACATGGAGAACTATTTCAATTAAAAGTTGACTAGATTTATAACACCTACCCATTATCTTGCAAAAGGCAAGTCCAATATACACCATGCCTCCTCTGAACTGCTTGTATTTCAATTCTCTTTGGGTTATTTTTCTCCATCATATTAGTAGTAGTAGTTAGAGTCTAGTAGGGTATGGGTTATTGTCAGGGATAAAGTATTTTGATTGGAAAATTGGAAAATGAATCCAATGTGTATGCAAATATGGGGTATTCAATAATCTTCCCACTCTCATCCAGAACAATGCCTTGACATTACCTTTGCCCCAAGGAAGACACAATTAGAGGACAAGAGTTAGAAATTCTGTGAATACATTTATGGAATGGAAAATGCTCAGGAGTTCACAACCTTGGAGGTGGTAGAGGAGTTTCCAAAAGTAAGGAACAGGGGTGATCACCCAACCTGATCTTTCGTTAATATTGGGAGCCATCTTGCCACAAAGCCATGGAAAGATAATTTTTGCTTTACTATAAATTACTGCAAATTCTGAACCTGCTTGGAATGCCTGCCCATGCCTTGAACTCACCCATGCCTAGAGTTCTGACCATATCGCAGCCCTCTCTGAAACTTTAGTGACACCTCATAAATATTGGCCTTCCCTGGCCAGACAACGACCCTCTCTGAGGCTCTAATGGTCTTCATAATTTCTGATGCTGGGGCAGCGAAAAAAAATGTGAACTACAATTAGTGTGATGCTTGTCAAAGTTCTGTTTTCTGAAACTTCCTTTTTGTGTAACTTTTGGGGCTATAAAGCTGGGGTGTAGGAAAGGTGGGGACGCTGTCTTTTTTCCACCGTTTTGAGAAGGAGAGTCAGCCTGGCTGGTTGAACTAATAAGCTTGCCTTAATTTGATTTTAATTGGGGTCAGTGGTTTTTTCTTGCGTCCTGGTCTAACATTTTGGAGTTCCTCAGCGAGATGACCCAACCAGATCACAGGACCAGACTGCTGGAAATTATGAAGCTGGCCTTTCCTCCAGGACTCAGATCTGGAAAGCCAAGTTCCAAGGCCTTGGAGTGAGCCTTTGGTCCGGGGAGCACTGCACTGAACCATCACACTAAAACTATTAGCAAGCACCTGGTGGAGGAAGCCTCCATAGGTAAGTGGTGCCATTATAACATCTGATATCGGGTTAAGTGAGATGTCTTCTGATGACAGAGAGGTGGCCTGGGGAAGCTCACATATACTCCTGTCCTGGACAGTAACAAGAATTGTCCTGTCCTCTGTTCTGTTCTGTAGGGAATTTCTCTGAAAGAGTAGAAAGGTGCAGCCAGGCACGCAGGAGCTCCTACCTCGGAGCTTCAGCAAGACGTTGCATTGCTCCTCTGTTTTTCTGTATCTTTGCCAGGTTTGTGTTTCTTTGTGTTTTGTTCTGTGTTTTATATGTTTTTGTTTGTTTGTTTTTGTGCATCTTGTTGTGTGATTTCTGTGGTTAAAAACTTAAGGATATTGGATGTAAAAATGGATAATAAAGCAAGTAAGCCTGACACCCCTTTGGACTGTGCTCTAAGGAACTGTGATGAAGTTTACACCCCTTTGTTAAGCAGGATAAGAGAAGCCCCTAGCTGGCTGCCTGGAGCCCACCCACTGCACAGGGCAATGCCTGCTGGTGACCTAAAAACAGAGTATCTCCCAGGTTAACAATGGAAACTTTTTTAAAACCCCTTGTCGCTCCAGATCAAGAGAGTCACAACTTTTGGGCAGAGTTCCCTGTGTTTATGCTTTGTTAGCAAAGCAGTAAACCTCCCTTTTTATTTTTCTCAAACCCTGTCCTCATTATTAAATAGGTATTAATTCGCTTCAAGGTCAGGAACCAAACTTTAAGTTACAAATTTTGATAAACACCCCCCCAACGCCCAGGAACTTTTTGAAAGCTGACTACTGAAATGTTAGGAGATGGAGCGTGCTTGGGGTGGAACCAAACCAGAGGAGCTAATCCTGTAAGTAAAAGGAGGGACTGAGGGACTCCCAGCAGCTGCCAAAGCCCTGTTGCTTCAGGGAATTCCCTCTTTACTTCCCTGCACTGTAAAAATTATGCCACCCCTGTCTTCTTAAAAAACAGAAAAAGTAAAAGGGACACTAAATGCAGTAAAGTCACCATGGAAACACTTGATATTACATTTCAGGTTGCCACTCTGTGAAAACATCTGATCCTCTTGTGGGGACATCTATCGTGCCACTGGTGTAGGAGATTTTTCTCTTATCTGCTCTGTTTTTAAGGCTTCTGTCTGTCAGCCATAGTCTGGAGCTCCTTTCTGTCTGTCTTGTGTCTTTGTTTCTGGCCCTTTAAGACATGTGGAATAATGTGCTGATATTATAAATTGTTTCTTGGGAATGATCTTAGCTCAATGTGTGTTTTAATGATGATGTTTTATTGTAACAATCTGGTATCTGAATGGGTTTTTGAAGCATTGCTCAATGTTGCAGTTAAATGTCGGGTTTAGGGAATTGTTTAGTTTATGATTTCAGATAATTCATGCCAGATAACTTAAATTCTTATGATGGAAAACTAAAGAACTCTACTTCCAAGTTGGCAAGTAACTTCCCAAACATTCAGTTTTGTTTTTCACTAATTTTGAATTGGGTAGACTGGGAAAATGTCACAGTGTGTACCAGTGCATTCATTTGGACAAGGATAGTAAATCATAGTAAGGTATCTGTTGACAAAACAAGATGTAAAGATATAAAATTTTGTGAATTTTATCTTAAAATTGTATCAAATTTCAACATCCGAATCTGAAAATTATGGTTAAAATGCCTTAGGCCTGAGGTGTCTGCTCAGAATAGCAGTTTTTTTCTCCTCCTTCCAGACCTCAGCCAGGACTTATGTTGAAATTCAAATGAAAGAAGCCTGCAAGCTCAGTAGGAGACTGATCTGAGGCCTAAGGAGGGAAAAAAGTTGAATTGTATGGTATTTACTAATTACTGGCCAGTCATTTTTTCCAGGACTCTAATTTTTTTCCTTAGATTCTGTATTTTTTTTTGAGCTCATGATTTTGATCATACAGACCTAGGTTAATGTTTTTCTGATCATTTCTATCTTTGACCAACAGTGGAGTTTTTGAAACATTTCAGTGGAGATTTCACCTGCAAAAAGCTACAAGGCCTTTACTATTATTATGTGTGCACACATTTGTTATGTGTTGTATGTCTATATATACATATATCCATATATCATATTGATGATATACAAATTAACATATATATGGAGCACTCATAAAAAAAGCACTCATAAAAACAAATTTTAAAAAGTGGATTCAAAGAACTTAAATTCACCTGATTTAATTGGTTCAATTTAAATTGGATAAACAGATAAAAATAAATGTCTTTAAATTTAAGCTTACAAGTTTTTCTAGGTGTTCAAAAATCTAATAAAATATTTATGCCAACAAAAGGTCTAATATGCCTTGGTTCTAGGACTTTTCCTTCAACAAAAAAATCGCTTACACTGTTCAATACATTTGTCTAATATTTTGAAAAATAAGTAATGTAAATTTGATATGGGATTACTCATTCAAGAGTACTTTTGTTAGATATCTGGTTGATTTACTAAGGTCTGTATAAGTTTGTCCTAAAGTCTGTATAAGATTGTAAAAATCAGTCATGTGTTAAAGAGACAAAAATTTCTTAAACATAAGTTTACCCATAACATTGTGTTTATTAAGTTTTATTTTTTCTAGAGCTAGCAACCATAAAAATTAAACAACTGATTAAATAAGAACTGTTATTTTAAAGCACTGTACTGCCATTTCTTTAAAAGCTAAACTTGGTTAATGTAGAAACATCAATGCAGTTGTGATGCTATTAATGTGCTTATATCTTCCAGGTATACAAGTCTGTAAGGTAGAAACTTTAAAACAGCATTACATCAAGCTGGTGTTCTGAAGTTGTATGGTAAAAAAATATATTGGGGATTTATTTACCTGAAATCAATAAGATATGTAAACTTTTATGTTACTTTTTACATTGTGGAACAATTTATATGTATTTTTAAGTTAATGAGAGCCTAATCTATGTAAAGGTTAAAAAGTTTCAGCCATTCTTTAATTAATGTTTTAAATGTTATATCATATGGTGTTAACTAATGTTCATGTGACCTCAAAAAATTTATGTAAACTTTGTAAAATGATATTTTCATAACAAAGATTAGCTTTAGAACTAAAACACTTAAGATTTATAATGAGCACTGCCTTACCTGAGATAAGGCTCTGTGTCCCATCTTACTATATGTGAGAATGACTACGAAAGCAGTAGGTCAGATGTTATTTCATTTAAAGTTATGTTCAAAAGTTTTTTTTTTTTTTTTTTTTTTTTTTTCGGTCAAGATCACTAGCATGTCAAAAAGGGGATGTAATCTATAACTCAGCCAAAAAATTCAGGGTAGCTATTACAAGAACTGAGTATGTTTACTCTTGTTAATTTTATTTTGTAATTTCCTTATAGGCGACATAAAGATTTCCTTTTAGTCTTTTACAGAAGTGTTGCTTTAAGAACACAGCATGGGTTAATTTAAGATAATAATCCATCACCTACAAGACAGACAGAATAATACAGATCCCAATTAATAAAAAGTTAAATAATTTTAAATTATAGACATGAAAGCCCAGTACTCTTAATATAAGGCTGTTAAAATTTATTTGATGGATGTTTAAGATTAGGATTTAAAATTAAAGTTAAATGAAAAGGGACAAGAAAACAAATATTTGGCTCTTGCCCTCTGAGTCAGTCTGTATCCAGAGAACAGCGGACTTCTCTAAAGAGCTTTGCAAATCTGAACCACATAACCTCCTGATCAGGGAGATTAATAAGACCACTGGAGAACAGAAAGCCAATCAGTGCATTGCTATAAAGAGGATAGTCATCAGAGAAGGGAGATATCCCTGATGCTTCCAAGGGAAGCCACATGGTCAAGGAAGACCTGGACCCACCTAGCGCAAATGGCACTAGCAGAACTGAGAAGCTGCTCTCAATTTTCTCCAAGAATGACTCCCATAAAAGCTCAGCTGACTGTTCACAATATAGAGAAACAAAAGTCAGTTTGACTGCTTCATATTAAACACTTAGAATAGACAGTTAAAAACAAAATACAGCCATTCCTGGGCATTTTATATAATAATAGTAATAATAATATATTATGGTATTCACTTCATGTTAGCCTCCCAAAATAAGTAAGACTGGAGGCGACAAAGAAGGATTCTCAGACAGGAATGCCTGATAACTATAAAGTGAGACTATCAAAAGGATCTGCCAGAGGCAGAAGTTTTTAGTTTAAGGCCTACAGATATTCTTAAGCTAAACACATAGGCTTGGTATTTGTAAGTATGATTATCCAGCCCTGAGTAAGAGAATTAAAGGTGTCTCTATTAGACACAGAGGTCATACTAAAAGGATTTTGCAAGATCAGATGACATTAAATTATTAAACTGTATCTTATGGGGAGGGACAACTGTAACACTAAAAGTTAAATATTAAGTTAACAGTCCTGATAACTGGGGATATTAAAGGCTTGTGAGGGAACTTCTATACAGTGACATGTTCCAGCTGCTGCAACATTTATTCAGTACTCATGTTTTTTGTTTCTCTCATAGAAGAACCCATTCCCAGATGACTTTACAACCTGTTCTTCCACAACCAGACTTCAAACCGAACTGACTTCTAAACAGCATGGTACTGGTACCAAAACAGGCGGGTGGACCAATGGTACAGAATAGAGGACACAGAAACCAATCCACAAAACTACAACTATCTTATATTCAATAAAGGGGCTAAAAACATGAAATGGAAGAAGGATAGCATCTTCAACAAATGGTGTTGGGAAAACTGGAAATCCATATGCAACAAAATGAAACTGAATCCCTTTCTCTCACCATGCACAAAAGTTAACTCAAAGTGGATCAAGGAACTTGAGATCAAATCAGAGACATGGCGTCTGATAGAAGAAAAAGTTGGCTATGATCTACATACTGTGGGGTCGGGCTCCAAATTCCTCAATAGGACACCCATAGCACAACAGTTAATAACTAGAATCAACAAATGGGACGTACTCAAACTAAAAAGTTTTTTCTCAGCAAAAGAAACAATAAGAGAGGTAAATAGGGAGCCTACATCCTGGGAACAAATCTTTAGTCCTCACACTTCAGATAGAGCCCTAATATCCAGAATGTACAAAGAACTAAAAAAATTAAACAATGAGATAACAAATAACCCAATCAACAAATGGGCCAAGGACCTGAACAGACACTTCTCAGAGGAGGACATGCAATCAATCAACAAGTATATGAAAAAATGCTCACCATCTCTAGCAGTCAGAGAAATGCAAATCAAAACCACCCTAAGATACCATCTCACTCCAGTAAGATTGGCAGCCATTAGGAAGTCAAACAGCAACAAGTGCTGGCGAGGATGTGGGGAAAAGGGTACTCTTGTACATTGCTGGTGGGACTGCAAATTGGTGTGGCCAGTTTGGAAAGCAGTATGGAGATTTCTTGGAAAGCTCAGAATGGAACCACCATTTGATCCAGCTATTCCCCTACTCGGTCTATTCCCTAAAGACCTAAAAAGAGCACACTATAGGGACACTGCTACATCCATGTTCATAGCAGCATAATTCACAATAGCAAGACTGTGGAACCAACCTAGATGCCCTTCAATAGACGAATGGATAAAAAAATGTGGCATTTATACACAATGGAGTATTACTCTGCATTAAGGAAAGACAAAATCTTAGAATTTGGAGAAAAATGGATGGCATTAGTGCAGATTATGCTAAGTGAAGCTAGCAAATCCCTTAAAAACAAATGCCAAATATCTTCTTTGATATAAGGAGAGTAACTAAGAACAGAGTAGGGACAAAGAGCATGAGAAGAAGATTAACATTAAACAGGGATGAGAGGTGAAAGGGAAAGGGAGAGAGAAGGGAAATTGCATGTAAATGGAAGGAGACCCTCAGGGGTATAAAAAATTACATAGAAGAGGAAGTGAGGAAAAAGGAGGAAAAATATAAGGGGGAGAAATGAATTACAGTAGAGGGGGTAGAGAGAGAAGAGGAGAGGGGAGGGGGGAGGGGGGATAGTAGAGGGTAGGAAAGGCAGCAGAATACAACAGACACCAGAATGGCAATATGTAAAACAATGGTTCTGCAACTGTTGTGATTCTGCAATCTCTATATGGGGTAAAAATGGGAGCTCATATCCCACTTGAATCAAAGTGTGAAATATGATATATCAAGAACTATGTAATGTTTTGTACAACCTACAATAAAAATTAATTAAAAAAAAATACAAGGAGTTCAACTGGGACACAGTGCTGGAGTTAGTCCTGTCACTTGTGGTGGGTCAGGGTCTGCAGAAGAATGCACCAACCAGGCTTCTATCCCACATAGCTAACCCCCTTGACCATAGCAACCGGATTCAGAACATTGCCCTGAAACATCTCCATATAACAAGATGCCTTTAATGTAGTGGTTTCATACATATTAGTGATTCCTGTCTGCATCATGTCAGCCACAATTCATTTGGAAGTCAATGGCAGATACACATGGCCCGACCACAGATGTTTCATCACAAACCTGCACACAACAGCTCTGGACCCACTACTCAGCAGGCCCCAACATACTGGCATCTCTGTTCTAAACCATTTTCATGAAACCCAGTCAATCAAGGCACTCTCTGGTATACTCATGATCAGCAACAGGACATCCAAATATTCTCCAGTTGCAGGTGGTCATGGGAATTTCAAAAATTTCAGAGTATTTATCTAGCCATTTCCTAAGATGAAGTTGGAGAAACTGTGGGTTTCAATTCATTAAGGAACCATTAAATTTTGAGGAAGCACATTTCAAGGAATACTCTGGAGAACTCTCACAGGCAAGGCTTCCCAAAGAGTGGAAAAAAGGTCACATGAAGCCAGGCCAATTGAGGTCTACAATGTGAGGTCCATGTGTGTTTTGACTCTCAACTATGGCTGCCAAGTTTTTCAGAATAAAATCATGTGATATCCTGCTGAGATTCCCAGTGTGCTGTGGAAAGCCACTCTGGGCTTAGATCTCAGTTTCCAAGGGCGACTCTCATGCGTGGCCTCGTTAAATTCCAACACAATTCATGGCAATACTTCTCTGACGTCAGTTCCATAACGCAGTCTCTAAGAGGAATCACACCAGAGTTCAAGCCCCGGTGGATTCAGCCATCTCTTACAACCACCACACAAATGACCACAATTAAAACTAAATCACTCCCACATGGCCCTCATCTTCTTCCACATAGACACTCATCATGAACTCTGGCTGGAGGTTTCCATGAAGGGCACAGACAAATACACTGTTCAAAATAAGCAGCCTTGCCCCTCATTTGCCTAAAGTCAGGGTGGCCTGAACACCCTTCCAGTGAACCAAGAGTGATCAAATAGGCCTGCTCTATATCTGCTCCGCTTCTCAAATTTGAGGGCTAATGACTGTCTGGTATAGATTCTTTATGTGAATTGGTTTCATGAGAAAACCCAAGCACCTATCGGCTAGCCTCTGCAGGGCTTTGAAGAACTGACTTGACCCAAAGATCCCTATTCTCACTTGATTTAGCTCAGGAAGCTTACAGAGGAAAGCGAGAGACTTCATCCACAATGACTGCTCTTTTGGCCATTTTGGTTTTGGATGCACACTTGGAAACTTTCTTTAGGTCCATCAGATGCTGAGAATCTAAGCCACTGCTGTCACACCGGGCCAAGTGGCTGATTCAGACTCATCCCTTTCCAAAGCAATTAAGCAAAGAGCCACAGGTGATGCCCATTCATTTCCATTTGAAACCTGTTTTCTTCAGGCTTCACAAAGGGGTGGCCTGAGGCAAAGACCTTCCTGACATTCAGGGTAATAGAAACATAAGTAAGCAAATGGCCCAAAGCAGGGTTTCTCCACTGAGACTTTACTGGTCACACTGATATCTGAGTTTTCTGAGATGCTCCCATTCCCTTCAACTATCCAGTACAAGGCCATGTCACAGAGCTTGGAGGTGGTACATATCTTGGACACCAAACCATAAGGCTACTCTGGAGAGTGGCAAGTATTCAGGAGGAAAAGAGGAACTTAGGAAGATAGTAGGTGTTCCCCATCCATAAGGCAAGCCACTCTACATTCTTAAATTGGGCAGGATGAATGCTGGGAAGCTTTCTACTAGACAGGACACAACCATTGATGCATTTGCTTTTCAAATGTCTACAACACGGATACAGTGGGATACACAGACATAGAAACACTCGTGTTGTCAAACGACTTTCTAGAAACTTTCCAGTCCAAACCTACAAACTGCCTTTCCTACCTATTCTCAGAACATGAGATAAAACCACAAACTCACACCGACACCCACAACGGCACCTCTTTTCCCCAAGTATGTCTGTGACTATCCTGAGTGTCCTCTGACTGGTGGGCCATACTATGTTCCCCTAAAATGGCCTGTCTTGCCTCAGATCTGGTCTTCTTTGCCAACTCTTCGAAGTTGTCAGGAGCCATGGTTGAGGCACTACCTGCTTTCTCAGAAAAGTCCCTCTTCAGAGCTCTCCTGGAATTTGGCCATCATCACATAAGTAGGTACCAAGAAAGACTGATTCTGTCCTTGGTAAATCCAAACAATTGAGACCACTGGGACTAGGACTGGGACTTGCTCTTGGTGGCTGGCGTCCTGGTCCCAAGTTCAGAGAGTTCCATCACCAAGGAAGTGTGGTAGGTCACTTCCTTAAGCAACTGAATGAGGTCACTGCCTTGGAAAACCACTTTGTCCTAGCAGTTGCTTCCAATGGTCCCATGAGATGGAGGCTGCTCCTACTTCCTGTGACACTTTCACAAATTAGAATGGTATATCAACCATAGGCACCCAGGAAAAGCTCTGTATACAGGCCTGGTTTGGTCCATTTCATCTACATTAAGAAGAGAGCGGCTGATTCAGACACATTCCTTCATTCTGACCAGGTTGTTTGACATGGAAGTTGACATGGAGTTGACTTTTGCTCTCTCAGGTCCTTCTTAGGTGAAAAGGTCGGTCAAAAGTCGGAGGAAAAGACCATCAAGAGACTGTCTCATGTCACAGCAAAGGGTTTATTGGGAGTCCAGCATGCTGGGGCTCAGAGCTTACTTCAGAGGAGCAAAGAACAAAGAGCCCCAAGAACAACTTGAGCAGAGTTTATATACATTCTTTAGAGAGGGCAGGGACTTTACATACATCATATCCTCTTTTAGGAAATCAACACATAGCACGGGAAAATCAAATAACAACTCTAAAACATGATTAGTACATTCATTGGCAGGAAGAGGTCGGGTAGGGGGTGATTGGTTAGGCCTGAAAAGGGGTATACGTTTAAACTGATTGGTTGAATTCGTGAGATGTATATGTGGTGAGCTGCACGGTTTCTGGAGAGGGGTTGTTAAGTAACTAGGTGGTCAGGGAAGATTTCAACACACATCTAATTGGCAGTTCCGGGAATTGTCTTAACTGCCACAGGAATTTCAGGTTCTGAGTGCAGCTTGGAAACTTTAAAAAACCTGGTTCTATGTTTCAATTTCAATTTCTTTTATTCGTTTATTTCCCACTCCTTTTTCTTACTACTTTTAATCTTAAACGTAATAAATCATAATTATTGCGGGGTCTCACATTCTATTTCTGCCAGTGGACCGTATTTCTGTCTGATTACAATGAGTTTTTCCTGCCCAATTTGAGCCTGGAGAAAGGAAACTATGTGGTTAAGCAAACAAGGTCCTACAGTTAGCAACACCAAAAGGATGATCAAGGGTCCAGCTAAGTCTGATAGGAGTGTAGTTAACCAGGGGGACTGGGTAAACCATAACTCAAACCACCCTAGTTGAATCTCCCTATCTTTCTGGTGCTCTTCAAGGCATTTTCTCAATTTACTCATGGATTCTTTTACAACTCCAGTATGGTCAGCATAAAAACAACATTTTTCTCTCAGTGCAGCACAGAGGCCCCCCTCACTCATGAAGAGGAGGTCTAATCCTCGCCTGTTCTTTAAAACAACTTCAGAGAGAGAAGTTAAGGATTCCTGCAAAGCTGTGATGGTGGTCTCTAACTTCTTCAAGTCTTTATCTATTGCTGTTTCTAATCGGGCCATTTGTTGTGACCCACATAAAGTAGCAGCTGTTCCCATACCCACTCTTGCAGCAGCTCCTATCCCCAATAGGATGGCAGGAGTAAGGGACACTGGCTCCCCGCAAAATCGGGTTGTTTCTCCCCCTAGTAGACCTTCAAATGATTCTACATCATAATAGAGCACCCTGGGGAGTATCTGCACCATTACACAATAATTTACAGAGATGTCAAATACCTGGGCTGAAATGCAAGGGGTTCTGACTGTTTGGAGTTCAGTACAATAAAGGTTCCTTTAATTAGTTCCCAGGGGGAGGAGTCAGCTGTACTCTGGACTGGGGAAGTAGGCAAAGACGGAAACCAGGAAGTATGAGATGGTAGAGGGGTTCTGGTAGATCTAGCCATGGGAGGTTTAGGAGGCTTAATTCCTGGGTTGAGGGGATTGGGCTCTATTGCTGTGATATTTTCTTCCTTTTTCAGCCGGATGGTGAACCAGTGACCAAAGTCATAACGAGGGCCATATATATAGAATCGCATTCCCCACGTATTTCCCATAGGCGATACTGTTCCGAGGTAGCCCCTTCCTTTGGAATTGAAAGTTAAAATGAGGAGGTAACATAGACTATTCTTTCCACAGTGAGTTTTTGACACCACTTGGCTAGCAGCACATTTCTTGGGATCAATCAAGGTGTCATTTCTTTCTTCCTGAATCGTACTGTCGGGGGAGTTTGGGTTCCACCATGCAGCTCCCGTTTGTTCACAACCCCAAGATCTACAATAAAAGTCACTGGGTCCTGTACAGGTTTGGGCCTGTTTGTGACTTTGGAAATCAGCTGGGCACACATAAAAATCAAGATTGGCTAGTTTACACCTGAGCTGCGGAAGATGATATCCATAATTCATGGGGTAAGGTGGTCTATGTTGCCCTGGTTTGGGTTTGAGTGGGATCTCTGTGGGGGTCCTCTATGTCAGGGAGATCCCAGTCAGACAGGCCTATGGCAATCTGACAAATATCCGGGTGGAGAGATGGCCACCAAGTCCATATGGTGGCTGTATGTGAAATAGACCACACTGCTTGCCCAGTAGGATTTATAACTTGCCATTGTTGCTGAACAAGCTGATGGGGATTAGGACTGCTGGTGGTCAGGGGAAGAATCCATAGCCCTACCCACATGACAGACACACAACTTGAGATGGTTACCAGTCTGTTCCAGTTTCCAGCCAGAGTCCGGACAGGGCGCAGGCTTGAGATGGGAGGCATGGATCCAGGAAGTGATCCCATCCACTTTCACCACTGTGGTTGTTATAAGCAGCACCTGGTATGGTCCTTTCCAGCGGGGTTCCAGGGATGACACCTAATGCCATCTCATGGAGATGAAGTCTCCCACTTGATATCGATGTGGGGTTCCCTCATCTCCAGGCTGATAAGCAGTGGCCAACTGTTTCCACAGGTATCGCTGGGTGCTGGGTTTGTTCAAGGGCTTTAAGTCTGTCAAGAAAGAGTGTGTGAAAGGAATCATTAAGTCTCAGAGTTGGGGTTAGGTCCCTTACTGGAGGAGGGGGACCATAGAGAATTTCATAAGGGGTGAGTTTACACAAAGAGGCAGAGGGCGTTTTTCTTGCACGAAACAGTGCTTAAGGTAGGAGCAGAGTTCAATTTTTTATGCCGGTCTCCAAGCTTTTTTCATTAAGGTCTCTTTGATGGTTCTATTCATCCTTTCTACCTGTTCTGAGCTCTGGGTCTATAAGCACAATTTAACTTTCAATTAATCCCCAGGGTCCTGGCGAATCCCTGACTTACCTGGGCAACGAATGCCAGTCCATTATCAGACCCTATTACCTTAGGCAGGCTGAACCTTGGAAAAATGTCTTATAGAATCTTTTTGACCACCCTCTGAGCCTTTTGTTTCTTCATGGGGAAGGCTTCAAACCATATTGAAAAAGTATCTACAAAGACTAGAAGATATTTAAGTCCGTACCTTGCTGGCTTAATTTCAGTAAAGTCCACTTCCCAGAATTGTCCTGTTCTGGTTCCTCGTAAGCGCTTTCCTGCAGGAAGCTTGGATGGGTAAGCATTAACTAACTGGCAGACTTGACAAGCTCTAGTCACCTGCTCAGCTATTCCTTTCCTCTGTGAGTCAGTCAATAATAAGTCCTTTCTCCGGTCCTTTAGAAGTGCCTATAACTTTTTTCAGCCTAAGTGGGTGAGTTGGTGTACGTCTTTGACATAAAGGTGGGCTTTTTGAAATAGTAAACTTGGCTCTGAAGGGTCCCAGAGTCCTGTATCTGTCTCCTCAGATGATAAGTTGCCTGAATGTTCCAGTGCGGCCAAATCTCCTGATTGTTGTTCCCCCCGGTGTGGAAAAAGTTACCAGAGTCACTACGTTTAGGGCTGCCAATTAAGCTTCCTCATCTGCCCTTCTGTTTCCAACCGCCATGGGGTCGTTTCCCTTCTGGTGCCCTGGACAGTGCACTATACCTAGTTCCTTAGTGCTCTGCACTGCTGAGAGAAGGTGGAGGATCTCATCTTTGTTCTTTATTTCTTTCCCAGCAGAGGTTAATAGCCCCCTTTGCTGGTAAATAGCCCTGTGCACATTAGCATTGGCAAATGGATAGCGGCTATCAGTGTATATGGTGGCCCTTTTGCCTGTTGCTAGTTCCAATGCTTTCGGAAGGGCAATCAGTTCTGCCTTTTGGATTGATGTCTTTTCTGGGAGACCAGAGGATCAGATGACATTAGTTTTGCTAACTATTGCTGCTCCAGCCCGCCGCTTACCATCTTGGAGGAAGCTGCTCTCGTCTGTAAACCATACGACTTCTGGGTGAGGCAGTGGCTGGATCTTTCAAGTCTCATCCTATACTGGTTTCCTCTGCCAGTATGTGTTGACACTCATGAGTGATGGGTTCTGATGATTCTTCTGGCAGCAGTGTACCCAGGTTGAGTGGAGCAGGGGGTCCCAGAGTTATTCTGTCTTTGCTAATCCAGAGGCTCTGGTAGTGGTTTATTCTGGAGTTTGATAGCCACCTCTCTGGAGGCTGACAGATGATGCTCTCCAGGGCATGGGAGGCTATAATGGTTAGCTTCTGTCCCAACGTTCATTTATGAACATCTTTTTTTAGAAGGGCTGCCGCTGATATCGCTCTTAAGCAATTTGGCCACCCGCTAGCCACTGGGTCCAATTTTTTTGATAAGAATGCTACCGGCCTTTTTCAAGGTCCCAAAGTCTGAGTGAACACTCCCAGTTCTATTCCTTTCGTTTTCTCAATGTAGAGAGTGAAGGGTTTTTCTACTTCTGAGAGTGCTAAAGCTGGAGCAGATAGCAGTGCCTTTTTTTGACATTATCAAAAGCTTTTTGGTGCTCAGGGGTCCATTTGAAATGGGCATCCCCATTTATAAGCGGGTATAAAGGTGCAGCCAGAGATGCGAACCCAGGAATCCATTACCTGAAAAAGCCGGCAGTCCCAAGAAACTCTCTGAATAGTCTCTTATTAGATGTGGGCGGTATCTGCACAACGGTTTGTTTTCTGGGCTCACTGAGCCATCTTTTGCCACCCCTAAGAGAATAACCGTGGAAGATTACTTCTTGCTGACAAATTTGGTCCTTTTTGCAGAAGCCCTATATCCAAGCCGAACAAGCTCGGATAATAGTGCTTGGGTCCCACACTCATAGTTCTTCTTGGTGTTGGCTGCCAGTAGCAGATCATCCACATATTGGAGTAGGGTGACTTCGGGGTGTGCAGTTCTGAGGCCTGTGGAGGTCTTCATCAAAGAGAGTGGGGGAGTTTTTGAACCCCTGTGAGAGTCTAGTACAGGTTAGTTGGCCATATGTTAAAGTTTCTGGGTCTATCCACTCGAAAGCAAACAGAAACTGATTGTCCTTATGTAGGGGCAAGAAGAAGTAAGCATCTTTTAAGTCCAGCACAGTGTACCATTCCCGCTCCAGATTCAGAGTGCTAAGCAAATTATATGGATTGGGTATTGTTGGGTGAATGTCCTGCACTCTGTTGTTTATCTCTCTTAGGTCTTGAACAGGACAGTAGTCCCTAGTTCCTGCCTTTCTTACTGGTAGCAGGGGAGTATTCCAGGCTGATTGACAGGGCCTTAGGACCCCAAGGGCCAATTATTTCTGAATATGGGGACTTATCCCATCTTTAGCTTCTTTGCTTAGAGGATATTTTTTAACACTGATTGGAGAGGCAGAGGCTTTTAATTCTAGTTCTATTGGAGGTAGTTTTATTGCTAGACCTAACCCAGCAGTTTCTGCCCAGGCATTCGGATAATCTTTTATCCATTTCTGTGGTAGTTTGCCTCTTTGATCAGTCCTAGGGAGCGCGAAGAGTTGATGTTCATCTTCAACGGACATAGTCAATGCTGTGACTATGGGAGGTTTCACTGAAGGCTTTAGAACATCCACTTCAGGAACATCAGGGTTAAAAGTTATTCTAGCCCCGAGTTTGGTAAGCAGATCCCTGTGCATCAATGGGGCTGGGCACTCTGGGATTACTAGGAAAGAGTGTTGGACTTTTCCTTTTCCTACATCCATAATCCTCTTAGTTGTCCAAGCCCGATATGTACTGCCATTATCCCCTTGAACTAGGGACCATTTATTTGATAGGAGCCCAGTGGGGTCTTAAGGGCTGAGAATACTGCTCCTGTATCCTCTCCAAAGTTCACTGGAGTCCCCTCCACTTCAAATGTTACCCTGATCTCAGGGAGGAGATCCGAGCCCCAACATTCCTAGTCCTCTTCTAGAGTCAGCATGGCATGCTGGCGTGGTTGCTTCTTTTGGGTGCACTCTTTGGCTCAGTGTCCTTTTTCTTTACAGTAGGCACATTGATCTGAGGCCAGGGGCAGCCTTTGGCATGGGCCCAAGTATCCCTTCCTGACTCCAAGCTTTTTAACTTCTGGCATATTTGCTGCTGTGAACAAAACCTTAGCCAATGTTTTAGTCTGCCTTTTGCTCCTTTCATGCCCCTTTTGTTCCCTTTCCTTCTCTATCCTCTGTTCCCTCTCCTCCTCAGTTTCTCTCTTATAATATACTTTCTCAGCTTCTCTGACTAAATCTCTTAAGGTCGTATCTTGTAATCCATCTAGACATTGTAACTTTCTCTTAATATCTTGGGCAGCCTGCTCAATACAGGCCATTGTAACAGATGCATTTTGGTCCTCTGCCTGAGGATCAAAAGGAGTATATTCTTCCATTATTCTCTCCAGAAACATAGAGGGAGACTCATTAGGCCCTTGGATAATCTCTCTTACTTTGGCCAAATTGGTCAGCCCTCTGGCGGCCACTCGGAGACCCGCTATTAGAGCCCGGCGATAAGTGGACAGATGCTTCTTACCTTCAAAGGTGTTGGGGTCCCAGTTGGGTCGGTTCATGGGCCCATAGGGACGGAAAGAGAGTATCACAGGGGCTTCTGAGTTTTCTATTATCCGCCGCCGGTGGGTTCCTTTAGGTTGCCCAGCTTCCTCCAGGGGAGGAGGGTCTGCTGCTGCTGCAGAGAAGTCCCCTGGAGGGCTTGGGTCTGGCCCAATTGCCTATAGCAGTGGAGAGGCTGAGTCAGCGGTTGGAGGATCATCAGGAACTGTGTTGGGGGTTGGGGAGGGAGAGCAGACGATAACGAGGGGGAGGAGTGTCCAGTCTTGTGACTCAGGGAGAATGGAAGGAAGAGGGGGAGGAGTGGATGGTTTGAATGATAGGATCATGGGGGAAGGGGTATATGGCTCTTTATCTGGGTGGCCACGTGGCCAAAGCTGAAAGACAATATCTCTGATATTTCGGATTAGAGGAAAGTGGAAGGATCCTTCTGGGGGCCATCCGACTTCGAGGATGGGCCATTCTGAAGCACAGAGAGTCTGCCAGGTACAGCGTTTTACTGGAAAATAAAGATTCTGGGCCCTTGAGCGGACATCAGTCCAATGATCAAGGGTCGGAGACAGAGAAGAGGATGTGCTTTGTCCCATAATGGGAATTACTCAAACAGGGACAGTGAAGACACAAACGCAACACAGAAAAAGACAAACAGTAAATGTTTAACATGACTCCAAGAAAAAGATTAGAACTGAGTAACTGGTAAATCTTAATGGGTTAGGCAATAAAGACAGACAGTCAACTCAACATGAGTTCGGGACAATGAACCAAACTGAGTAGCCGGCAAAACCTGATGGGCTGGCAAACCGAATCCTGAAGCAAAATGTAACTGAGATGAGGAAACTACTATTCTTTGATTTCCCTAGTCTTC
Source organism: Callospermophilus lateralis (assembly GCF_048772815.1). NCBI lineage: Eukaryota > Metazoa > Chordata > Mammalia > Rodentia > Sciuridae > Callospermophilus > Callospermophilus lateralis. Next base: position 2,280,404 of record NW_027512870.1, on the reverse strand, counting down.
CGGAGTGTCCCCCAGAAACGTGACCTTGGGCTCTGTGACAGGTCTGTCACACCATAGGAGAGAGCTAATGCTCTTCACCAACAGCCACTTTGCCATGCCCTGACTTGAAATCCGAAACCAGAAATAGGCTCCTTACTAACCCCGAGAGGAGTCCCTTGAGGTCTTTCGTCCACCGCTGCCGGATATCTCACCTGGGGCCTCCAGATAAATAGGTGCGGCGAACGTCAGAGGAAAAGACAACAAAGAGGTTTTCTCATGCATCAGCAAAGGGTTTATTGGGGGTCCAGCATGCTGGGGCTCAGAGCTCACTTCAGAGGACCAAAAATCAAAGAACCCCGAGAACAACTTGAGCAGAGTATATATACATTCTTTAGAGAGAGCAGGGATTTACATACATCATTGCCTCCTTTAGGAAATCATCATGTACCACGGGAAAATCAAATAACAACTCTTAAACATGATTAGCACATTCATTGGCGGGAAAAGGTCAGGCAGGGAGTGATTGGTCAGCCCTGAGAAGGGGTATACGTTTAAATTTATTGGTTAAAGCCCTGAGATGTATACGTGGTGAGCTGCACGGTTTCTGGGAAGGGGTTGTTAAGTAACTAGGTGTTCAGGGAAGATTTCAACACACATCTAATGGGCAGTTTCAGGAATTGTCTTAACTGCCACAGGAATTTTAGGTTCTGAGTGCAGCTTGGAAACTTTACAAAACCTGGTTGTTTACGTTTCAATTTCAATTTGTTTTATTCTTTCAGAACCTTACAGTGGAAGGCGAGAGACTTCATCCACAATGACTGCTCTTTTGGCCATTTTGGTTTTGGATGCACACATGGGATCTTTTCTTAGATCCGTCTGTTGCTGATAATCTAAGCCACAGCCTCAAACAGGGCCAAGAGCCTGATTAAGACACATCCCTTTCCAAAGCAATTACATCTCTGAGGTCAGTTACAGAACTCAGTCTCTGAGAGGAATCACACCAGTGTTCAAGCCCAGGTGGACCCAGTCATTCTTCCAACCACCACACATATGACCACAATTAAATCCAAAACACTCCCACATGGCACTCATCTTCTTACAGACATACACTCATGATAACCTTTGGCTAGAGGCTTCCATGAATGGCGCAGCCCACGAGAGTGTCCAAAATAAGCTCCCTTGCAACTCATTTGCCTAACCTCAGGGTGGCCTGAACACCCTTCCTGTGAACCAGGATTGATCACATAGTTCTTCCTGTAATACTGCTCTGCTTCTCCAATTTGAGGCCTACTGACTGTCAGGTATAGATTCTTTATGTGATTTGGAGTCATTAGGAAACCAACGTAAATTTGCAAGGCTTGGAAAAACTCATTTGACCCAAAGGATACCTATTGTCACTTGGTGGAGGTCAGGAACCTTACAGAGGAAGGCGAGAGACTTCATCCACTATCACTGATCTTTTTGCCATTTTGGTTTTGGATGCACACATTGGATCTTTCTTTATATCCATCAGGCGCTGCTAATCTAAGCCACAGCCACACACAGGGCCACGAGGCTGATTCAGAACATCCTTTTCCAAAGCAATTAAGCAAAGAGCCACAGGTGATGCCCATTCATTTCCATTTGAAAACTGTTTTCTTCAAGATTCACAAAGGGGTGGCCTGAGGCAGAGACCTTCCTGACTTCAGAGCAACATAACAATAAGTAAGCAAATCCCAATGCAGGGTTTCTCCACTGAGACTATACTAGTCACAATGATATCTGAGTTTTCTGAGATGCTTGTCATTCCCTTCAACAATCCAGTACATGGCCATGTCACAGAGCTTTCAGGTGGTATATATATCTTGGGCAAAAAACCATGAGCCTATTCTGGAGAGTGGCCAGAATTCAGAAAGAAAACAGGAACTTAGAAAGTTAGTAGGTGTTGCCCATCGAAAAGGCAACCAGCAGTCCTTTTTTAAAATGGGCAGGATGAATGCTGGAAAGCTTTCTACTAGTCAGGATACATCCATTGATGCATTCCTTTTTCTAATGTGTACAACCAAGAACACAGTGGGATACACAGACACAGAAACACTCACCTTGTCAAAGGACTTTCTAGAAACAGTCCACTCTAAACCAAACAAACCGCCTTTCCTACCTATTCTCAGAACATGAGACAAAACCACAAACTCACACCCACTCTCAAAAAGGCACCTCTTTCCCCAAGTAAGTCTGTGAGTATCCAGAGTGTCCTCTGACTTGTGGGCCATTGTATGTTCCCCCGAAATGGCCTGTCCTGTCTCAGATCTGGTCTCTTTGTCCATCTCTGTGAAGTTGTATGGAGCCTGTGCTGACCACTCCCTGCTTTCTCAGGAAAGGCCCATCTTCAGAGCTCTACTTGCATTTGGTCATCCTTAAACCATTAGGTACCAAGAGAGACAGACTCTCTCCTTGGTAAATCCAAACAAGTGAGCCCACTGGGAATGGGACTGGGCCTGCCTCTGGATGCCTGGCTTCCTGGATCTCAAGTTCAGAGAGTTTCATCACCAAAGAAGTGAGGTAGGTAAATTCCTACAGGAAGGGAATGAGGTAACTGCCTTGGCAACCACTTTGTCCTTACAGTTGCTTCCAAAGGTCCCTTGAGATGGAGGCTGCCCCTACTTCCTGTGAAACTTTCAGAAGTTAGAATGGTATATCAACCATAGACACCCAGGAGAAGCTCTCCACACAGGGTTGTTTTGGTCCATCTTTTTTATATCAATAGGAGAGAGGCTGATTCAGACACATACCTTCATCCTGACCAGCTTGTTTGCCATGGAAGATGACTTTTGCTCTCTCAGGTCCTTCATAGCTGCCTACATCTTCTCCAGGGATCATTTCTGCATCAACCTTTGAGGTTCTCAGCACGTGGAAGATTCCCTACATTGCTGTATTGTAAGACCTACTCTGTCCCTGCTCTTTTGTAAAGTTAGATTGAGGGAACAGTGTATGGTTAGGGTTAATAATATATTTTATTTGGGTTAGGAAACATTCTGTGGGATAAATAATGGTATTAGGAACCTGCAATATTCACAAGAATATATAGGTGAAATATAAGTATAAAACCTGAAATCTAGGTACGATTTGAAGCCCAGAAGGGAATTGGGCCCTTTAGTGCGATACTTAGCTTTGAATTATGTTCTACACAGATGTCTCAGATAAATCGATATGCAATGGCAGAGGACCTTGTACCTTGGATGAATAAATGTCTTAGAGAACATCCAGTCAAAAAGGAATAGTCGGCAGGATTAGGAAGGTAGTCAGTAGGTTTTGAAAAAAGAGTGAGTATAGGATTTGGACAAAACGTTCATTAGCAATAGGGTTTTGGGTAGAGAGTGAACGTAAATATGAGCACATACGAAGAGTCAGTCACAATGATGAACTGGGAAAAATATGTTGGAAAGCAGATATCAATAGAGACATTAGGAAAACAGGCAAAGTATAATGTGAGTGATAGGGTTAGACATTTTCAACATGGTTGAGGATGAATATATAATCTTAGGTAGAAAGACATATGTAGTCATCAATAGGATTGATATTTTAGAGCATTAGGCAACCTGGGCATGGTTGTTTTTAATAATCCATGCTCACTTTCCATTTTGCTTTGGTGAAAGGTTAATAAAATAGTCACCTGTCACTTCCTGTTTTCTGTATGCTTAACAAAACACTGTTGAAATCTTGAGAACTGTTTGCTATTTTGGTACCCAGAATGTGCTATCCCCAACTGCCAAACTGCAGAATGTACTCCCTCACCCAGTTGCATGCAAACTGCACACTTGCCCTGACCCATAAATAAATTTCCCTCCCTGCCCTGTCCAAGGAAAGTATATAAGCTCTGTTAAAGCTGTTCTCAGGGCTCTTTGCTCTATTCAAGTGAGCTCTGAGCCCCAGCATGCTGGACCCCCAATAAACACTTTGCTGTGGCTGAGTGAAAATGGTATACTGTTCTGTACTTAAAAGATGCTTTCTTTTGCTTGGCTCTGCATAAAGATAGTCAGTTGCTGTTTGCTTTCGAGTGGGTAGACCCAGAAACAGGAACGTCTTGTCAACTAACTTGGACTAGACTCCCACAGGGGTTCAAAATCTCCCCCACTCTCTTGGATGAAGCCCTTCACAGAGATCTCAACAACTTCAGAACTACACACCCCGAAGTCCCCCTGATTCAATATGTGGATGTCCTGCTCCTGGCAGCCAACACCAAGGAAAACTTTGAGTCTGTGACCCAAGCACTATTATCTGAGCTTGCTCAACTCAGGTATAGAGCTTTGGCCAAAAAGGCCCAAATTTGCCAGCAAGAAGTAATCTTCCTGGGGTATTTCCTTAGGCACTGTAAATGATGGCTCACTGACCCCAGGAAACAAAACGTTGTGCAGATACCACCCCCATTTAACAGGAGACAACATAGAGAGGTTCTTGGAACTGCTGGCTTTTGCAGGTTATGGACCTGGGTTTGTGTTCATAGCTGCTCCTTTATACCCGCTGTTAAATGAGAATGCCCAATTCCAATGGACCCTTTGAGCACCAGCAAGCTTTTGATAACATCTAAGAACACTAACACTTAACACCTCAACTTCACTGAGCCCAGCCTGCAATTTCAGAAAGCCCTACACTATGTTAAAAATGTACATCAACTCAATCAACTTAGTTCAAAGAAACTGCAGCCATTCCTGTAGGATCAAGAACAGAGTTTTAGACTAACTCACTCACAGTGAATGGAAATAACTGAATGGGTAACAAAAGCCTGTCGGTTCTGTTAATTGGTTAATGCTTACCATTCCAAGCTTCCTGCAGGAAAGCACGTACCAGGAACCAGACCAGGACAATTCTGGGAAGTGGACTTTACCTAAATTAAGCCAGCGAGATATGGACTTAAATATCTCCTAGTCTTTGTAGATACATTTTCAGGATGGATTGAAGCCTTTCCCACAAAAAAAAAAAAAAAAAAACCGGCACAAATGGTGGTCAAGAAGATCCTGAAAGATATTTTTCAAAGACAGGGCCTGCCTAATGTAATGTGGTCTGATAATTGAATGGCGTTCATGGGCCAGGTAAACCAGGGGTTAGCCAGGACCTGAAGATTAATTGGAAGTTACATTGTGTTTATAGACCCCAAAGCTCAGGACACATGAAAAAATAAATAGAAGCATTAAAGAGACCTTAAATAAATTAAGCTTAGAGACCTTCATAAAAGGGTAGACTATGCTCCTGCCTTATGCACTGTTTCATGAAAGAAATACTTCCTTTGTTTCTTTGTGTAACATCACCCCCTATGAAATTCTCTATGGGGCCCCTCCTCTGGTAAGGTACCTAACCCCAACTCTAAGACCTAAGTATCCCTTCCACACACCCTTGCTTGACAGACTTAAATCTCTTGAAAGAACTCAGCTATACCTGTGGAAACAGCTGGCCACTGCCTTCCAACCTGGGGACGAGGGACTCCACATCGATATCAAGTAAGAGAATTCCTCTACATAAGAGGACATCAGGTGTCATCCCTGGAACCCCGCTGGAAAGGACCATACCAGGTGCTACTTATAACACCTACAGCGGTAAAAGTAGACGGAATCACTTCCTGGATCCATGCCTCTCATCTCAAGCCTGCAACCTGTCCAGACTCTGGCTGGAAACTGGAAAAGACTGGTAACCCGTTCAAATTGTGTATTTGCCACGTAGATAAGGCTATAGACTTTCCCCTTGGCCACCAGTAGACCTAACACTCATTAGCCCGTTCAGCAGCAATGGCTGATCACAAATCCTACAAGACAAGAAGTATGGTCTATCTTGCATACAGCCCCCTTAGGAACCTGGTGGCCATCTCTCCACCCAGACATTTGTCAGCTGGATATAGGTCTTTCCTATTAGGATATCCTTGATGAAGAGGATCCCACTAAAATTCCATTAAATCATTTCTGTACCATAGATAATGGAAACAAACATTATGGTTGTATAGACAGGCAAGCCAGATGCAGGTTGGCTAGCCTATATTAGTATGTTTGCTCCGCAGACTATCAAAGCCACAAACCGCCATGGCTGAGTGTGGGAAAAGATGACTTCTTCTGTAAGTCATGGGGATTTGAGCATACAGGGGCTGCCTGGTGGAATGTAAAATCCTCATCAAATTCAGTACACAGCATTGGCCATATTACTACTTAGACATCTAAAACAGATGGCGCCAAGAGGAGTCTCTAGATCCTCAAATTCTGTGTGACCTTTTTACCTTCTGCAAGTGCTCAAAAGGGTGAAAGGAAATTCCCCTATGTGGAGGCCTTTTCCCTGTTTCCCTCACATCCTGAACTATGCTTCTCCAATAGTTCCTCACCCTCATCTTTCTGCTCCAGACTCTCTGCTGTCAGTCCTACCTCAGCAACCTTATTTCTCCCCTCCAATTACTAGATCCAAAACCCAAACCTCCGCTGGTTCTCAGAGCATTGCCCCCTTGCTGAGTTAGCAGGTACTGAGGTACCCATCCACCCACTCACTCCTCTCTTCCTCTGTCAGTACCCGCACTGGGTTGCACCAGGTCCTCTTACCAGCTAACCTAAAGCTCAAACCAGCTTAGGAGATCCCTCAGACCCCTATTGAAGATGTAATGAAAATGACCTTTAAAGTTGCTTTGTGATCACTGAAAACAGGTTACTAAGAATTTAAAGTGCCTCACAGGCTTTTCAGGATACTCACTCCCGTCTTCCCCTCTGCTCTACCTGTTATACTGCTCAAGTTTTTGTTTCTAGGAAAATCCCAAACCCCTTTCCCATTATTCTTTTATATCTCTCCTTCCTATTTCTCAGATCCACGGAGCAGCTCTCACCCTCCGCCTTCCCCGTCTTCCCCCTCTGTACCAGGCCCACAGAAAAATCTTAACTGAACTTCTCCAGAAGTCTTCACCATGACTTTAGGATTTTCAGCAAAAGAGTCCCTATAAAAGAGTTCAGTGTAGATAAACTTCCTGTTTTTCTGTTGCCCTGCTCTACTTTGCTATTGGCTGCAAAAATCAGCACTCCTAAGCTTGACACCCCTTTAATAGTTTTTCACACAGTATGTGAACAAGGCCTCTGGCCTTGAGCTGGGGCTTCATAGAGATGGCTATATTTTTAAGATATAAAATTACCAATTGGGCTCCATGGTAACACTGCAGGGGGATAAAAGAAAAGGAAGAAAAAGCTCTCCCCCTCCCAGGTGTCCTTGAAAGTTTAACTTGCCCACCAAAGAGGAAAAAACAGAAAAAAACTTCTTTTTGTGAAGTTCTGCAGACTGTGAACTTCTTAGTCCCTTCCCTTTCATGTTGGGTACAAAATTCTGAAACTACCTAAACTTGGGGTTCAGGGAATTAATTGATTACAACAGAAGCAATGCCCGCTGAATCCGGTTGCAACCAAATAGGACTGTTTCCCTGTCTTCTGTCCTATCTTAAGTGCCTTGCCTTCACTGCCCCTACAACAGTATAATTCTATATACTTAAACATTGTTTATGTTTTAATGAAATGGTCAACAGATGTGATTAATTTTGAAATGGTGAAGATGTTTCCCAGATTGCTCTATAATGACCCAGGTTCATTTGAAGTTCAAACAGGGGGGCATACAACCCAGTTCCACTGGGAACATATATCTCTTACTTTACCTATCATATTAGGAAGTGGAGTTGCTGCAGGGGTAGTCACAGGAACCACTGCCCTGGTCCATGGTACACAACAAATGACCCAAATAGAAGCAGCAATAGACCAAAACTTAAAGATATTAGAAACCTCCATCACAGTTTTCAGGAATCTTTAACCTCTCTCTCTGAAGTTGTTTTACACAACAGTCGAGGGTTTGACCTCCTCTTCATGAGAGAAGTGGGCCTTTGTGCTGCATTGATATAAGAATGCTGTTTTTATGCCGACCATAATGAAGTTGTAAAAAAACCTATGAGTAAAATAAAAGGATGCCTTGAAGAGTGTCAATGAGAGACAGACGCCCCAAAAGGGTGGTTTGAGTCTTGGTTATCACAGTCCCCCTGTTTATCTACGCTTTTATCACCCCTGGCCTGTCCAATAATAATCTCCATATTATAGCTAACTATAAAACCCTGTTTGCTCAACCGTGTAATTTCTTTTTTCCAAGCTCAAATTGGACAAGTTAAACTTATGTTAATACCCCACTAGCAGACATAGAATGTGACACCCCCCAATAATCACTATTATGATTAAAATTAGCCAGAAGAAGAAGTGGGGAATGAAAGGTTAATAAAAAAGGAACTTGGAACTTCCTGTTTTTTTGTATGCTTAACAAAACACTGTTGAAATATTGAGAACTGTTTGCTAACCTTGTTCCCAGATTGTGCTGTCCCCAACTTCGAAATTGCAGAATGTATTCCCTCATCCGGTTACACGCAAACCGCCCACTCGCTCTGACCCATCAATAAATTTCCGTCCCTACCCTTTTCAAGGAAAGTATATAAGCTCTGCTTAAGCTGTTCTCAGGGCTCTCTGCTCTATTCTTGTGAGCTCTGAGCCACAGCATGCTGGACCCCCAATAAACCTCTTGCTGTGGCATGAGACACTCTCCTGGTGGTCTCTTCCTCCGATGCTTGCACGAAAATTACTTGGATGATTGAATGTAGAAGAGAAAATCCAGTCAAAAAGGGATAGTCGGTAGGATTAAGAAGATAGTCGGTTGGTTTAGGAAGAAGAGTGAGTATAGGATTTGGAACAAAATCTCTTTTGCAATAGGGGTTCGGTTAGAGAGTGAATGTAAATGTCAGCACATGTGAACAGTCACAATAATGAAATGGGAAAAGAACGTAGGAAAGCAGATATCAATAAAGACATTACGAAATCAGGCAAAGTATAAAGTGTGTGATAGGATTAGACATTTTCAACAGGGTTGAGTTAGAATATATAATCTTAGGAAGAAACAAATATGTAGTCACCAATAAGATTGACATTTGAGAGCAATAGGCAACTTTGACATGGATGTTTTTTGTAATCCATGCTCACTTTCCATTTAGGTTTTGGTACAATCATAAGTGTGACGTTTGCATTTGTGTCCAGAATATTACTGTGATAATATGTATATGTAGATCTGGTGACATGAGTGTTTATTCCACCATTTCTGGGAGCAATTTTTTGAAGACATATAAATGGGTATAGTGGGTACAAAGAGGTATACACTGTGTCAATGAATATAGAGATAATGCATGAATAGACCATAAGTGAATAAATAATATAACTGGTTCCACATTAAATAGCGGATTGAATTGATATCTGAAAATATATAAGAAATCTTATATTGATATACAATCATTCATTCCAACCATTTATACATCTAATATCAATATTAGGGTTATGGTTTATCATGAAGATATGTTATTTTTGCTACAAAAGTGATTATGGAAATCGAAAATAATGTGTTTGGAAAGAGTCAGTCACAATGCTGGCAATATGTGAACAAGGCCTCTGGCCTTGAGCTGGGGCTTGACAGAGATGGCTACAGTTCTAAGTTAAAGAAGTTACCAACTGGGCTCCATGGTAAAAGCTGGCAGGGAGAAAAAAAAAGAGAAGAAAAAAGCTCTGCCCCTCCCAGGTGTCCTTGAAATGTTAACTTGCACAGAACAGAAAAAAAAAAAAAAAACAGAAACAAAAACTGCTTTTAATGAACTTCTGCAGACTGTGAACTTCTGAGTCCCTCCCTTACATGTTGGGTACAAAATTCTGAAACAATCTAAACTTGGAGTTCAGGGGATTAAATGATTACAATAGAAGCAATGCCCTCTAAATCCGGTTGCAACCAAATAGGACTGTTTCGCTGTGTTCGGTGCTATGTTAGTTGCCTTACCTTGCATTGTCCATCCCTTTTCTCATGAAAAGACCAGTCAAGAAACATGGAGGAATGCATGTGCTCTGAAGCAGGAAGTGATTGATAGTGAATCAAATGCCTATAAATTTCCTAACTTGTGGATGAAATACATATCCTATGATGTGCATAAATTAAAGAAATAGTAATCTACCAGTGTTGAATAAAAATGAACGTCAAAATACACATCATGTCCAATTGGAATCTACTTACATTGATGTTAAACTGGGTCAGGTACTGTAGAAATATTAGGATTTGTGTGCACCATTCACTGAAGTTCCTTTTCGGTACTAGGAAAGAAATATGTTTTTCAGGTAAATGAATATTTCTAAGAATAATCTTGTGAAAAGTTGATTATAAATTCACATATATGAATATGAATGAATTTGGTGAGTGTAAAATAAAACACATATTTCACATTTTGAAAAATCTGGAGAGTTTATCTATCTATCTATCTATATATATGTGTGTGTGTGTGTGTGTGTGTGTGTGTGTGTGTGTACACACACACACACACAGACATTAAAAATAGCAATATATATGCCAATCAAAATTCAAAATGAAATATATATCATTGACAGATCCAAAAATATTTATTTAACTGAACATGGATTTATGAATAATATTGATCAAGTAGGAAGCTCACCCATAATTTGAATTTTCAGTTCCAACATCATTTAGGAGGAGTGATCCTTTACAATTTGTATCTGTCAAGTCAGCCACCTCACATGAATGGACGTGTGGTCCCAGGTAGGATTCTATGTTTGTATATAAAAATACAGGTGGTGAATAGGCTACAGAGAGGGGAGACAGGAATTCACATATTGGTTAACTTTAAAAAAAACATGGAGAACGACTTCAACAAAAAGTTGACTAGATTTATAACTACCACAATATATAATGCAAAAGGCAAGTCCAACCATACACCATGCCTCCTCTGAAATGCTTGTATTTTTATTCTGTTTGAGTTATTTTTCTCCATCTTATTAGTATTAGTAGTCAGAGTGTAGTAGGGTAGGGGTTAGTGTCGGGGATTCAGTATTTCGAAAGAAAAATTGGAAAATGAATCCAATGTGTATGTAAATGTGTGCTTCACAAATATCCTCCCACTCTCATACAGAAAAATGCCTTGACAGTACCTTCTCTCCAACTAAAACACCATTAGAGGAGAAGAATTAGAAAATCAGTGAATACATATCTGGAATGGAATATGCTCACAGTTTTGAAAAATTGGAGGTGGTAGATGATTTTCAAAAAGAAAGGGACAGGGTAAACACTCCACAAACATGGAGTTCTGCTGGCCTAAAGACTTCTTGAGAAACTGCCTCTGAGGTTGGGCCCTTGAACTATATGTGGTTGTCAGGAGCTTTAGCTTCCTTTGTACTGAGACCATCAATGCTGGGTCTGCATCTATGTGACATGGAGGAAATTGTTTCTTATTTTCCAATAAAATTGAGGCAGCAGTGCTGAATTCTCTCTTTGTAGGTAACCTGTGGCCACTGGGGCCTAAGTGTATCCCCGTGTGGACTGTGAAGCCATTTGGACATCCTCCAATTTTTGTGGTGTTTCTCGCTGCTGCACTGGGAGTTTGGTATTTGCTTCACAAAATACATGGAGTTCAACTGGGACACAGTGCTGGAGGGATTTCTGTCGGGAGTGGTGGGTCAGGGTCTGCAGGATAATGCACCAACCAGGCTTCTATCCCACATTGCTTTCCCCCTTGACCATAGCAACCTGATTCTGAACATTGCCCTGAAACCTCTCAATATAACAAGATGCCTTTACAAAGAAGGGTCTGCTGGCTGCACCATGTCAGTAACAACCATTTGGAAGCCAAGGGCAGATCCACATTGCCCCACTACATGTTTTATCACAAACCTTCCCACCACTGTTCTAGGCCCACTAATCAGCAGGCTCCAAATTACTGGCATCTCTGTTCTACACCACTTTCATGAAACCCAGTCAATCAAGGCACTGTCTGGCACACTCAAGATCAGCAACAGCACATCCAAAGATTCTCCAGTGCCACCAGGTCATGGGAATTTCAAAAATTTCACGGTATTTTTCTCGCCATTTTTCTAGGATGATGTTGCAAGCACTATGGGTTTCAATATCTTCAGGAACCGTTAAATGGTGAAGAAGCACATTTCAATGAAAGCTCTGGAGAACTCTCAAAGGCAAGGCTTCCAAAATAGTGGCCAAAAGGTCACTTGAATCCAGTCCTATTGAGGTCTACAATATGAGGTCCATGTGTTTTTTGACACTGAACTATGGCTGCCATGTCTTTCAGAATACAATCAAGTGATATCCTGGCTGAGATTCCCAGTGCTTTGTGGAAAGCCACCCTGGGCCTAGATCTCAGTTTCCAAGGGCGACTTTCATTGCGTGGCTTCCTAAAATCCCAAAACAATTCATGGCAATACTTCTCTGAGGTAAGTTCTAGAACTCAGTCTCTAAGGGGAATCACACCAGAGTTCAAGCACAGGTAGACCCAGTCATTTCTTCCAACCACCAAACAAATGACCACAATTAAAACCAAAACACTCCACACGGCCCTAATCTTCTTCCATATAGACACTCATCATATCCTTTGGCTGGAGTTTTCCATAAGGGGTGCAGCCCAAGACAGTTTCCAAAATAAGCTCCCTTAACCCTCATTTGCCTAAAGTCAGGGTGGCCTGGACACCCTTACCGTAAACCAGGAGTGATCAAATAGGTCTGCCATTAATACTTTTCCACTTCTTCAATTTTAGGCCTTTTAACTGTGGCATTTAGATTATTTATGTGAACTGTAGTCAAGAGAAAACCGAAGCACCTATGGGCTAGCCTCTCCATGGCTTTGAAGAATTCATTTGACCCAAAGGATCCTTATTCTCACTTGATGGAGGTCAGAAACCTTACAGAGAAAGGCGAGAGACTTCAACTACAATGACTGTAATTTTTGCCATTTTGATTTTGTATGCACACATGGGATTTTTCTTTACATCCATCAGGTGTAGGGAATCTAAGCCATAGACTCACACAGGGCCAAGAGACTGATTCAGACACATCCCTTTCCAAAGCAGTTAAGTAAAGAGCCACAGGTAATGCCCATTTATATCCATTTGAAAACTGGTTACTTCAGGTTTCACAAAGGGGTGGCCTGAGGCAAAGTCCTTCCTGATATTCAGGGCAAAAGAACAATAGGCAAGCAAAAGCCCCAAAGCAGAGTTTCTCCACTGAGACTTTACTGGTCACACTGATATCTGAGTTTTCTGAGATGCTCGCCATTCCCTTCAGCTATCCAGTACATGCCCATATCACAGAGCTTGGAGGTGGTAAATATCTTGGACAGAAAACCATGAGCCTATTCTGGAGTGTAGCCAGAATTCAGGAAGGAAACAAGAACTTAGCAAGTTTGAAGGTGTTGCCCTTCGATAAGGCAAGCCACAGTCCATTTATATATTGGGCAAGATTGATGCTGGGAAGCTTTCTACTAGACAGGACACATCCATTGATGCATTCTCTTTTCTAATGTCTACAACCACAGACACACTGGGAAACACAGACATAGAAACACTTGCCTTGTCAAACGACTTACTAGAAACAGTTCACTCCAAACCAAACAAACCTCCTTTCCTACATTTTCTCAGAACATGAGACAAAACCACAAACACACAACTAAAACCACAAATGCATCTCCTTTCCCCAAGTAGGTCTGTGACTATTCAGAGTGTACTCTCACTGGTGAGCCTTACTATGTTCCTCTGAAATGGCCTGTCCTGTCTCAGATATGGTCTCCTTGGCCAACTCTGAAAATGTCAGGAGCCCACGGTGAGCCACTACTTGCTTTCTCTGGAAAGGCCAGTCTTCAAAGCTTTCCTGGCATTTGGCCATCCTCACATCAGTATATACCAAAAAAGACTGTCTCTGTCATTGGAATATCCAAACAAGTGAGCCCACTGGGACTGGGACTGGGACTGGCTCTGAGTGCCTGGCTTCCTATATCGCAAGTTCAGAGAGTTCCATCACCAAGGAATAGAGATGAGGTCACTTCCTTCAGGAACTGAATAAGTTCACTGCCTTTGCAACCACTTTGTCCTAACAGTTGCTTCCAAGGGTCCCATGAGATGGATGCTGCCCCTATTTCCCGTGACACTTTCACAAGTTAGAATGGTATATCACCCATAGGCACCCGTGAACAGCTCTCCACACAGGGCTGGATTTGTCCATCTTCTGTACATTAGGAACAGAGAGGCTGATTCAGACACAACCCCTCATTCAGACAAGGCTGTTTTCCATGGAAGAAGACTTTTGCACTCTCTGGTCCTTCATAGCTGCCTACATCTTCTCCAGGGATTATTTCTGCATGGAACTTTGAGGTTTTCAGCAAGTGTTATATCCCCTACATTCCTTATTGTAAGACAAACACTGTCCCTGCTCTTCTTTAAAGTTAGAATGTGGGAACAGTATATGGTTTTGGTTAATAACATGTTCGATTTGGGTTAGGAATCATTTTGCTGGATGAATAATGGTATTGAAAACCTGCGATATTTATAAGAATATAGAGGTCAAATATATGTATGAAAACAGAAATCTAAGTAAGATTTGAAGCCCAGAAAGGGATTGGGCCCTTGATTGGGAGACTTAGCTTTGAATTATGTCCTGCACAGATGTCTCAGATGAATCAACACACAATGGCATCAGACCTTGTACCTTGGATGATTGAATGTTGAAGAGAACATGCATTCTAAAAAGGATAGTCAGTAGGATTTGGGAGATAGTCGGTAGATTCAGAAAGAAGAGAGAGTATAGTATTTGGACCAAAAGTTGTTTAGCAATTGGGTTTCAGGTAGAGAGTGAATGTAAATGTCAGCACAAATGCACAGTCAAAATGATGAACTGGGAAATTATGAAGGAAAAGAGATATCAATAGAGACATTAGGATATCAGGCAAAGTTTAAAGTGAGTGATAGGATTAGACATTTTCAACAGGGTTGAGTTTGAATATATAATCTTAGAAAGAAACAAATATGTAGTCAACAATTACATTGACATTTGAGAGCATTAGGCAACCTGGTCATGGATGTTTTCAGAAATCCATGCTCACTTTAAATTTAGGCTTTGGTACAATTATAAGTGTGACCTTTGCTTTATTTTCCAGAATATTACTGTGATAAAATGTATATGTAGGTCAGGTGACATGAGTATTTCTTCCACCATTTCTGGGAGCAATATTTTGGAGACGTATAAATGAGTATTGGGAGTACAAAGAGGTGTACCATCTCTCTATGAATATAGAGATAATGCAAGAATAGACCATACTGAGAGTAAATAATATAATTGGTAAACGTTAAATAACGGATTGAATTGATATCTGAAAATATACAGGAAATCTTATATTGATATACAATCATTCATTCCAACCAGTTATACTTCTAATGGTAATATTAGGGTTATATTTTATCATGACGAGTGTGTGAGTTTTGCTTCAAAAGTGATTATGGAAATCAAAAATAATGTGTTTAGAAAGAAGTCTCATGAAAAGTCTTATCAAGAAACATGGAGGAATACATGTGTTCTGAAGAAGGAAGTTATTGAAAGTAAAACAAATGCCTATAAATTTGCTAAGTTGTGTATGAAATATATATCTTATGATGGGCATAAACTGAAGAAATAGTAATGTACCAGTGTTGACTAAAAATGAACATCAAAATACATATCATGTTCCATATTAATCTACTTGCATTGATGTGACATTGGGTCAGTTACTGTAGAAATATTAGGATTCGTTTGCACCATTCACTGAAGTTAGTTTTCAGTTCTAGGAAACAAATATGTATTTCAGTTGGATGAATATTTCTGAGAATAATCTTTTGAAAATTTGATTATAAATCCACATACGTGAATAAGAATGAATTTAGGGAGTGTACAATAAGACACATATATTTCATATTTTGAAAAATTTGGAGAGTATATATATATATATATATATATATATATATATATATATACACACACACACACACATACACACACATTAAAAAGTAGCAACATATATGCCAATCGAAATTCTTCATGAAATGTATATCATCCACTGGTCCACAAATATTCATTATACTGAATATGATTTTATTTATCATGTTTTTCATCTAAGAGGCTCACCCATAGGTTGAATTTTCAGTTCTAACTGTGTTTAGGAGGAGTGATCTCTTCTCCCAATTTGTATCTGCCAAGTCAGCCACCTCACAAGAATGTACATGTGATAACAGGTAGGATTCTATATGTGCATATGAAATTACATGTGCTGAATTGGCTACAGAGAAAGGCAGAGAGGAATTCACCTATTTGTTACCTTTAAAAACACATGGATCTTCTTCTATTTCTCTCTTTATGGTTCTGTAGTTTTCATTGTATAAGTCTTTCACCTCTTTTGTTAGGTTGATTCCCAAGTATTTTATTTTTTATTTTTTTGAAAATATTGTGAATGGAGTGTTTTTCCTCATTTCTGATTCAGAAGTTTTTTTACTGATATACAAAAATGCCTTTGATTTGTGCGTGTTGATTTTTTATCCTTCCACTTTGCTGAATTCATTTATTAGTTCTAGTAGTTTTTTTGTAGACGCTTTTGGGTCTTCTAGGTATAGAATCATGTCATCCGCAAACAGTGACAATTTAAGTTCTTCTTTTCCTATTTTCATGCCTTTAATTTCTTTCATCTTTCTAATTGCTCTGGCCAGTGTTTTGAGAACTATATTGAATAGAAGTGGTGATAGAGGGCATCCCTGTCTTGTTCCTGATTTTAGAAGGAATGCCTTCAATTTTTCTCCACTCAGAATGATGCTAGCCTGAGGCTTAGCATAGATAGCTTTCACAATTTCGAGGAAAGTTCCTGTTATCCCTAGTTTTTCTAATGTTTTGAATATAAAGGAATGCTGTACTTTGTCGAATGCTTTTTCTGCATCTATTGAGATGATCATATGGTTCCTATTTTAAGTCTATTTATGTGGTGAATAACATTTATTGATTTCCGTATATTGAACCATCCTTGCATCCCAGGGATTAATCCTACTTGATCATGGTGCACAATTTTTTTGATGTGCCTTTTTGTCCGATTCGCCAGAATTTTATTGAGGATTTTTTGCATGTAGTTTTATCAGAGATATTGGTCTGTAGTTTTCTTTCTTTGAGGTGTCATTGTCTGGTTTCGGAATCAGGGTGATGTTGGCCTCATAGAATGAATTTGGCAAAGCTCCCTCTTTTTCCACTTCCTGAAATAAATTGAAAAGTATTGGTATTAATTCTTCTTTAAAGGTTTTGTAAAACTCCGCTGTATACCCATCTGGTCCTGGGCTTTTCTTGGTTGGTAGTCTTTTGATTGCTTCTTCAATCTGATCCATTGATATTGGTCTGTTCAAATTGTGTGTATCCTCCAGACTCAGTCTGGGCAAATCATAGGATTTAAAAAATTTATCGATGTCTTCACTCTCTTCTATTTTATTGGAATATAGGTTTTCAAAATAATTTTAAAAATGTGGCATTTATACACCATGGAGTATTACGCAGCACTAAAAAATGACAAAATCATGGGATTTGCAGGGAAATGGATGGTATTAGAGTAGATTATGCTTAGTGAAGCTAGACAATCCCTAAAAAAACAAATTCCAAATGTATTCTTTGATATAATGAGAGCAACTAAGAACAGAGCAGGAAGGAATAGCAGGAAGAAAAGGTCAACATTAATAAGAGACATGAGGTGGGAGGGAAAGGGAGGGAAAAGGGAAATTGCATGGAAATGGAGGGAGACCCTCAATGTTTTACAAAATTATATATAAGAAGTTGTGAGTGGAAGGGGAAAATAAACAAGTAGGAAAATGAATTACAGAAGATGGAGTAGAGAGAGAATATGGGAGGGGAGGGGAGGGGAGGGGGGATAGTAGAGGCTAGGAAAGGTAGCAGAATACAACAGATACTAATAGGGCATTATGTAAAAATGTGGATGTGTAACCGATGTGATTCTGCAATCTGTATTTGGAGTAAAAATGTGAGTTCATAATCCACTTGAATCTAATATATGTAATACAAGATGTCAAGAGTTTTGTAATATTTTGAACAACCAATAAAAAAAACACATGGAGAACTATTTCAACAAAAAATTGACTAGATTTATAACTCCTACCCTGTATAATGCAAAAGGCAAGTCCAACTATACACTATGCCTTGTCTGAACTGCTTGTATTTCTATTCTTTTTGGGTTATTTTTCTCCATCATATTAGAATTATTAGTCAGAGTCTAGTACGGTATGGGTTAGTTTCAGGGATTCAGTATTTTGAATGGAAAATAGGAAAATAAATCCAATGTGTATGTAAATATGTGCTACACAAAAATCTTCCCACTCTCATCCAGAATAATGCCTTGACATTACCTTCGCCCCAAGTAAAACACAATTAGAGGAGAAGAGTTAGAAAAACTGTGAATACATATCTGGAATGAAATATGCTCAAGAGTTCACAACCTTGAAGGTGGTAGAGGAGTTTCCAAAAGTTAGGAACAGGTAAATATTCGACAAAATTGGAGCTCTGCTCCACTAAAGACTTCTAGAGAAACTGCCTCTGAGTTTGGGCACTTCAAATATTTGTTGTTTTCAGGAGCTTTAGCTTCCTTTGTAGAGAGACCATCAAAGCTGGGTATGTATCTAAGTGACCTGGAGGACATGGTTTCTTATTTTCTAATGAACATGAGGCAGCAGTGCTGAATTCTCTCTTTGTAGGTAAACTGTGGGGACTGGGGGCTAACTCTTTCCGTGTGGACTCTAAAGCCATTCGGTCATCCTCCACTTGTCGTGGTGTTTCTTGCTGCTGCAATGCGAGCTTGGTATTTGCTTCACACAATACAAGGAATTCAACTGGGACACAGTGCTAAAGGGAGTTCTGTCACGTGCGGTGTTTCAGGGTCTGCAGGATAATGTACCACCCAGGCTTCAATCCCACATAGCTTGCATCCTTGACCATAGCAATTTGATTTTGAACATTGCCCTGAAAACTCTGCATATTAAAAGATGCCTTTACATAGAAGGGTATGCTGGCTGCACCATGTCAGTTACAAGCCATTTGAAAGCCAATGGCAGATCCACATGGCCCCACCACAGATATTTTCTCACACACCTGCACACAACTTCTCTAGGCCCACTTCTCATCAGGCCCCAACTTACTGGCATCTCTGTTCTTACACCATTTTCATGGTCATGGGAATTTCAAAAATTTCATGGTATTTATCTAGCCATTTTTCAAGATTGATGTTGGAGGCATTGTGGTTTAAATTCATTCAGGAATCATTCAATGGTGAGGAAGCTCATTTGAATGAAAGCTCTGGTGAAATCTCTGAGGCAAGGCTTCCCAAAGAGTGGCCAAAAGGTCACATGAACCCAGGCCTATTGCTGTCTACAATGTGAGGTCCATGTGTGTTTTGACTCTCATCTATGGCTGCCATGTCTTTCAGAATAAAACCATGTGATATCCTGGCTGAGATTCCCAGTGCTCTGTGGAAAGCAAACCTGGGCCTAGATCTCGGTTTCCAAGGGCGACTCTCATGCGTGGCCAACTAAAATCCCAACACATTTCATGATAATACTTCTCTAAGGTCAGTTCCAGAACCCAGTCTCTAAGGGGAATCACACCAGATTTCAGCCCAGGTGTACCCAGTCATATCTTCCAACTACCACACAAATGATGACAATTAAAATCAAAACACTCCCACATGGCCCTCATCTTCTTCCATATATTCACTCTCATTCTAAGCTCTGTCTGGAGGTTTCCATGAGCGGCGAAGTCCAAGAGAGTGTCCAAAATAAGCTCCCTTGCCCCTCATTGCCTAAAGTCATGGTGGCCTGGACACTCTTCCTGGGAACCAGGTGTGATCAAATAGGCCTGCCCTTAATACGCCTAGGCTTCTCCAATTTGAGGCCTACTGACTGTCAGGTATAGATATTTTTATGTGAACTGGAGTCATGAGAAAACCCAAGAACCTATGTGCTAGACTCGCCAGGGCTTTGAAGAACTCATTTGACACAAAAAATCCCTATTCTCACTTGATGGAGGTCAGGAGCCTTACAGAGGAAGGTGAGAGACTTCATGCACAGGGACTGCTCTTTTGGCCATTTTGGTTATGGATTCACACACGGAATGATCCATCAGGTGATGAGAATGTAAGCCACAGCCTCACACAAATCAAAGAGGCTGATTCAGACACATCCCTTTCCAAAGCAATTTAGCAAATACCCACTGGTGATGCCCATTCATTTCCATTTGAAAACTGTGTGCTTCAGGCTTCACAAAGGTGTGCCCTGAGACAAAGAGCTTCCTGACATTCTGGGCAAATTAACAATAGGTAAGCAAATTGGCCAAAGTAGAGTTTCTCTACTGAGACTTTACAAGACACACTGATGTCTGATTTTTCTAAAATGCTCCAATTCCCATATATTAAATTATGTAGAGACATTAATGAACAAGAGCAAGTCATGGCAGCTGCAGTAAAACAGGCTTTAGAACAAGGGCAAGTCGTGGCAGCTGCAGTAAAATAGGCTTTAGATGCCAGGACAAGAACATGCTACAATTGTGAACAAAGAGGACATTTTAAAAGGAATTGCCCCATAAGAGGAGGGTTTAACAAAACTAGGTATCAAAGGATTAGAATACGGGGTATTTGCCCAGGATGCCATAGAGGGAGACATTGGACTAATGAATGCCATTCTCAAACCACCATAGAGGGTAGTATATTATCAAAAAACAAACAAGGACCAGGTGTTTATCCATGATATCATGGAGAAAGGCATCAGGTTACGTTGCCAGAAAATGGACAGGGGGACCCAATGCTCTGGGGCCCCAAACCACAAATATATGGAGCACTGGAGGAACCCAGCAACCCCATCAGGGTAGTGCCAAAGACACATTGTCCATCAGAGCCCTCAACAGACAAACCAGAGGGAGTGCAGGGTTGGACATCTGCACCTCTGTCAGAGCAGTACTAACTCCAGAGATGGGAGTTAAAATCATTCTCTCAGGGGTAAAAAACCTCTTCCCCAAGGAGCAGTAGGCTTATTATTGGGACGCAGCTCTTCTACTCTAAAAGGACTTATGATAAGTCCTGGGGTAATTGACCCTAATTATGAAGGTGAAATAAAAATTATAGCCAGTTCTCCAAAGGGTATATCAGTAATTTCACCAAGAGACAGAATAGCACAGTTACTAATAATACCACGCTTACATGATAAATTTTCCAGTCATGTTGTAGAAAGAGGTTCCAAGGGATTAGGCTGCACAGATGTAGATTTGGCTATGTTTTCTCTAAAGTTAGATTCTTGCCCCATACTAAAACTAAATATTCAAGGACATGAATTAAATGGGATACTGGATACAGATGCAGAACTTAGCATCATCTCTCGTCCAGAATGGCCAAAATATTGGCCATTACAACCATCCACTCAAACACTTCAAGGCCTAGAATTGGCGACTAATCCCCATCAAAGAGCAATGGTATTACATTGGAAGGATCCTGAAGGATGTGAAGGAACTATATAGCCATATGTATGGATCATCTTCCCGTAAATTTATGGGGATGAGATGTCCTAGATGAATTAGGTTTGAAATTAACAAAAAACATCAATTAAAATATACCCACAATTATGGTTAGACAAGGTTTTAGGATAGGAAAAAGATTAGAAAAACAATATCAATGTATAGCAGCTCCAATACTAATAGATCAAGGAACAGACAGAAATGGGTTGGATTTTAAGAAAGGGACACTAAGACAATAAAAATTACTTGGAAATAAGAAAGACCAGTATGGGTTCCTCAGTGGACCCTGACTAAAGAAAAGGTACCAGCAGCCCATGATCTGGTCAAACAACAATTAGCAGAAGACATATAAAACCATCTGTATCTCCCCATAATACTCCCAGTTTTGTCATCAAAAAGTAATCTGGTAAATGGAGATTATTGCAAGATTTAAGAGGCATTAATAATGAGATGGTTATTATGGGACATGCTCAATCAGGGATTCCACAATTATCTGCTTTGCCAAAACTTGGTATGATTTATGTATAGATATTAAAGATTTTTTTTTTCATTTCCAATTCAACCTTAGGATAGTCCATGTTTTGCATTTACTAACCCTGCACTGAATCATGAAGGTCCTGATCAGAGATACAAATGGAAAGTACTCCCTCAAAGGATGGCTAATAGCCCAACTATGTGTCAAATTTATGTTAACAAAGTAATCCAGCCACTTAGAAATCAAAATCCTGAACTACAAATATTTCACTATATGGATGATATATTATTAGCACACAAAGCTAAAAACACATTGCTAGAATGTTATGCCACACTTAAAAACATATTAAAAAATATAAACTAGAGATAACAATAGATAAAGTAGAATTAAATTTTCCAAATAATTATTTAGGAGTTCTATTATCCTCAACCATGATCTGTCCACCAAAAATTCAAGTACGAATAGATCAACTCAAATCACTTAATGACTTTCAAATGTTATTAGGAGACATAAATTGGATAAGGCCTTATCTAGGTATACGCACAATAGAGTTGGAACCTTTTTTGATATCCTAAAAGGTCCATCAGATCCAAATTCACCCCGCTTGTTAACGCCTGAAACAAGAAAGGCATTAAAAATTATTGAAACATATATGGAAAATATGCATTTGGATAGAATTGATTTAAGTTTGTCTTTATTATTTATTGTACTACCAACAAAAAATATTACTACAGGAGTATTTTGGCAAGAAGGTCCATTATTATGGATGCATTTATCTTATTCCCCTAACAATATTCTTACTCGGTATACTGAGGCTGTAGGACAATTAATACTGAAAAGAACAAAAGCAGCAAAGGAAGTGTTTGGAATTTCTCCCAATAAAATAATTACTCCATATACTCTGAATCAAATTGATGAGTTAGCTAATGAGTTAAATACTTGGGCAATAATCATGTGCAAATCTAATATTTCATTTGATAATCACTAACCATCTAATCCTTTATTGTCTTTTTGATCATTTCATCCTGTAATTTTTGCAAAAATGACAAGAAAAACACCTATCATGAATGCTCCAAATATATTCACTGATGGGTCAAATAATGGTACAGCAGCAATAGTTACACCTGATCAAACTTTTACATTTCTAGTACCCAAACAATCATCTCAAAAGGTAGAGCTTAATGCAGTATTACAAGCTTTTGTGATGTTTAAAGATTCTGTAATTAATTTATTTTCCGATAGTCAGAATATAGTTAATGCTATAGTATCCCTTGAAGATGCTGTTAGGATTTCCCCTTCTTCTACTGTTTTCTCTTTGCTTTCCACTATACAAAGTCTAATCTTGGACAGAAAAGATCTGTTCTTTATAGGAAATATCAGAACACATACAGGATTGCCTGGAGCCCTTAGTTTGGACAATGATTTAGCAGATAAAACTACACATGACATACATATTTTCTCTATAGTAGAAGAAGCTACAAATTTTCATAAAAAGTTCCATGTCAATCCTAATAGTTTACAAAAGTGCTTTAAAATAACTAAGGAAAAATCTAGACAAATAATAAAACAATGTCAAAAATGTGTGACCTTTTTACCACACGTTAATCTTCGAGTCAATCCTAGAGGATTGATACCTAACCATATTTGGCAGATGAACGTCACAAACTTGCCAGAATTTGGAAAATTAAAATATTTGCATGTTACAGTTGATACTTCTTCTGGATTTTTGATGGGCTCCCTTCTTGTCGGAGAAAAAAACTAAAGATGTTATAGCTCATTGCTTACAAAATTTTGCCACTGTGGGTGTTCCAAAACAGTTAAAAACAGATAATGCCCCTGGTTATACTTCTACCTCTTTTAAACAATTTTGCTCATCATTTGGCATCACTCATATAACAGGAGTCCCATACAATCAGCAGGGACAAGGTATAGTTGAAAGAGCACATCAAACTATTAAAACGTACTTACTAAAGCAAAAAGACGGAATTGGGAAGGGGTATATATTCCCCAAAGATAAACTTAAAATAACCCTTTTTACTCTAAACTTTTTAAATTTGGATTCAACAGGGCTTAGTGCTGCAGAAAGGCATATATGTCCAAAAAATGTACATAAGCCCAAGGTACTTTGGAAGGATATTCTAACAGGACAATGGAAAGGTCCTGACCCAGTAATTGTCTGGAGTCGGGGGCCTGTTTGTGTGTTTTCACAGGGAGAACAGGAGCCGATTTGGATTCCAGAGAGATTAACTAAAGAGATTTCTACAGACCCAAAAGAAGATGATTTGGCTCAAATCAATTACAGCTGATATCCAGAACTCCAGTTTGGCTATTCTTACATCTGTGACAGAACCAGGATGTTTTTTTCAATATTTATTTTATTATTGCCCTTTCCCATATCATGAAGTTCTTTTTTGTTTTTTGAGCTCATACAGACCTAGGTTAATGTTTTGCTGATCAGTTTTATTTTTGGACTATAGAGTTTTTAGACTTTGCAATGGAGATTTCACATGTAAAAAGTTATAAAGCCTTTACTATTATGTTATGTGTTGTATGTATTATATTATGTGTGCACACTTGTGTTTTGTGTTATATGTTTGAATGTACATAACCATATATCATATGTGATGAGCGCTCATGAAAAAATGGATCCAAATATATGTTTTTTATTCACGTGATGTAAATATTTTAATTTAAATTGGGTAAACACCCGTTGAGGATTGTTTTAAAATGTGAACAAAAAGGGAGGTTAACAGATCTGTTTGCTTTCTTTCACCTTTCCTTTTCATTATACTTAATAAATCTCTTCAAGACAATGTAAATTGTTAAGAAAATTGTTTTCTTTTAGTGCCTTCTGGAATGTTACATAATTTTTTCTTTAGGCATTGTTGCCAGAATTCCTATCTTCATCCCAGTGCCTGTGAAGACAAAGATAAAACCAATCTACAGCTTCTGCAAAAGCCATCACTGAACTGCTTGCAGAACTTGCCTGGACTATGTATCACTTGTATGCATTGTGAACTCACCTGCATGCATTGTGATCAATATGTTGGTGCATCGACTTGTGGTAGTGTTGGGGTATTTTTGCTGATGATGTCATCGGTGGTACAATTTTTCCAAAAGGAACCCTCAATTGGCTTGGTGTATCTTCCTCCCTTCTTCTTGTCATGGTTGTTCAGCTAAAATTTGGGGTCCAATAGAGATGAGACAAAGAACCTTACCCCCCCACTGGTAAAAAGTCCTCTCCATAGGTGTGGCTGTATTCTGGACCTGTAGTTAGTGACGGGTAAGATCCAGTTGCAATGGTACCAACCTAAGACTGGAGGCTGACACCTTGAGGTCAGCTCATTCGATAATGGGTAAGGACCATATGTACTATTGGACAACCTAAGGCAGGCATGGTCCCTAAGCCACATGCTTGTTGTTTAAACAGAGAGGGGGAGATGTTGAGAGCCACAGCCCGAGGGGCCAAAGAAAACTTTCAGACTGCCAGCTGATGGTTTGCTCACAGCGGCCCCAGCAACATCTAGCTGATTGGCTACTCTGCGGTGATGCCCATTGGGCTGTTTCCCCACCCTTTCAAACTACCAAGCTGCTCATTCGGGGACTTTTTTGTCTCTGCCCAAATGACCCAGCCAATCGAACTCAAGAGCAGGAGGAGTGGAGAGGTTGAGAGCTTGTGGGAAGCTGGTGGTGGCAGTTGTGTTCTGAGGGTATTTCCCGAGGAGCTATTTTTTTGGCGTGTGTAGTTCTAAAAATAAAGTTAGTTTATTTGACAAGTGGCTCCTGAATTGTGCCCAGCCAGACTGTGGCAATCATAAATTGATGGAGAAAAACAACCAAAACAGAATAGAAATACAAGCAGTTCGGAGGAGGCATGGTGTATAGCTGGATTTACCTTTTGTATGATAAAGGGTAGGTGTTATTAATCTAGTCAATATTAAATTGAAATAATTCTCCGTGTGTTTTAAAGTTAACAAATATGTGAATACCTGTCTCCCTGTATCTGTAGCCTATTCAGCACATGTATTTTTGTATGCACATATAGAATCCTACCTGGTATCACATGTACATTTTTGTGAGGTGGCTGACTTGGCAGATACGAATTGTGAAAAGAGATCACTACTCCTAAACGTTTTTGGAATTGAAAATTAGAACTATGCGTGAGCTTCCTAGTTGAACAAGATAATACATAAATCCATGTTCAGTAAAATGAATATTTTTGGATCTGTGGATGATATATATTTCATGATGAATTTCGATTGGCATATATATTGCTACCATTTAATGTCTGTGCATTTGCGTGTGTGTGTGTGTGTGTGTGTGTGTGTGTGTGTGTATGTGTGTATATATATATATATATATATATATATATATATATATATATATATATACTCTCCAGATTTATCAGCATATAAAATATATGTGTCTTATTATACAATCCCTAAATGCATTCATATTCATGCATGTGGATTTATAATCAAATGTTCACAAAATTATTCTCAGAAATATTCATCCACCTCAAATATATATTGTTTCGTAGTGCTGATACCTAAATTCAGTGAATGGTGCATAGAAGTCATAATTTTTCTACAGTAACTGACCCACTTTAACATCAATGCAAGTAGATTGCTATGGTACATGATGTGTATTTTGACGTTCATTTTTATTGAACACTGTTACATGACTATTTCTTCAGTTTATGCACATCATAGGATATATATTTCATTCACAAGTTTGCAAATTTATAGGCATTTGTTTCACTTTCTATCACTTCCTGCTTCAGTACACATGTATTCCTACATGTTTTTGACTGTTTTTTTCATGAGACTTCTTTTTATTTTAGGTTTCAATAATCACTTTTGAAGCAAAACTCACACACTCTTCATGACAAACCATAACACTAATATTACCATTAGATGTATAAATGGTTGTAATAAATGTATGTATATAAATATAAGATTTCCTGTATATTTTCAGATATCAATTCAATCCATTATTTAATGTTGGAACCAGTTATATTATTTATTCACAGTATGGTCTATTCATTCATTTTATCTATTTTCGTAGACACAGGGTATACCTATTTGTACACCCAATACTAATTTATACAACTTCAAAATATTGCCCACAGAATTAGTGGAAGAAATACTCATGTCACCTGAACTACATATACACTTTATCACACTAATATTCTGGACACAAAATGCAAAGTTCACATTTATGATTGTACCAAAGCCTAAATGGAAAGTGAGCATGGATTACTAAAAACAACCAAGTCCAGATTGCCTAATGCTCTCAAATGTCAATCGTATTGGTGCTAAATATTTGTTTCTCCCTAAGATTGTGAATTCAACCTCTACCCTGTTGAAAATGTCTAATCCTATCACTCAATTTATACATTGCCTGATTTCTTAATGTCTCTATTCATATCTGCTTCCCTATATATTTTCCCCAGTTCATCATTGTGACTGACTCTTCACATGTGCTGACATTTACGTTCATTCTCTACCGGAAACCCTATTCTTAAAGAACTTTTGGTCCAAATCCTATACTCACTCTTCTTCCTAAACCTACTGACTATCTTTCTAATCCTACCGACTACCCTTTTTGAGTGGATGGTTTCTTCTACATTTAATCATCCAATTTACAAGGTCCTATGCCATTGTTTATCAATTTATCTGAGACATTTGTGCAGAAGGTATTTCAAAGCTAAGTATCCCAATCAAGGGCCCAATGCTCTTCTGGGCTTCAAATCTTACCCAGACTTCTGTATTTATACTTATATTTCACCTATATATTCTTGTAAATATCACAGGTTCCCAATACCATTATTCATCACACAGAATGATTCCTAACCCAAATTTAACCTGTTATTACCCTAACCATACACTGTTCCCTCAATCTAACTTTACAGAAAAGCAGGGACAGAGTTGGTCTTACAATACAGGACTGTAGGGGATATTCCACCTGCTGAGAACCTCAAAGGTCCATGCAGAAATGATCCCTGGAGAAGTTGTAAGCAGCTATGAAGGACCTGAGGGAGGAAAAGACAACTTCCATGGTAAACAACCTGGTCAGGATGAAAGGATGTGTCTGAATCAGCCTCTTTCATCTTAATGTAGAGAAGATGGACCAAACCAGGCTTGTGTGGAGAGCTGTTCCCGGGTGCCTATGGTGAAATACCATTCTAACTTGTGAAAATGTCACAGGAAGTAGGGATACCCTGCACCTCTTGGGACCCTTGGAAGCAACTGTTAGGACAAAGTGGTTGCCAAGGCAGTGACTTCATTAACTTCCTGAAGGAAGTTACCTCACATGACTTCCTTGGTGATGGAACTCTCTAAATTTGGGATTCAGGAAGTCAGGCAACCACAGCCAGTCCCAGTCCCAGTCCCAGTGGTCTCACTTGTTTGGGTTAACCAAGGACAGAGTCAGTCTTTCTTGGTACCTAGTGATGTGAGGATGGCCAAATGCCAGGAAAGCTAAGAAGAGGGGCCTTTCCTGAGAAAGAAGGTAGTGGCTCAGCACTGGCTTCTGACAACTTCACAGATTTGCCCAAGGAGACCAGAACAGAGGCAGCACAGTCCACTTCGGGGAAATATAGTATGGCCCACCCGTCAGAGGACACTCCGGATAGTCACAGACCTACTTTGGGGAAGGAGGTGCCTTTTTGAGTGTGGGTGTGAGTTTGTGGTTTTCTCTCATGTTCTGAGAATAGGTAGCAAAGGCAATTTGTTTGGTTTGGAGAAGACTGTTTCTAGTATGTTCTCTGACAAGGTGAGTGTTTCTATTACTGTGTATCCCACTCTGTCCGTGGTTGTAGTATTAGAAAAAGAAGGGGCTGGGGTTGTGGCTCAGCGGTAGAGCACTCGCCTAGCACGTGTGAGGCCCTGGGTTCAATCCTCAGCACCATATATAAATAAATAAAACAAAGATATTGTGTCTAACTACAACTAAAAACAAAATAAACATAGAAAAAGAATGCATCAATGGGTGTGTTCTGTCTAGTAGAAAGCTTCCCTGCATTCATACTGCCAATTTATGAATGGACTGCGGCTAGCCTTATCAATGGGCAAAACCTACTATCTTCCTAAATTCCTGTTTTCTTCCTGAATTCTGGACACTCTCCAGAATAGGCTCATGGTTTTGTGTCCAAGATATGTACCACCTCCAAGCTCTGTCACATGGCCATGTATTGGATAGCTGAAGGTAATGGTGAGCATCTCAGAAAAACTCAGATATCCGGGTGACCAGGAAAGTCTCAGTGGGAAAACCCTGCTTTGGGCCTTTTGCTTACCTATTTTTCTGTTGCCCTGAATGCAAGGAAAGTCTTTGGCTCAGGCCACCCCTTTGTGAACCCTGAAGAAAACAGTATTCAAATGGAAATGAATGGGGATCACCTGTGGCTCTTTGCTTAATTGGAAAGAGATGTGTCTGAATAAGCCTCTTAGCCCTGTGTGAAGCTGAGGCTTAGATTGTCAGCACCTGATGGATCTAAAGAAAGATCCCATGTTTGCATCCATAACCAAAATTCAAAAAATCAGTCATTGTGGATGAAGTCTCTCACCTTCCTCTGTTAGGTTCCTGACCTCCATCAAGTGTGAATATGGACCCTTGGGTCAAATGAGTTCTTCAAAGCCCTGCAGATGTGCTAGTGTTCTCTCATGAATACAAACCACATAAAGAATCTATACCTGACAGTCAGTAGGCCTCAAATAGTAGAAGCAGAGCAGTAATAATGGCAGGCCTATTTGATCACTCCTGGTTCACAGGAAGGGTGTCCAGGCCACACTGACTTTAGGCAAATGAGGGGCAAGGGAGCTTATATTGGACACTGTCCTGAGCTGCATCACTCATGGAAACCTCTAGCCAGAAGTTATGATCAGTGTCTATATGTAAGAAAATGAGGGCCATGTGGGAATGTTTTGGCTATAATTGTGGTCATTTTTGTGGCAGTTGGAAGAGATGAGTGGGTCCGCCAGGGCTGGAACTCTTGGGTAATTTCCCTTATAGACTGAGTTCTGGAACTGACCTCAGAGAAGTATTGCCATGAATTTTGTTGGGATTTTAGGAGGCCACGCATGAGATTCACACTTGGATTCGGAAATCTAGTCCCAGGATGGTTTTCCATAGAGCACTGGGAATCTCAGGCAGGATATCACTTGATTTTATTATGAAAAACTTGGCAGCCATAGTGGAGAGCCAAAACACAAATGGACCTCACATTGTAGAGTTCAATGTGCCTGGCTTCATGTGACCTTTTGGCCACTCTTTGGGAAGACTTGCCTGTGAGCGTTCTCCAGAGATTTCATTGAAATGAGCTTCCTCACCATTTAATTGTTCCTGAATGAATTGAAACCCACAGTGCCTCCAACTTCATCCTTGAAAAATGGCTATCTCATGCAACAGCAAAGGGTTTATTGGGGGTCCAGCATGTGGGG
Organism: Callospermophilus lateralis; assembly: GCF_048772815.1. Lineage (NCBI taxonomy): Eukaryota > Metazoa > Chordata > Mammalia > Rodentia > Sciuridae > Callospermophilus > Callospermophilus lateralis. Next base: position 2,250,104 of record NW_027512870.1, on the reverse strand, counting down.
GATCAGAGCTAACTTGAATAGAGCAGAGTGCCCTGAGAAGAGCTTAAGCAGAGCTTATATACTTTCCTTGGGGAGGGCAGGGAGCGAAGTTTTTTGATGGGTAAGGGCGAGTGGGCGGTTTGCGTTCAACCGGGTGAAGGAGTACATTCTGCAGTTTAGCAGTTGGGGACAGGACATTCTGGAAACAAGATTAGCAAACAGTTCTCAAGATTTCAAGAGTGTTTTGTTAAGCATACAGAAAAAAAGTGACAAGTACCTATTTTATTAACCTTTCATTCCTCACTTCTTCTTCTATCTACTTTTAATCATAAAAGTGATCATTGGGGGGTGTCACATTCAATGTCTTCTAGTGGAGTATTACCATAAGTTTAACTTGTCCAATTTGAGCTTGGAGAAAAGAAATTACACGGTTGAGCAAAGAGGGTTTTATAGTTAGCAATATTATGGAGATTATTTTGGACAGGCCAGGGTTGTTAAAAAGTAGTCAAACAGGGGGACTATGTGAACCAAGACTCAAACCACCCTTTTTTGTCCTCTCACTCTCTCATTGACGCTCTTCAGGGTGTCTTTTTAATTTAATCATAATTTTTTTACAACTCCATTATGCTCGGAATAAACACAACATTCTTCCCAGGAAGTGACAAGTACCTATTTTATTAACCTTTCACTACCGACTATCCCTTTTTGACTGGATGTTCCCTTCGACATTCAATCATCCAAGGTACAAGGTCCAATGCCATTGTATATTGATTAATCTGACACAACTGTGCAGAACCTAATTCAAAGCTAACTATCCCAATCAAGGGCCCAATGCTCTTCTGGGCTTCAAATCTTACGTAGATTTCTGTTTTCATACATATATTTCACCTATATATTCTCATACATATCGCAGGTTCCCAATACCATTATTCATCCAGCAGAATGATTCCTACCCCAAATCAAACATGATATTAACCCTAACCATACACTGTTCCCTCAATCTAACATTGCAGAACAGCAGGGACAGAGTTGGTCTTACAATACAGAAATGTAGTGGATCTTCCACCTGCTGAAAACCTCAAAGGTCCATGCAGAAATGATCCCTGGAGAACATGTAGGCAGCTATGAAGGACCTGGGAGAGTAAAAGTCATCTTCCATGGCAAACTACCTGGTCAGGATGAAGAACTGTGTCTCATTCAGGCTCTCTCTTCTTAATGTAGACAAGATGGACCAAACAAGGCCTGTGTGGAGAGCTGTTCCTGGGTTCCTATGGTTGATATACCGATCTAAATTGTGAAAGTGTCAGAGGAAGTATGGAAGCAACTATTAGGACAAAGTGGTTGCTAAGGTAGTGACCTCATTCACTTCCTGAAGGAAGTGACCTCACCTCACTTCCTTGGTGATCGAACTCTCTTAACTTGGGATCCAAGAAGCCAGGCATCCAGAACCAGTCCCAGTCCCAGTCACAGTGGGATCACTTGTTTAGTTTTACCAAGGACAGAGTCACTCTTTCTGGGTACCTACTGATGTGAGGATGGTCAAATGCCAGGAAAGCTCTGAGAGGGGCCTTTCCTGAGAAAGCAGGTAGTGGCTCACTGCTGGCTTCTGATTACTTCACAAAGTTGGCCAAGGAGACCAGATCTGAGAAAGGACAGGCCATTTGGGTGGAACATAGTATGGCCCAGCAGTCAGAGGACACTCCGGATAGTCACAGACCTACTTGGGGAAAGGAGATGCCATTGTGGGTGTGGGTGTGGGTTTGTGGTTTTGTCTCGTGTTCTGAGAATAGGTAGCAGTGGCAGTTTGTTTGGTTTGCAGTGAACTATTTCTACTAAGTCGTTTCACAAGGCATGTGATTCTATATCTGTGTACCTCACTGTGTCCGTGGTTGTAGACATTAGAAAAAAGAATGCATCAATGGATGTGTCCTGTCTACTAGAATGCTTCCCAGCATTTATCCTGATGAATTAATGAATGGACCAGGGCTTGCCTTATCAATGGCCAACATCTGCTATCTTCCTAAGTTCCTGTTTTCTTCTGGAATTCTGGCCACTCTCCAGAATAGGCTCATGGTTTTGTGTCCAAGATATGTACCACCTCCAAGCTCTGTCACATGGTTATGTACTGAATAGCTGAAAGGAATGGTGAGCATCTCAGAAAACGTAGATATCAGTGTGACTACTAACCTCTCAGTGGAGAAACCCTGCGTTGGGCCTTTTGCTTATAAAATCTTCTTTTGCCCTGAAAGTCAGGAAGGTCTTTGCCTCATGCCAACCCTTTGTGAAGCCTGAAAAAAACAGTTTTCAAATGGAAATGAATGGGCATCACCTGTGGCTCTTTTCTTAATTGCTTTGGAAAGGGATGTGTCTGAATCAGGCTCTTGGCCCTGTGTGAGTCTGTGACTTAGATTGTCAGCACCTGATGGATGTAAAGAAAGATCCCATGTGTGCATCCAAAACCAAAATGGCCAAAAGAGCAGTCATTGTGGATGAAGTCTCTCGCCTTTCTCTGTAAGGTTCCTGATCTCCATCAAGTTAGAATAGGGATCCATTGGATCAAATGAGTTCTTCAAAGCTCTGGAGAGGCTAGCCCATTGCGGCTTGCTTTTTCTCATGACTCAAATACACATAAAGAATCTAAACCCCACAATCAGTAGGCCTCATATTGGAGAAGCGGAGCAGTATCAAATGCAGGCCTATTGGATCACTCCTGGTTCACAGGAAGGGTGTCAGGACACTCGAACATTAGGCAAATGAGGGGCAAAAGAGCTTATTTTGGACACTGTCTTGGACTGTGCTTCTCATGGAAACCTCTAGCAAGAGTTATGATGAGTGTCTATATGGAAGAAAATGAGGGCCATGTGGGAGTGTTTTGGTTTCAATTGTGTTCATTTGTGTGGCGGTTGGAAGAGATGACTTGGTCCACCTTGGCTTGAACTCTGGTGTGATTCCCCATAGAGACTGAGTTCTGAAACTCACCTCAGAGAAGTATTGCCATTAATTGTGTTGGAATTTTAGGAGGCCACGCATGAGAGTCGCCCTTGGAAACTGAGATATAGGCCCAAGGTGCCTTTCCACAGAGCACTGGCAATCTCAGCCAGGATAATACATGATTATATTCTTAAAAACATGGCAGCCATAGTTGAGAATCAAAACAAACATGGACCTCACAGTGTAGAACTCGATAAGTCTGGCTTCATGTGACCTTTTTGCCACTCTTTGGAAAGCCTTGCCTGTTAGTGTTCTCCAAAGATTTCATTGAATTGAGCTTCCTCACCATTTAATGGTTCCAGAATGAATTGAAACCGACAGTGCTTCCAACTTCAATCTTGAAAAATGCCCAGATAAATACCATGAAATTTTTGAATTTCCCATGACCAGGTCACACTGGGGAACCTGTGGATGTCCTACGTCTGATCATGAGTGTATCAGGCAGTGCCTTGATTGACAGGGATTCATAAAAATGATGTAGAACAGCGATACCAGTAAGTTGAACCCTGCTGAGTCGAGGGCCTAGAGCAGAGGTGGGAAGGTGTATGATAAAACATCTGTGTGGGCCAATGTGAATCTGCCATTGGCTTCCAAATGGCTTGTGACTGACATGGTGCAACCAGCAGAATGTTCTATGTAAAAGCATATTTTTATATGGAGAGGTTTCAGGGCAATGTTCAGAACCAGGTTGCTATTGACAAGAGGGCAAGCTATGGGGGATAGAAGCCTGGTTGGTGCATTCTCCTGAGAACCCTGACCCACCGCACATGACAAAACTCCCTCCAGCACTGTGTCCCAGTTGAACTCCTTGTATATCATGAAGCAAATACCAAACTCCCAGTGCAGCAACAAGAAACACCTTGAAAATTGGAGGATGACCAAATGGCTTCACAGTCCACATGGGGAGACACTTAGCCCACATTGGCCACAATTGACCTACAAAGAGAGAAATCAGCACTGCTGCCTCATGTTCATTGGAAAATAAGAAACCATGTTCTCCAGGTCACATAGATGCAGACCCAGCTTTGTTGGGCTCACTAGAGAGAAAGCAAAAGCTCCTTACAAAAACATATGTTTCAAGTGCCCAACCTCATAGGCAGTTTCTCAAGAAGTCTTTAGGGCACCAGAGCTCCATGTTTTTGGAAAGTTTACCCTGTCCCTTACTTTTGGTAACTCCTCTAACACCTCCAAAGTTATGAACTCCTGAGCATATTCCATTCCAGATATGTATTCACAGATTTTCTACCTCTTCTCTTCTCATTATGTATTACTTGGGGTGGAGGTAGTGACAATGCATTGTTCTGGATGAGAGTAAGAAGATTTTTGTGTACCACATATTTGCATACACTTTGGATTAATTTTTCAATTTTCCATTCGACATACTGAATCCCTGACACTAAACCATACCCTACTAGACTCTGACTGCTTATCCTAATATGATTGAGAAAAATAACTCAAACAGAATAGAAATAAAAGAAGTTCAGAGGAGGGGTGGTGTATAGTTGGGCTTGCCTTTTGCAATATATAGGGTAGGAGTTATAAATCTAGTCAATTTTTAATTGAAGTAGTTCTCAGTGTGTTTTTAAAGTTAACAAATAGGTGAATCCCTGTCTCCGTTTATCTGTAGCCTATTCAGCACATGCTTTTGTATATGCACATATAGAATCCTACCTGGTATCACACGTATACACTTGTGAGGTGGCCAGCTTGGCAGATACAAATTGTGAGAAAAGATCACTCATCCTAATCGCTGTTGGAACTGAAAATTCAACCTATGGGGGAGCTTCCTAGTTAAACACCATTATACATAAATCCATGTTCAGTAATATAAATATTTTTTGGATCTTTGGACGATATATATATATATCATGATGAATTTTGATTGTCATATATATTGCTACTTTTTAATGTCTCTGTGTGGGTTTTGTGTGTGTGTTTGTATATATATATATATATATATATATATATATATATATATATATACGCTCTAGATTTTTCAAAACGTGAAATATATGCGTCTTATTATGCACTGCCTAAATTCATTCATGTTCATCTATGTGGATTTCTAATCAACTTTTCACAAGATTATTCTCAGAAATATTCATCCACCTGAAATACATATTTGTTTCCTAGTACTGAAAACTAAATTCAGTGAATGTTGCACACAAATTCTAATATTTCTACAGTAACTTACCCAGCTTAACATCAATGCAAGTACATTCCTATGTTCCATGATGTCTATTTTAACTTTCATTTTTATTCAACACTGGTACATTACTTTTTCTTCATTTTATGCACATCATAGGATATATATTTCTTGCACAAGTTATCAAATTTATAGGCATTTGTTTCACTTTCAATTACTTCCTGCTTCAGAACACATGTATTCCTCCAGGTTTCTTGATAGTTTTTTTCATGAGACATCTTTCCAAACACATTATTTTCGATTTCCATAATCACTTTTGAAGCAAACTCACAAACCCATCATGATACACCGTAACCCTATTATTACCATTTGATGTATAACTTGTTAGAATGAATGATTGTATATGAACATAAAATTTCTTATATATTTTCATATATCAATTCAATCTATTATTAAAAGTGGAACCAGTTATATTATTTATTCACAGTATGGTCTATTAAGGAATCATCTCTATATTCATACATACAGGGTACACCTAAATGTATCCCCAATACTAATTTATAAGTCTTTAAAATATTGCTTTCAGAAATGGTGGAAGAAATACTATAGTCACCTGATATACATATACATTTCATCACAGTAATATTCCTGACACAAAAGGCAAGGGTCACACTTATGATTGTACCAAAGCCTAAATTGAATTTGAGCATGTATTACTAACAACATCCATGTCCTGGTTCCCTAATGCTCTCAAATATCATTCCTATTGGTGACGACATATCTGTTTCCTCCTAAGATTATATATTGAACCATAACCCTGTTAAAAATGTCTTATCCTACAACTCACGTTGTACTTTGCCTAATTTTCTAATGTCTCCATTGATATCTGCTTTCAAACACCTTTTCTCCAGTTCATCATTGGGAATGTCCCTTCAAATGTGCTGACATTTACATTCACTCTCTCACCAAAACCGTATTGCTAAAGAACATTTGGTCCAACTCCTAGACTCACTCAAATGTGTTCTTCAAAGCCCTGCAGAGGGCAGCCCAGAGGTGCTTGGGTTGTCTCATGACTCCAATTCACATAAAGAATCTAAACCCTACAGTCAGTAGGCCTGAAATTGGAGAAGCAGAGCAGTATTAATTGAAGGCCTATTTGATCACTCCTGGTTCACAGGATGGGTGTCCAGGCCACCCTGACTTTAGGCAAATGAGGTGCAAGGGAGCTTATTGTGGACACTGTCTTGCGCTGCGCCCCTCATGGAAACCTCCAGCCAGAGGTTATGATGAGTGTCTATATGGAAGAAGATGAGGGCCATGTGGGAGTGTTTTGGTTTTAAATGTGGTCATTTGTGCGGTGGTTGAAAGAGATGACTGGGTCCACCTGGGCTTGAACTCTGGTGTGATTCCCCTTAGAAATGGAGTTTTGGAAATGACGTTAGAGATGTATTGCCATGAATTGTGTTGGGATTTTAGGAGGAGAAGCATGAGATTCCACCACGCATGACAGTAGGCCTCAAATTGGGAACGCAGAACATTTTGTCCAAATCCTTTATTCACTCTTCTTTTTAATCCTATCGTCTAACTTCCTAATTCTAGATAAATACCACGGTATATTTGAAATTCCAATGACCAGGTGGCACTGGAGAATATTTGGATGTCCTGTTGCTGATCATGAGTGTACCAGACAGTGCCTTGATTGACTGGGTTTCATGAAAATGGTGTAGAACAGAGATGCCAGTAAGTTGGAGTCTGCTGAGTAGTTGGCCTAGAGCAGTGGTGTGCAGGTGTGTCATAAAACATCTGTGGTGGGGTCATGTGGATCTTCCATTGACTTCCAAATGGCTTGTGGCTGACATAGTGTAGCCAACAGACCCTTATATGTAAAGGCATCTTGTTATATCGAGAGGTTTAAGGGAAATTTTAGGAATAAGGTTGCTATGGTCAAGGGCACAAGCTACGTGAAATAGAAGACATTTTGGTGCATTTTCCTGCAGACCTTGACCCACCACACCTGACAGAACTCCCTCTAGCACTTTGTCCCAGTTGAACTCATTGTATTTTGTGAAGTAAATACCATACTCCCAGTGAAGCAGCAAGAAACACCACAGAAAGTGGAGGATGACCAAATGGCTTCACAGTCCACACGGGGAGACACTTAGCCCCCAGTGGTCACAGTTTACCTTCAAAGAGAGAATTCAGCAACTGCTCCCTCATGTTCATTATAAAATAAGAAACCATGTCCTCCAGGTCACATAGATGCAGACTCAGCTTTGAGGGTCTCACTACAAAGAGAGAAGAACATATATTTCAAGGGCCAAATCTCAGAGGCAGTCTCTCAAGAAGTTTTTAGACAAGAAGAGCTCCATGTTTGTGGAGTGTTTACCCTGATCCTTACTTTGGAAACTCCTCTACCAACTCCAAGGTTGTGAACTCCTGAGCATCTTCCATTCCAGATATGTATTCATAGATTTTCTAACTCTCCTCCTATAACTGTGTCTTATTGGGGCGAAGGTAATGTCATGGCATTGTTCTGGATGAGAGTTGGAATATTATTCTGTGGCACATATTTGCATACACATTGAATTCATTTTCCTATTTTCCAATCAAAATACCGAAATCATGACACTAACCTGTACCCTACTAGACTCTCACTACTAATCCTAATATGATGGAGAAAAAAAAACCAAATACAAGCATTTTAGTGGACGCATGGTATATATTTGGACTTGCCTTTTGCATGATAAAGGGTAGGTGTTATAAATCTAGTAAATTTTTGTTTAAAACAATTTTTCATGTGTTTTTAAATTAACAAATATGTGAATTCCTGTCTCCCTTTCTGTATATACTATTTAGCACATGTATTTTTTCATGCACATATAAAATCCTACCTGGTATCACAGGTTAATTTTTGTGTGTTGTCTGACTTGGCAGATTCAAATTGTGAGAAGAGATCACTCCTCCTACCCTACTAGACTCTGACTACTAATCCTAATATGATGGAGAAAAATAACCGAAACAGAATGGAAATACAAGCAGTTCAGTGGAGGCATGGTGGATATTTGGACTTGCCTTTTGCATGATAAAGGGTTGGTGTTATAAATCTAGTCAATTTTTGCTTAAAATAGTTCTCCATGTGTTTTTAAAATTATCAAATATGTGAATTACTGTCTCCCTTTCGCTATAGACTACTCAGCACATGTGTATTTATATGCACATATAGAATCCTACCTGGTATCACAGGTTAATTTTTGTGTGTTGTCTGACTTGGCAGATACAACTTGTGAGAAGAGATCACTCCTACTAACCACTGTTGAAACTGAAAATTCAACTTATGGGTGAGCTTCCTAGTTGAAAACATTATACATAAATGCATGTTCAGTAAAATAAATATTTTTGCATATTTGAATGATATATATTTCATGTTGAATATCGATTAGCATATGTATTGCTACTTTTTAAAGTCTGTGTGTGTGTTTTGTATATATATATATATATATATATATATATATATATATATATATATACACTCTCCAGATTTTTCGAAATATGAAATATATGTGTCTTATATACACTCCATAAATTCATCCATGTTCATGTATTTAGATTTATAATCAATTTTTCACAAGATTATTCTCAGAAATATTTATACACCTGAAATATATATTTGTTTCCAAGTACTGAAAACTAACTTCAGTGAAAGGTACATAGGAATCCTAATATTTCTAGAGTAACTGACCCGGTTTAACATCAATGCAAGTAGACTCCTATGGGACATGATGTGTATTTTGACGTTCATTTTTTTCAACACTGGTACATTACTATTTCTTCAGTTTATGCACATCATAGAATATATATATATCATCCACAAGTTCACAAATTTGTAGGCATTTGTTTCACTGTCAATCACTTCCTGCTTCAGAACACATGTATTCTTCCATGTTTCTTGACTGGTCTTTTCATGAGACTTCTTTCCAAAAATAATATTTTTTAGTTTCATTGTAAGATTAAAGCAAAACTCACACACCCTTCAGGATAAACCATAACCCTAGTATTAACATTAGATGTATGACTGGTTGGAATGAATGTATGTATATCAATATAAGATTTCCTGAATATTTTCAGATATCAACTCAATACATTACTTAAAGTTGGAAGAAGTCGCATTATTTATTCACAGTATGGCCTATTCATGCATTATCTCTATATTTATAGACACAGGGTACATCTATTTTTGCCCACAATACTAATTTATACATATTCAAAATATTGCTCCAAGAAATGGTGGAAGAAATACTCATGTAAGCTGATCTACATATACATTTTATCACAGTAATATTCTGGTCAGAAAATGCAAATATCACACTTATGATTGTACCAAAGCCTAAATGGAAAATGAACATGGCTTACTAAAAACATCCATGTGCAGGTTGCCTAATGCTCCCACTTGTCAATCTTGTTGGGGACTACATATTTGTTTCTTTCTAAGATTATATATTCAAACTCAATCCTATTGAAAATGTCTTATCCTATCTCTCACTTTACACTTTGCCTGATTTCCTAATGTCTCTATCGATATTAGCTTTCTAACATATTTTCCCCTGTTCATAATTGTGACTGACTCTTCACACCTGCTGACATTTACATTCACTGTCTACCCGAAAACCTATTGCTAAAGAAATTTTGGTCCAAATCTTATACTCACTCTTCTTTCTAAACTTACCAACTGTCTTTCTAATACTACTGACTATTCCTTTTTGCCTGGATGTTCTCTTCGACATTCAATCATCCAAGGTACAAGGTCCTATAACATTGTATATCAATTAATCTGAGACATCTGTGCAGAACATAATTCAAAGCTAAGTATCCCAAATGAAGGGCCTAATATCCTTCTGGGCTTCAAATCTAAATAGATTACTGTTTTCATACTTATGTTTTACCTATATATTTTTGTAAATATTGTAGGTTCCCAATGCCATTATTAATCTAGCAGAATGACTCCTCACCCAAATTGAACCTGTTATTAACCCTAACCATACACTGTTCCCTCAATCTACGTTTACAGAAGACCAGGGACAGAGTTGGTTTTACAATACAGGAATGTAGAGCATCTTTAACCTGCTGAGAACCTCAATGGTCCAAGCAGAAATGATCCCTGGAGAACTTGTAGGCAGCTTTTTAGGACCTGAGAGAGCAAAAGTCATCTTCCATTGCAGACAACCTGGTCAGGATGAAGGAATGTGTCTGAATAAGCCTCTCTCTTTTTAATGTAGAGAATATGGACCAAACCTGGACTCTGGGGAAAGCTGTTCCTGGTTTCCTATGGTTGATATTCCATTCTAACTTATGAAAGTGTCACAGAAAGTAGGGGCATCCTCTATCTCATGGGACCCTTGGAAGCAACTGTTAGGACAAAGTGGTTGCCAAGGTAGTGACTTCATTCAATTCTTGAAGGAAGTGACCTACCTCACTTCCTTGGTGATGGAACTCTCTGAATTTGGGATCCAGGAAGCCAGGCACAGAGAACCAGTCTCAGTCTCAATTCCAGTGGACTCACATGTTTGGATTTACCAATGACAGAGTCAGTCTCTCTTGGTACCTACTGATGTGAGGATGGCCAAATGATAGGAGAGCTCTCAAGAGGGGACGTTCCTGAGAAAGCAGTTAGTGACTCACCACTGGCTCCTGACAACTTCACAGATTTGAACAAAGAGATCAGATCTGAGACAGGACAGGCCATTTCATGGGTACATAGAATGGCCAACAAGTCAGAGGACACTCCGGATTGTCACAGACCTAATTGGGGGAAGGATGTGCCTTTGTGGATGTGGGTGAAAGTTTGTGGTTTTGTCTCATGTTCTGAGAATAGGTAGGGAAGGCAGTTTGTTTGGTATTCAGTGGAGAGTTTCTAGTAAGTCGTTTGACATGGCGAGTGTTTCTATGTCTGTGTATACCACTGTGTCCGTGGTTGTAGACATTAGAAAAGAGAATGCATTAATGGATGTGTCCTGTCTAGTGGAAAGCTTCTCAGGATTAATCTTTCCCAATTTATGAATGGACTGCGGCTTGACTTGTGGATGGGCAACACCTACAATCTTCCTAAGTTCCTGATTTCTTCCTGAATTCTGGCCACTCTCCAGAATAGGCTCATGGTTTTGTGTCCAAGATATGTACCACCTCCAAGCTCTGTGACATGTCCATGTACTGGTGAGCTGAAGAGAATGGGGAGCATCTCAGAAAACTCAGATATCAGTGTGACCAGGAAAGTCTCAGTGGAGAAACCCTGCTTTGGGCCTTTTGCTTCCCTATTGTTCTGTAGCACTGAATGTCAGAAAGGTCTTTGCCTCAGGGCACCCCTTTGTGAAACCTGAAGAAAACAGTTTTCAAATGGACATTAATGTGCATCACCTGTGGCTCTTTGCTTAATGCTTTGGAAAGGGGTGTGTCTGAATTAGCCTCTTGGCCTTGTGTGTGGCTGTGACTTAGATTCTCAGCGCCTGATGGATCTAAAGAAAAATTCCATGTGTGCATACAAAACCAAAATGGCAAAAAAGATCAGTCATTGTGGATAAAGACTCTTTCCTTCCTCTGTTAGGTTCCTGACCTCTTCCAAGTGAGAATAGGGATTCTTTAGGGTCAAATGAATTCTTCAAAGCCCTGCAGATGTGCTTGGGTTTTCTCATGAATCCAAATCACATAAAAAGTCTATACCTGACAGTCAGTAGTCCTCAAATTGGAGAAACAGAGCAGTATAAAAAGCAGGCTCATTTAATAACTCCTGGTTCACAGGAAGGGTGTTTAGGCCACCCTGATTTTAGGCAAATGAGGGGCCAAGGAGCTTATTGTGGATACTTTTTTTGGCTGTGTCCCTTATGGAAACCTCCAGCCAGAGGTTTTGATAAGTATCTATATGGAAGAAGATGAGGGCCATGTGGGAGTGTTTTGGTTTTAATTGTAGTCATTTGTGTTGTGGTTGGAAGAGATGACTGGTTCCACCTGGGCTTGAACTCTGGTGTGATTCCCCTTAGACAGTGAGTTCTGGAACTGACCTCAGAGAAGTATTGCCATGAATTGTGTTGGGATTTTAGGAGGCCACGCATGAGTGTCGCCTTTGCATACTGAGATATAGTCCCAGGGTGGCTAAGTTGATATCAAAACACTCATGGACCTCAATTGTAGACCTAAATGGGCCGGGTTTCATTTGACCTTTTGGACTCTCTTTGGGAAGCCTTGCCTATGAGAGTTCTGCAGAGTTTTTATTGAAATGAGCTTCCTCACCATTTAGTGGTTCCTGAATGAATAGAAACCCACAGTGCATCCAACTTCATTATTGAAAAATGGCTAGAAAAATACCATTAAATTTTTGAAATTCACATGACCAGGTGGCTTGCAGATCTTTTGGATGTCCTATTGCTGATCATGAGTGTACCAGACAGTGCCTTGATTCATTGGGTTTCATTAAAATGGTGTAGAACAGAGATGCCAGTAAGATGGAGCCCGCTGAGTAGCGGGCCTAGAGCAGTGGTGGGCAGGTGTGTGATAAAACATCTGTGGTGGGGCCATGTGGATCTGCCATTGGATTTCAAATGTCTTGAGATGGACATAGTGCAGGCAGGAGACCATTATAAGTAAAGGCATCATGTTATATGGAGAGGTTTCAGGGTAATATACAGAATCAGGTTGCTGTGGTCAAGGGGGCAAGCTATGCGGTATATAGGCCAGTTTGGTGCATGCTCATGCATACCCTGACACACCACAAGTGACAGAACTCCCTCCAGCACTGTGTCCCAGTTGAACTCGTTGTATTTTGTGAAGCAAATATCAAATTCTCAGTGCAGGAGCAAGGAACACCAGGAAAAGTGGAGGATGACCAAATGGTTTCACAGTCTACACAGGGAGACACTAGGCCCCCAGTGGCCACAGTTTAAAATACTGAATCCCTGACACTAAAACCTACCCTATTAGACTCTGACTACTAATCCTAATAAGATGGAGAAAAATTACCCAAAAAAGTATAGAAATACTAGCAGTTCAGAGGAGGCATGTTGTATAGTTGGACGGGCCTTTTGCATTATATAGGGTAGGAGTTATAAATCAAGTCAATTTTTTGTTGAAATAGTTCTCCATGTGAATTTAAAGTTAACAAATATGTGAATTCCTGTCTCCCTTTCTATGTAGCCTATTCAGCACATGTATTTTTATATGCACATATAGAATCCTACCTGGTCCCACACGTACATTCTTGGGAGGTGGCTGAATTTTCAGACACAAATTGTGAGAAGAGATCACTCCTCCTAAATGCTGTTGGAAATTAAAATTCAACATATGTGTGAGCTTCCTTTTTAAACTAAATTATGTATAACTTTTTGTAATGAATGTATGAACGTATATATCAATATTAGATATCCTATATTTTTTCAGATATCAATTCAATCCACTATTTAAAGTTGGAACTAGTTATATTATTTATTCACTGAATGGTCTATTCATACAATATCTCTATATTCATAGACACAGGGTACACCTATTTGTGCCCCCAATACTAATTTATATATGTTCAAAATATTGCTCCCAGAAATGGTGGAAGAAATACTCATGTCACATGATATACATATACATTTTATCACAGTAATATTCTGGACACAAAAAGCAAATATCACAATTATGATTGTACCAATGTAAAGGTCATTTGAGCGTCGGAGGAAGAGACCACCAAAAGATTGTCTCATGCAACAGCAAAGGGTTTATTGGGGGTCCAGCATGCTGGGGCTCAGAGCTCAGTTGTATAGAGAAGAGAGCCCTGAGAACAGCTTAAGCAGAGCTTATTTACTTTCCTTGGAGAGGTCAGGGAGGGAAGTTTATTGATGGTTCAGGGCGAGTGGCCGGTTTGCGTGCAACCGGGTGAGGGAGAACAATCTGCAGTTTAGCAGTTGGGGACTGCACATTCTGGGAATAAGATTAGCAAATAGCTCTCAAGATTTCAACAGTGTTTTGTTAAGCATACAGAAAAACAGGAAGTGACAAATACCTTTTTTATTAACCTTTCATTCCCCACTTCTTCTCGTTACTTTTAATCATAAATGTGATCATTGGACGGTGTCATATTTTATGCCTGCTAGTGGCGTATATTTTTGTCTGATTACCAAATTTTAACTTGTCCAATTTGAGCTTGAAGAAATGAAACTACATGGTGGAGCAAGCAAGTTCCTACAGTTAGCAATTAATGAGGATTATTAATGGACCAGCCAGGGCTGATAAAAGCGTAGTTAACCCGGGGGACTATGTTAACGAAGACTCAAACCACCCTTTTTGGGCCTCTCACTTTCGTTGACGCTCTTCAAGGCGTCTTCTTAATTTACTCATATATTCTTTTACAACCAGTATGGTCGGCATAAAAACAACATTGTTCCCTCAATGTAGCATAAATGCCCCCTTTTCTCATGAAAAGGAGTTCCAACCCTCGCCTGTTCTGTTAAACAACTTTAGAGAGAGAGGTTCAAGATTCCTGTAAAGCTGTGATGGAGGTTTTTACTATCTTTAAGATTTTGTATACTGCTGCTTCTAATTGGGTCATTTCTTGTGTCCCATGAACTAGAGCAGTGGTTCCTGTGCCCACCCCTGCAGCAATTCCTATTCCCAAAAGGATGGCTAAAGTGAGGAAAACAGGTTCCTGGCAGAACCGGGTTGTATGCCCCACTATTTGAACTTTAAATGATACTGTGTCATGATAGAGCACTCTGGGAAACATCTGCATCATTACATTATTAATCATATCTGTTGACCATTTTATGAAAACATAAACAATGTTTAAGTATATAGAATTATCTGTTTTAGGTATGGAAAAGGCAAGGTACCTAAGATAGAATGGAAGACAGGGAAACAGTTATATTTAGTTGCAACCTGATTTAGAAGGCATTGCTTCTGTTGTAATCAATGAATCCCCTGAACCTCAAGTTTAGTTAGTTTCATAATTTTGTACCCAACATGTAAGGGAAGGGGCTCAGAAGTTCACAGTCTGCAGAATTTCACAAAAAGAAGATTTGTTTTTTTTTTTTCCCTCTGTTCTGGGCAAGTAACATTTTTAAGGACACCTAAGCTTTTTTCTTCTCTCTTTTTTTTTCTACCTGCCAGCTGTTACCATGGAGCCCAGTTGGTAACTTCTTTATCTTAGAAATGTAGCCATCTCTTTGAAGCCCCAGCTCAAGGACAGGGGCCTTGTTCACATATTTTGTTAAAAACTAGTATGGGGGTGTCTAGCTTAGGAGTGTTGATTTATCAAGCCAGTGCCCAAGTAGAACAGGCAACACGAAAGCAGGAAGTTTATCTACATTGAACTCTTTTATAGGGTCTCTTTTGCTGAAAGTCCTAAAGTTAGCCATGGTGAAAACTTCTGGAGAATTCAGTTCAGACTTTTCTGTGGGCCTGGTACAGAGGGGGTAGATGGGAAAGGCGGGGGGTAAGACCCGGTTGGTGGATCTGAGTATGAGGAAGGAGAGATATAAAAGAATAATAGGAAAGGGGTTTGTGATTTTCCTAGCAACAACAACTTGAGCAGTAGAACAGATAGTGCCAAGGGGAAGACCGAAGTGAGTATCCCAAAAAGCCTGTGAGGGCTTTTCAATTCTTAGTAAACTGTTTTCAGTGATGACAAAGCAACTTTAAAGGCCATTTTCATTACATCTTGGATAGGGGTCTGAGGGTTCTCCTCAGCTGGTTTGAGCTTTGGGTTAGCTGGTAAGAGGACCTGGTGGGACGGGGTGCAGGCACTGACAGGAGAAGAGAGGAGGGAGTGGGTGGAGGGGTGCCTCAGTGCCTGCTACCTCAGCAAGGGGGCAATGGTCTGAGAACCGGCGGAGGTTTGGGTTTTGGATCTAGTAATTGGAGGGGAGAAATCAGGTTGCTGAGGTGGGAGTGACAGCAGAAAGTCTGTAGCAGAAGGCTGAGGGTAAGAATCTATTGGAGAAGAATAGTTCAGGATGTGAGCAAAGGAGGGAAAAGGCTTCCACATAGGGGAATCTCCTTTCACTCTTTTGAGCACTTGCAGAAGTTAAAAAGGTCACACAGAATTTGAGGACCTAGAGGCCCCTCTGTGGGCCATCAGTTTTCTTTCTCTATTTGTTAATATGGTCAATGCTGTGTACTTAACTTGATGAGCAGTTGTTTTCCACCAGGCAACCCCTGTATGCTCACATCCCCATGACTTACAGAAGAAGTCAGCTTTTCCCCCACACAGCTATGGCTGTTTGTGGCTTTGATACTCTGCCTGGCAAACATAGTAATCTAGGCTAGCCAACCTGCATCTGGCTAGCGTGTCCCTATATCCATAATATTTGTTTCCATTATCTATGGTACAGAAGGTATTTAATGGAATTTTAGTGGGATCCTCTTCATCAGGAATATCTCAATAGGAAAGACCTATAGCCAGCTGACACATGTCTGGATGGAGAGAAGGCCACCAGGTACCTATGTGGGCTGTATGCAAGATAGACCATACTTTTTGTCTAGTAGAATTTGTGATCAGCAATCGCTGCTGAACAGGCTGATGAGGGTTAGGACTACTGGTGGCCAAGGGGAGAGTCTATAGCCATATCCGTATGGAGAATACAAAATTTGAAAGGGTTACCAGTCTTTTCCAGTTTCCAGCCAGAGTCTGGACAGGGCACAGGCTTGAGACTTGAGGCATGGATCCAGGAAGTGATTCCGTCTACTTTTACCGCTGTAGGTGTTATAAGTAGCACCTGGTATGGTTCTTTCCAGCGGGGTTCCAGGGATGACACCTGATGTCATCTTATGTAGATGAAGTCTCTTGATATTGATGTGGAGTCCCCTCGTCTGCAGGTTGGTAGGCAGTGGCCAGGTGTTTCAACAGGTATCGCTGAGTTCTTTCGAGAACTTTTAGTCTGTCAAGCAAGGGGGTGTGGAAGGGATCGTTCGGTCTTAGAGTTCGGGTTAGGTCCCTTACTGGAGGAGGGACACCATTGAGAATTTCATAGGGGGTGAGGTTACACAAAGAAACAGAGGGAGATTTTCTTGCATGAAACAGTGCATAAGGCTGGAGCATAGTCCAATCTTTTATGCTGGTCTCTAAGCTTAATTTCTTTAAGGTCTCTTTAATGGTTCTATTTATTTTTTACCTGTACTGTGCTCTGGGGTCTACAAGCACAATGTAACTTCCAATTAATTTCTAGGGTCCTGGCTAACCCCTGACTTACCTGGGCCATGAACGCCGGTCCATTATCAGAACCTATTACTTTAGGCCGGCCGTATCTTGGAAAATATCTTTCAGGATATTCTTGACCATCATTTGCGCCGCTAATTTTTATTTTGTGGGAAAGGCTTAAATTCATCCTGAAAATGTATCTACAAAGACTAAGAGATATTTAAGTCCATACCATGCTGGCTTAATTTCAGTAAAGTCCACTTCTCAGAATTGTCCTGGTCTGGTTCCTCATAGGTACTTTCCTGCAGGAAGCTTGGAATGGTAAGCATTAACCAATTGACATATCCGACAGGCTTTTGTTACCCGTTCAGATATTTCCTTTCGCTGTGAGTTGGTTAATCGAAAACTCTGTTCTTGATCCTTCAGGAATGCCTGCAGTTTCTTTTAACCAAGGTGAGTGAGTTGATGTACATTTTTAAAGTAGTGTAGGGCTTTCTGTAATTGAAGGCTGGGCTCAGTGAAGTTGAGGAATTCAATGTCAGTGTCCTTAGATGTTATCAAAAGCTTGCTGGTGCTCAAAGGGTCCATTGGAATTGGGCATCCTCATTTAACAGCGGGTATAAAGGAGAAGCTAAGAACACAAACCCAGGTATCCATACCTGCAAAAGCCAGCCGTCCCAAGAAACTCTCTTGAGTTGTCTCTTGTTAGATGGGGGTGGTATCTGCACAATGGTTTTTTTCTCTGCAGAGAGCCCTGAGAACAGCTTAATCAGACCTTATATACTTTTCTTGGAGTGGGCAGGGAGGGAAACTTATCGATGGGTCAGAGCAAGTGGGAGGTTTGGTACAAGCGGGTGAGGGAGTACAATCCTCAGTTTGGCAGTTGGGGACAGCACATTCTGGGAACAAAATTAGCAAACAGTTCTCCAGATTTCAACAGTGTTTTGTTAAGCATACAGAAAAACAGGAAGTGACAAGTGCCTATTTTATTAACCTTTCACCAAAGCGAAATAGAACGTGAGCTTGGATTACAAAAACAACCATGTCCAGGTTGCCTAATGCTCTCAAATGTCAATCCTATTGGTGACTACATATTTGTTTCTTCCAAAGATTATATATTCAACATCAACCATGTTGAAAATGTCTAATCCTATCACTCACTTTATACTTTGCCTGATTTCATGTCTCTATTGATATCTGCATTCTTGCATGTTTTCCCCCATTCATCATTGTGACTGACTCTTCACATGTGCTGATATTTTGTTCACTCTCTACCCAAACTTGATTGCTAAAGAACTTTTGGTCTAAATCCTATACTCACTCTTTTTCCTGAAGCTACTGAATATCTTCCTAATCCTACCGACTATCCCTTTTAGACAGGAAGTTCTCTTCTACCTTCAATCATCCAAGGTACAAGGTCCTATGCCATTGTATATTGATTTATCTCGGACATCTGTGCAGAACCTAATTCAATGCTAAGTATCCCAATCAAGCGCCCTTCTGAACTTCAAATCTTACCTTGATTTCTGTTTTCATAATTATTTTGAAAATTTAATAAAATAGTGTTTGCCAAGGAACTGACTTCATTCAGTTCCTGAAGGAATTGACCTACCTCACTTCTTTGGTGATGGAACTCTCTTAACTTGGGTTCCAGGAAGACAGGAACACACAGCCAGTCCCAGTCCCAGTACCAGTGGGCTGACTTGTTTGGATTTACCAAGGACAGAGTGTGTCTTTTTTGGTACCTACTGATGTGAGGATGGTCAGATGCGAGGAGAGCCTTCCCTGAGAAAGCATGTAGTGGTCAGCGCAGGCTCCTGACAACTTCACAGAGTTTGACAAAAAGACCAGATCTGAGACAGAACAGGCCACCTTGGGGGAACATAGTATGGCCCACCAGTCAGAGGAGACTCTGGATAGTCACAGACTTACTTGGGGGAAGGAGGTGCCTTTTTGAGTGTGGGTGTGAGTTTGTGGTTTTGTCTCATGTTCTGAGAATAGGTAGAAAAGGCGGTTTGCTTGGTTTGAAGTGGACTGTTTTTAGAAAGTCCTTTGACAAGGCGAGTGTTTCTGTGTCTGTGTATCCCACTGTGTCCGTGGTTGTAGACATTAGAAAAGAGAATGCATCAATGGATGTTTCCTGTCTAGTAGAAAGCTTCCCAGCATTCATCCCACCCATTATAGGAATGGACTGCCTTTTGTCTTATCGATGGGCAACACCTACTATCTTCCTAAGTTCCTGTTTTCTTCCTGAATTCTGGCCACTCTCCAGAATAGGCTCATGGTTTTGTTTCCAAAATATGTACCACTTCTAAATTCTGCGACATGGCCATGTAATGGATAGCTGAAGGGAATGGCAAGCATCTCAGAAAACTCAGATATCAGTGTGACCAGAAAAGTCTCAGTGGAGAAACCCTGCTTTGGGCCTTTTGCTTACATATTGTTCTGTTGCCCTGAATGTCAGGAAGGTCTTTGCCTCAGGCCACCACTTTGTGAAGCCTGAAAAAAACAGTTTTCAAATGGAAATGAATGGGCCTCACCAGTGGCCACGTGGCCACCCAGATCAATAACTTTGCTTAATTGCTTTGGAAAGGGATGTGTCTGAATCAGCCTCCTGGCCCTGTGTGAGGCAGTGGCTTAGATTCTCAGAACCTGATGAATCTAAAGAAAGATCCAATGTGTGCATCCAAAACCAAAATGGCAAAAAGATTAGTCATTGTGGATGAAGTCTCTTGCCTTCCTCTATTAGATTCCTGACCTCCATCAAGGGAGTATAGGGATTTTTTGGGTCAAATGAGTTCTTCCAATCCCTGCAGAGGTGCTTGTGTTTAATCATGACTCCAAATCAAATAAGGAATCAATACCTGACAGTCAGTAGGCCTCAAATTGTAGAAGAAGAGCAGTATTAATGGCAGAACTATGTGATCAATCCTGGTTCACTTCAAGGGTGTCCAGGCCACCCTGAGTTTAGGCAAATGAAGGGCAAGGGAGCTTATTTTGGATACTCTCTTGGGCTGTGCCATTTAAGGAAACCTCCAGGCAGAGGTTATGATGAGTGACCACATGGAAGAAGATGAGGACCATGTGGGATTGTTTGGTTCTAATTGTGGTCACTTGTGTGGCTGTTGGAAGAGATGACTGGGTTCATCTGCGCTGGAACACTGGTTTGATTCTCCTCAGAGACTGAGCTCTGTAACTGACATCAGAGTAGTAATTGCTTTGGAAATGAATATGACTTAATCAGCCTCTTGGCCCTGTTTGAGGCTGTGGCTTAGATTATCAGCACCAGATGGATCTAAAAAAAGATCCCATGTGTGCATCCAAAACCAAAATGGCCAAAATAGCAGTCATTGTGGATGAAGTCTCTCGCCTTTCTCTGTAAGGTTCTGAAAGAATAAAAGAAATTGAAATTGAAATGTAAAGAACCAGGTTTCCTAAAGTTTCCAAGCTGCACTCAGCACCTGAAATTCCGGTGGCAGTTAAGACAATTTCCAGATCTGCACATTAGGTGTGTGTTGAAATCTTCCCTGACCACCTAGGTACTTAACAACCCCTTCCCAGAAACCGTGCAGCTCACCACGTATACATCTCAGGGCTTCAACCAATCAGTTTAAATGTATACCCCTTCTTAGGGCTGATCAATCACCCCCTGCCCGAACTGTTCCTGCCAATGAATGTTCTAATCATGTTTTAGAGTTGTTATTTGATTTTCTCTTGGTATATGATGATTTGCTAAAGGAGGCTATGATGTATGTAAAGTCCCTGCCCTCTCTAAAGAATGTATATAAACTGTGCTCAAGTTGTTCTCGGGGCTCTTTGTTCTTTGCTCCTCTGAAGTGAGTCCTGAGCTCCAGCATGCTGGACCCCCAATAAACCCTTTAGAGTTGCATGAGAAAGCCTGTTGATGGTCTTTTCCTCCGATGTTCACCCCACCTTTTCATCTGGAGGCCCCAGGTGAGATATTTGGCGTGGCGGATGAAAGACCCCAAGGGACTTCTCTCAGGGTAAGTAAGGCGCCTCTTTCTGGTTTCGGGTTTCAGGTTAGGGCTTGGCAAAGTGGCTGTCGGTGAAGAGCATTAGCTCTCTCTGATAGTGGCTGACAGACGTGTCACAGAGCTGCAGGCCACGTCCCTGTGGGACACTCCAGGGGACGAGGGAAATCAAGGAATAGTAGTTTCCTCAACTCGGTTATATTTTGCTTCAGAATTCGGTTTGCCAGCCCATCAGGTTTTGCCGGCTACTCAATTTTGTTCATTGTCCTGAACTCATGTTGAGTTTATTGTCTGTCTTTATTGTCTAACACATCAGGTTTTGCCAGTTTCTCAGTTCTAATCTTTGTCTTGGACACACGTTAAACGTTTACTGTTTGTCTTTGTCTGTGTTGCGATTGTGTCTTCACTGTCTCTCTTTGAGTAACTCCCATTATGGGACAAATCACTTCCACGCTTCTGTCCCTGACCGTTGATCATTGGACTGATGTCCGCTCAAGGGCCCAGAATCTTTATTTTTCAGTAAAATGCCGGACCTGGCAGACTCTCTGTGCTTCAGAATGGCCCATTCTCAAAGTCGGGTGGCCCCCAGAAGGATCCTTCCGCTTCCCTCTAATCCGAAAATCAGAGATATTGTCTTTCAGCCGGGACCACGTGGCCACCCAGATCAATAGCCATATACCCCTTCCCCAGGATCCTATCATTCAAACCTTCCGCTCCCCCCGCTTCCCTCCATTCTCCCTGAGTCACAAGACTGGACACTCCTCCCCCTCCTTATCCTCTACCCTGGCTCCCCAACACCGAACACGTTCCAGATGATCCTCCTGCCGCTGACACAGCCTCTCCGCCACTAGAGGCAATTGGGCCAGTCTCAAGCCCTCCAGGGGACTTCGCAGCAGCAGCAGCAGCAGCCCCTCCTCCTCTGGTGGAAGCTGGGCCATCTAAAGGAACCCGCCAGTGACAGATAATAAAAAAACTCAGAAACCCCTGTGATGCTCCCTCTCCATCCCTATGGGCCGATGAACAGTCCAAACTGGGACCCCAACACCATTGAAGTTAGGTAGCATCTGTCCACTTATCACCGGCCTCTAATAGCGGGTCTCTGAGTGGCCGCCAGAAGGCCGACTAATTTGGCCATGGTAAGAGAGATTATCCAAAGGCCTAATGAATCTCCCTCTATGATTTTGGAGAGAATTATGGAAGCATTTAGAAAATATACTCCTTTTGATTCTCAGACAGAGTACGAAAAGACATCTGTTGCAATGGCCTTTATCCAGCAGGCTGCCCTAGATATTAAGAGAAAGTTGCAACGTCTAGATGGATTACAAGATATGACCTTAAGAGATTTAGTCAGAGAAGCTGAGAAAATATATTATAAGAAAGAAACTGAGGAGGAATGGGAACAGAGGAGACAGAAGGAAAGGGGACAAAAGGAGGATGAAAGGAGCAAAAGGCAGACTAAAGCACTGGCTAAGGTTCTGGTCAGAGCAGTAAATAGGCCAGAAGTTAAAAAGCACGGAGATAGGAAGGGATACATGGGCCCATGCCAAAGGCTGTCCCTGGCCTCAGGTCAATGTGCCTACTGTAAAGAAAAAGGACACAGGGCCAAAGAGTGCCCCCCAAAAAAGCAGAGATGCCAGACCGCCGTGCTGACTCTAGAACAGGACTAGGGAAGTCGGGACTCGGATCTCCTCCGCAAGCTCAGGGTAACATTTTAAGTGGAGGAAACCCCATTGAACTTTGAAGTGAAAACAGGACCAGTATACTCAACCTTTAAGACCCCACTGGGCCCCCTATCAAATAAATGGTCGCTTGTTCAAGGGGCTAATGACAGTAGATAATGAGCTTGGACAACTAAGAGGACAATGGACCTAGGAAATGGAAAAGTCCACCACTCTTTTCTAGTAATCCCAGAATGCCAGGCCCCGTTGATGGGCAGGGATCTGCTTACAAAACTCGGGGCTAGAATAACCTTTAACCCTGATGGTCCCCAAGTGGTGTTTCTAAACGCTTCAGTAAAAACTCCCATAGTCACGGCTTTGACTATGTCCGTAGAAGATGAACATCAACTCTTCGCGCGCCCTAGAACTGATCAAACAGGAAAACTATCCCAGAAATTGATAAAAGATTATCCTAATGCCTGGGCAGAAACTGCTGGGTTAGGTCTAGCCATAAAAAAACCTCCAATAGTATTAGAATTAAAAGCCTCTACCTCTCCAATCAGTGTTAAACAATATCCTCTAATCAAAGAAGCTAAGGATGGGATAAGGCCCAATATTCAGAAATACCTGGCTCTTGGGGTCCTAAGGCCCTGTCAATCGGCCTAGAATACCCCCCTGCTACCAGTAAGAAAGCCAGTAACTGGGGACTACCGTCCTGTTCAAGACCTAAAAGAGATCAAAAACAGACTGCAGGACATTCACCCCACGGTACCCAATCCACATAATTTGCTTAGCACTCTGAATCCGGAGAGGTAATGGTACACTATGCTGGACTTAAAAGATGCTTACTTCTGCTTCCCACTACATAAGGACAGTCAGTTGCTGTTTGCTTTCTAGTGGATAGACCCAGAAACAGGAACATCTGGCCAACAAACCTGGATTAGACTCCCACAGAGGTTCAAAAACTTCCCCACTTGAACTCTGGTGTGATTTCCCTTAGAAAATGAGTTCTGGTAATGAACTCAGAGAAGTATTGCCATAAATTTTGTTGGGATTTTAGGAGGCCATGCATGAGAGTCGCCCTTGGAAACTGAGATCTAGGCCCAGTGTGGCTTTCCACAGAGCACTGGGTATCTCAGCCAGAATATCACATGATTTTATTCTGAAAGACTTGGCAGCCATAGTTGAGATTCAAAACACACATAGACTTCACATTGTAGACCTCAATGGACCTAGCTTCATGTGACCTTTTGGGCACTCTTTGGGACGCCTTGCCTGTGAGAGTTATCCACAGCTTTCATTGAAATGAGCTTCCTCAAAATTTAATGGTGTGGTGGGTCAGGGTCTGCAGGAGAATACATCAACCAGGCTTCTATCTCACATAGCTTGCCCCCTTGACCATTGCAACCTGATTCTGAACATTGCCCTGAAACCTCTCCATATAACAAGATGCTTTTATATGAAGAGATCAAACATATAAGGGATTACGGGCTGCAGCACGTCAGTCACAAGCCATTTGGAAGCAATGGCAGATCCACATGGCCCCACCACAAATGTTTTATCACAAACCTGCACACCACAGCTCGTGCCCTCAATTGAGCAGTCTACAACTTACTGGCATCTCTGTTCTACACCATTTTCATGAAACCCAGTAAATCAAGGCATTATCTGGTACACTCATGATCAGCAACAGGGCATACAAAGGTTCTCCAGTGCCACCTGGTCATTAGAATTTCAAAAATTTCATGGTATTTATCTATCCATTTTTCAAGGTTGAAGTTGGAAGCACTGTATGTTTCAATTTATTCAGGAACCATTAAATGGTGAGGAACCTCATTTCAGTGAAATCTCTGGAGGACACTCACATGAATGTCTTCCCAAAGAGTAGCCAAAAGGTCACATGAAGCCAGGCCCATTGAGGTCTACAATGTGAGGTCTATGTGTCTTTTGACTCTCAACTATGGCTGCCAAGTCTTTCAGAATAAAATCATGTGATATCCTAGCTGAGATACCTAGTGCTCTGTGGAAAGCCACCCTGGGCCTAGATCTCAGTTTCCAAGGGCGACTCTCATGCGTGGCCTCCTTAAAATCATAACACAGTTCATGGCAATACTTCTCTGAGGTCAGTTCCAGAACTCAGTCTCTATGGGGAAACACACCAGAGTTCCAGCCCAGGTTTACCTACACCTCTCTTCCAACCCTCACACAAATGACCACAATTAAAACCAAAACACTCCCACATCACCCTCATCTTATTCCATATAGACACTCATCTTAACTTCAAGCTGTAGGTTTCCATGAGG
Organism: Callospermophilus lateralis; assembly: GCF_048772815.1. Classification (NCBI taxonomy): domain Eukaryota; kingdom Metazoa; phylum Chordata; class Mammalia; order Rodentia; family Sciuridae; genus Callospermophilus; species Callospermophilus lateralis. The sequence continues at coordinate 2,224,875 of NW_027512870.1, read as the reverse complement.
AATGCAGCCCAAAACAGTGTCCACAATAAGCTCCCTTGCCCTTCATTGGCCTAAGTCAGCGTGGCCTGGACACCCTTCATGTGAACCAGGAGTGATCAAATAGGTGTGCCGTTAATACTGCTCTGCTTCTCCAATTTGATGCCTTCTGACTGTGAGGTTTAGATTCTTAATGTGAATTGGAGCCCAGAGAAAACACAAGCACCTCTAGGCTAGCCTCTGCAGGGCATTGAAGAACTCATTTGACCCAAAGGATACGGATTCTCACTTGATGGAGGTAAGGAACCTTACAGTGGAAGGTGAGAGAGTTCATCCACAATAACTGCTATTTTGGCCATTTTGGTTTTGGATGCACACATGGGATCTTTCTTTACATCCATCAGGTGCTGACAATGTAAGCCACAGCCTCACATAGGGCCAAGAGGCTGATTCAGACACACCCCTTTCCAAAGCAATTAAGCAGAGAGCCACAGGTGAGGCCTATTCATTTCCATTTGAAAAATATTTTCTTCAGGCTTCACAGAGGTGTTGCCTGAGGCATCAACCTTCCTGACTTACTGGGGAACAGAACAAAAGGTAAGCAAAAGGCCTAAAGCACGGTTTCTCCACTGAGACTTTACTGGTCACACTGATATCTGAGTTTTATAAGATGCTCGCCATTTCCTTCAGCTATCCAGTACATGTCCATGTCACAGAGCTTGGAGGTGGTACATATCTTGGACACCAAACCATGAGCCTATTCTTGAGAGTGGCCAGAATTTAGGAAGAAAACCAGAAGTATGGTCTATCTTGCATACATCCCCCTTAAGGACCTGATGACCATCTCTCCACCCAGACATTTCTCAGCTGGCTATAAGTCTTATCTATTGGGATATCCCTGATGAAGAGGATTACACTAAAATTCCATTAAATCCCTTCCATACATAGATAATGGAAACAAACATTATGTTTGTAGGGACACGTGAGCCACATGCAGGTTGGTTAGCCTAGATTACTATGTTTGCCTGGCGGACTGTGAAAGCCATAAACAGTCACAGCTGTGTGGGGGAAAGCCGACTTCTTCTGTAAGTCATGGGGATGTCAGCATACAGGGACTTCCAGATGGAACCCAAACTCCTCATCAAATTTTGTACACAATATTGGCATTATTACCAATTAGATAACCAAACCTGATGGCCCACAGAGGGGTCTCTAGATCCTCAAATTATGTGTGACCTTTTTAACTTCTACAAGTGCTCAAAGGGTGAAAGGAGATTCCCCTATGTGGAGGCTTTTTCCCTCCTTTGCTCACATCCTGAACTATGCTTCTCCAATAGATGCTCACCCTCAGCCTTCTACTCCAGACTCTCTGCTGTCACTCCCACATCAGCAACTTGATTTCTCCCCTACAATTAATAGATCAAAAACCCAAACCTCCGCTGGATCTCAGACCACTGCCCCCTTCCTGAGGTAGCAGCTACTGAGGTACCCCTCCACTCACTCACTCCTCTCTTTTCTTGTCAGTGGCCGCACTGGGTCCCAACAGGTCCTCTTACCAGCTAAACAAAATCTCAAACCAGCTGAGGAGAACCCACATACCAGTATCCAAGATGTAATGAAAATGGCCTTTAATGTTGCTTTGTCATCACTGAAAACGGTTACTAAAAATTTAAAGTCCCTCACAGGCTTTTTGGTATACTCACTCCCGTTTCCCCCTCTGTTCTACATGTTCTACTGCTCATGTTTTTGTTGCTAGGAAAATCCCAAAACCCTTGCCCATTATTCTTTTACATCTCTCCTTCCTCATTCTCAGATCCAAGGAGCTGCTCTCAGCCCTGCTTCCCTGTCTTCCTCCTCTGTACCAGGCCCATGGAAAAGTCGAGCAGTATTAACGGCAGGCCTATTTGATCACTCTTGGTTCACAGGAATGGTGTCCAGGCCACACTGACTTTAGGCGAATGAGGGGGAAGGGAGCTTATTTTGGACACCAACTTGGGCTTCACCCTTCATGGTAACCTCCAGTCAGAGGTTATGATATGGAAGAAAATTTGGGCCATGTGGCAGTATTTTGGTTTTAATTTTGGTCATTTGTGTGGTGGTTGGAAGAGATGACTGGGTCCACCTGGGCTTGTTCTCTGGTGTGATTCCCCTTAGAGACTGAGTTCTGGAACTGACCTCAGAGAAGTATTGCCATGAATTGTGTTGGGATTTTAAGAGGCCACACATGAGAGTCGCCTTGGAAACTGAGATCTACGCCCAGGGTGGATTTGCACAGAGCACTGGGAATCTCAGCCAGTATATCATATGATTTTATTCGTAAGAACTTGGCAGCCATAGGTGAGAGTCAATACACACATGGAGCTCACATTGTAGACCTCAATGGGCCTGTATTCATGTGACCATTTGGGCAGTCTTTGGGAAGCCTTGCCTGTGATAGTTCTGCAGAATTTTCATTGAAACGAGCTTCCTCACCATTTAATGGTTCCTGAATTAATTGAAACCCACAGAGCCTCCAACTGTATTATTGAAAAATGGCTAGATAAACACCAGGGAATTTTTGAATTTCCCATGACCAGGTGGCACTGGAGAACCTGTGGATGTCCTGTTGCTAATCAAGAGTATACCAGACAGTGCCTTGACTGACTGGGTTTCATGAAAATGGTGTAGAACAGAGATTTCAGTAACTTGGAACCTGCTGAGTAGTGGGCCTAGAGCAGTGGTATGCAGGTGTGTAATAAAACATCTGTGGCGGGGCCATGTGGATCTTCCATTGGCTTCTGAATGGCTTGTGACTGACATGGTGCAGCCAGGAGTCCCTTATATGTAAAGACATCTTGTTATATGGAGAAGTTTCAGGGCAATGTCCAGAATCAGGTGGCTATGGTCAAGGGGGCAATGTCTGTGGGATAGAAGCCTGTTGGTGCATTCTCCTGCAGACCGTGACCCACCACACGTGAAAGAACTCCCTCCAGCACCGTGTCCCAGTTGAACTCCTTGTATTTTGTTAAACAAATAACAAACTCCCTATGCAGCAGCAAGAAAGACAATGAAAATTGGAGGATGACCAAAGGGCTTCACAGTCCACACGGGGAGACACTTTTCCCCAATGGCCATAGTTTAACTACAAAAATAGAACTCATCACTGATGCACCATGTTCATTGGAAAATAAGAAAACATGTCCTCCAGGTCACATAGATGCAGATCCAGCTCTGATGGTCTCACTACAAAGGAAGCTAAAGCTCCTGACAACAACATATATTTCAAGGATCCATCCTCAGAGGCAGTTACTCAAGAAGTCTTTAGACCAGCAGAGCTCCATGTTTGTGGAGAGTTTACCATGTCCCTTACTTTTTGAAACTCATCTACCACCTCCAAGTTTGTGAATTCCTGAGCATTTTCCATTCCAGATATGTATTCACAGATTTTCTAACACTTCCCCTCTCATTGTGTCTTACTTGGGCCCAAGGTAATGTTAAGGCTTTGTTCTGGATGAAAGTGAGAAGATGTTTGTGTAGCACATATTTGCATACTCATAGATTCATTTTCCTATTTTCCATTGAAATACAGAATCCCTGACATGAACATATACCTTACTAGACTCTGACTAATAATCCTAAAATGATGTAGAAAAATAACCCAAGCAGAATAGAAATACAAGCAGTTCAGAGGATGCATGCTGTATAGTTGGACTTGCCTTTTGCATGATAAACGGTAGGTGTTAAATATGTAGACAATTTTTAATTGAAATAGTTCTCCATGTGTTTTTAAAGTAAACAAATATGTGAATTCCTGTCTCCCTTGCTTTGTAGCCAATTCAACACATGTATTTTTATATGCACATTTAGATTCCTACATGCTATCACATGCACAATTTGTGAGGTGGCTGATGGAAGATACAACTTATGAGAAGAGATCACTCCTCCTAAACGCAGTTGGAACTGAAAATACAACCTATGGGTGAACTTCCTAGTATTACAATATTATACATAAATCCATGTTCAGTAAAATAAATATTTTCGCATCTGTGGATGATATATATTTCATAATGAATTTCGATTTGCATATATTTCTACCTTTTAATATCTGTGGGGTTCTTTTGTATATATGTGTGTGTGTATATATATATATATATATATATATATATATATATATATATATATTTATTTATTTTCCAGATTTTTCAAAATATGAAATATATATGTCTTATTTTACACTCCCTAAATTCACTCATGTTCATGTATGTGGATTTATAATCAACTTTTCACAAGATTATTCTCAGAATTATTCATCCACCTGAAATACATATTTATTTTCTAGTACTGAAAACTAACTTCAGTGAATGGTGCATACAAATCCTAATTATTCTACAGTAACTGACCCTGTTTAACATCAATCCAAGTAGATTACTATGGGACATGATGTATGTTTTGACGTTCATTTTCATTCAAACCTGGTACATTACTATTTCTTCAGGTTATGCATATCATCGGATATGTATTTCATTCACAAGTTAGCAAAATTATTTGCATTTGTTTCACTTTCAATCACTTCCTATTCAGAACACATGAATTCCTCTATGTTTGTTGACTGGTATTTTTATGAGACTTCTTTCCAAACACAATATTTTCCAAATCCATAATCAGTTTCGAAGCAAAACTCACACACCCTTCATGAGAAAACATAACTCTAATATTACCATTAGATGTATAACTCGTTGGTATGAATGATTGTATATCAATATAAGATTTCTTATATATTTTAAAATATCAATTCAATCCATTATTTAAAGTGGAACTAGTTATATTATTTATTCACTGTATGGTGTATTCATCCATTATCTCTATATTCATAGACAATGTGTTCACCTCTCTGTACCCCCAATACTAATTTATTCATCTTCAAAATATGGCCCTCAGAAAAGGTGGAAGAAATACTCATGTCACCTGATCTACATATACATTTTATCAGAGTAATATTCTGGACACAAAATACAAAGGTCACACTTATGATTGTACCAAAGCCTAAATGGAAAGTGAGAAAGGATTACTACAATCATCCATGTGATGTTGCCTAATGCTCTCAAATGTCAGTCCTATTGGTGAGTACATATTTGTTTCTTCCTAAGATTGTGTATTCAAACTCAACCCTGTTGAAAATGTCTAATCCTCTCACTGACTTTATACTTAGCCTGATTTCATAATGTCTCTATTGATATCTGCTTTCCTACATATTTTCCCCTGTTCATCATTGTGACTGACTCTTAACTTGTGTTGACATTTACATTCACTGTCTAACCAAAACCGTATTGCTAAAGAACTTTTTTTCCAAATTCTATATTCACTCTTCTTCCTAATCCTTCTGACTATCAGTTTTTGAATGGATGTTCTCTTCTATATTCAATCATCCAAGTAAAGGTCGTGCGAGCATCGGAGGAAGAGACTACCAAGAGAATACATCATGCAACAGCAAAGGGTTTATTTGGGGTCCAACATGCTGGGGCTCAGAGCTCACTTAATTAGAGCAGAGAGTCCTGAGAAGAGCTTATGCAGAGTTTATATACTTTTCTTGGAGAGGGCAGAAAGGGAAGTTTATTGATGGTTCAGGGTGAGTGGGTGGTTTGCATTCAACCGGGTGAGGGAGTACATTCTGCAGTTTGGCCGTTGGGGACAGCACATTCTGGGACAAGATTAGGAAACATTTCTCAACATTTCAACAGTGTTTTGTTAAGTGTACAGAAAAACAGGAAGTGACAAGTATATATTTTATTGACCTTTCATTCCCCACTTCTTCTGGCAACTTTTAATCATAAAAATGATCATTGGGGGATGTCACATTCTATGTTTTCTAGTGGGGTATTACCATAAGTTTAACTTGTCCAATTTGAGCTTGGAGAAAATAAATTACATGGTTGAGGAAACAGGGTTTTATAGTTAGCAATAATATGAGGATTATTATTGGACGGGCCAGAGTTGATAAAAACGTAGTAAACCAAGACTCAAACCACCATTTTTGGGCCTCTCTCTCTCCTTGACTCTCTTCAAGGCATCTTTTTAATTTACTCATAGATTATTTTACAACTCCATTATGGTCGACATTAAAAAAACATTCTTCCCTCAATGCAGCACAAAGGCCCCCTTCTCTAGTGAAAAAGAGATCCAACCCTCTACTGTTCTGTAAAACAACTTCAGAGACAAAGGTTAAAGATTCCTGCAAAGCTGTGATGGAGGTTACTAATATCTTTAAGTTTTTATATATTCCTGCTCCTAATTGGGTCATTCGTTGTGTCCCATGGACCACGGCAGTGGTTCCTCTGCCCAACCCTGAAGCAACTCCTATTTGCAATGGAATGGCTAAGGTGAGGGATATATGTTTTCAGAGGAACCGGATTGTATGCCCCCCATTTGAACTTCAAATGAATCTGTGTCATGATAGAGCACTCTGGGAAACATCCGCACCATTACACATTTAATCACATCTGTTGACAATTTCATTAAAACACAAACAATGTTTAAGTATATAGAATTAAACTGTTGTAGGGACGGACAAGGCAAGGCACCAAAGATAGCACCAAAGACAGGGAAACAGTCTTATTTGGTTGCAACCAGATTCAGAGGGCATTGCTTCTGTTGTAATCAATTAATCCCATGAAACCTAAGTTTATGTAGTTTCAGAATTTTGTACCCAACATGAAAGGGAAGGGGCTCAGAAGTTCATAGTCTTCAGAAGTTCACAAAAGGCAGTTTTTGTTTCTGTTTTTTCCTTAGGTCTGGGCAAGTTAAATTTTCAAGAACACCTGGGAGGGGGAGAGCTTTTTCTTCCCTTTCGTTTTTCCCCCTGCCAGCTTTTTCCATGGAGCCCAGTTAGTAACTTCTTTATCTTAGAAATGTAGCAATGTCTGTGAAGCCCCAGCTCAAGGCCAGGAGCCTTGTTCACATATTTTGTGAAAAACTAGTGAGGGTGTGTCTAGCTCAGGAGTGCTGATTTTTTAGCCAGTTGCCAAGTAGACCAGGTCAACACAAAAAGAGAAAGTTAATGTACACTGAAGTCTTTTATAGCGACTCTTTTCCTGAAAGTCCCTTAGGCAGCCATGGTGAAGACTTCTGGAGAAGGTCAGACTGTGAGGTGGAGATTCTTTATGTGAATTGGAGTCATGAGAATACCCAAGCATAAATGGGCTAGCCTCTTCCGGAATTTGAAGAACCCATTTGACCCAAATGGTCCCTATTCTCACTTGATGGAGGTCAGGAACCTTTCTGAAGAAGGCTAAGACTTCATCCACAATGACAGCAATTTTGGCCATTTTGGTTTTGGATGCACACTTTGGATCTTTCTTCAGATCCATCAAGTGCTGAGAATCTAAGCCACAGCCTCACACAGGGCCAAGAGGCTGATTCAGACACATCCCTTTCCAAAGCAATTAAGCATAGAGACAAAGGTGATGCCCACTCATTTCCATTTGAAAAGTGTTTCTTCATGGTTCACAAAGGGTGTGCCTGAGGCAAGAGACTTTCCTGACATTCAGGTCAACATATCAGTAGGTAAGCAAAAGGCCCAAAGCAGGGTTTCTCCCTGAGACTTGTGTGGTCACACTGATATCTGAGTTTTCTGACATGCTGGCCATTCCCTTCAGCTATCCAGTACATGGCCATGTCACAGAGCTTGGAGGTGGTACACATCTTGGACACAATACCATGAGCCTATTTTGGAGAGTGGCTAGAATTTATGAAGAAAACCAGAACATAGAAAGATAGCAGGTGTTGCCCAAAGATAAGGCAAGCTGCAGTCCATTGATAAATTACACAGGATGAATGCTGGGAAGTGTTCTACAAGACAGGACACATTCATTGAAGCATTTCCTTTTCTAATATCTACAACCACAGACACAGTGGGATATTCAGACATAGAAAGACTCGCCTTGCCAAAGGACTTACTAGAAACAGTTGACTCTAAACCAAACAAACCGCCTTTCCTATCCTCAGAACATGAGACAAAACCACAAAACCACATCCACACCCACAAAGGCACCTCCTTTCCCCAAGTAGGTCTGTGACTAGGCGCAGTGTCCTCAGACTGGTGGGCCATACTATGTTCCCCTGAAATGGACTGTCCTGTCTCAGTTCTGGTCTCCTTGGCCAACTGTGTGAAGTTGTCAGGAGCCAGTATTGAGCCACTAACTGCTTTCTCAGGAAATCCCCTCTTCTGAGCTATCCTGGCATTTGTCCATTCTCACATCGGTAGGTGCCAAGAAAGACTGACTCTGTTCTTGGTAAATCCAAACAAGTGAGAACACTGGTACTAGGACTGGGACTGTCTCTGTGTTCCTGGCTTCCTGGATTCCACGTTCAGAGATTTCTATCACCAAGGGAGTGAGGTGAAGTCACTTCCTTCAGAAACTGAATGAGGACACACTGCCTTGGCAACCAATTTGTCCTAACAGTTGCTTCCAGAGTCCCATGAAGGCTGCCCATATTTCCTGTGACACTTTCACAAGTTAGAATGATATATTAACCATAGGCACCCAATTAGAGCTCTCCACACAGGCCTGATTTGGCCCATCTTCTTTACATTAAGAAGAGAGAGGCAGATTCAGACACAACTCTTCATCCTGACCAAGTTGTTTGCCATGGAAGAAGACTTTTGCTCACTCAGGTCCTTCATCGCTGACTATATCTTGTGCAGAGATCATTTCTGCATGGACTTTTGAGGTTCTCAGCAAGTCAAAGATCCCATACATTCCTGTATTGTAAGACCAACCCTGTTCATGCTCTTCTGTAAAGTTAGGTTGAGGGAACAGTGTATGGTTTGGATTAATAACATTTTCAATTTGGGTTAGGAATCATTCTACTGGATGAAAAATGGTATTGGGAACTGCGATATGTATAAGACTATAGAGGTGAAATATATGTATGAAAACATAAATCCAAGTATTATTTGATGCCCAGAGGGCATTGGGCCCTTGATTGGGATACTTAGCTTTGAATTATGTTCTGCACAGATGTCTCAGATAAATCCATATACAATGGCATAGGACCATGTACCATGGTCCTATATACAAATAGGTCCATATATACACTCATCATAAACTCTGGCTGGAGTTTTCGATGAGGGGCGCAGCCCTAGACAGTGTACAAAATAAGCTACCTTGCCCCTCATTTGCCTGATGTCAGGGTGGAATGGGCACCCTTCCTGTGAACCAGGAGTGATCAAATAGGCCTACCGTTAATAATACTCTGCTTCTTCAATTTGAGGCGTTCGGATTGTGGTGTTTAGATTCTTTATGTGAATTGGAGTGATGATAAAAGGCAAGCACCTATGGACTAGCCTCTGCAGGGCTTTGAAAAACTCATTTGACCCAATGTATCCCTATTCTCTCTTGATGGAGGTCAGGAACCTTACTGAAGAAGGCTAGAGACTTCATCCGCAATGACAGCAATTTTGGCCATTTTGGTTTTGGATGCACACATGGGATCTTTCTTTAGATCCATCAGGTGCTGAGAATCTAACCCACTACCTCACACAGGACCAAGAGGCTGATTCAGACACATCCCTTTCCAAAGCAATTAAGCAAAGAGCCACAGGTGATGCCCATTTATTTCCATTTGAAAACTGTTTTCTTTAGGCTTCAAAAAAGTTTGGCCTGAAGAAAAGACCTTCCTGACATTCAGGGTAACGGAACTATATGTAAGCAAAAGGCCCAAAGCAGGGTTTCTCAACTGAGTCATTTCTGGTCACACTGATATCTGAGTTTTCTGACATGCTGGCCATTCCCTTCAGCTATCCAGAACATGGCCATGTCACTGAGCTTGGAGGTGGTACAAAACCATGAGCCTATTCTGGAGATTGGCCAGAATTCAGGAAGAAAACAGGAACTTAGGAACATATTAGGTGTTGCTCATCCCTAAGGCAAGCCACAGTCCATTCATAAATTGGGCAGGATGAATGCTGGGAAGCATTCTACTAAACAGGGCACATCCATTGATGCATTCTCTTTTCTACTGTCTACATCAATGGACACAATGGGATACACAGACATGGAAAAACTCACCTTTTCAAATGACTTACTAGATCAGCCCACTCCAAAACAAACAAACCTCCTTTTCTAATTATTCTCAGAACATGAGAAAAACTACAAACTCACACCCACACCCACAAAGGCATCTCCTTCCCCAAAGTAGGTCTGTGACTGTCCGGAATGTCCTCTGACTGGTGAGCCATACAATGTTACCCCAAAATTGCCTGTCCTGTCTCAGATCTGATCTCGTTGGCCAACTCTGTCAGGATCCAGCAGTGAGCCACATCCTGCTTTCTCAGGAAAGGTCCCTTTTCAGAGCTCTCCTGGCTTTTAGCCATCCTCACATCAGTAGGTACCAAGAAAGACTGACTCTGTCGTTGGTAAATCCAAATAAGTGAGCCCACGTGGACTGGGACTGGGACTTGCTCTGTTTGCTTGGCTTCCAGGATCCCATGTTCAGAGAGTTCCATCACCAAGGAAGTTAGGTAGGTTACTTCCATCAGGAACTGTATTAGGTCACTGCCTTGGCAACCACTTTGCCCTAACAGTTGCTTCCAAGGTTCGCATGAAATGGAGGCTGCCCCTACTTCCTGTGACACTTTCACAAGTTAGAATGGTATATCAACCATTGTCCCCCAGGAACAGCTCTCTACACAGACCTGGTTTAGTCCATCTTCTCTACAATAAAAAGATAGATGTTGATTCAGACATATCCCTTCATCCTGACCAGGTTGTTTGCCTTGAAAGATGACTTTTTCTCTCTCGGGTCCTTCCCAGCAGCCTACATCTTCTACAGGGATAAATTCTGCATGGAACTTTGAGGTTCTCAGTAGATGGAATATGCCCTCCATTTCGGTATTATAAGACCAACTCTGTACCTCTTCTTCTGTAAAGTTAGATTGAGGAAAGAGTGTATGGTTAGGGTTAATAACATGTACAATTTGGGTTAGGAATCATTCTTCGGGATGAATAATGTTATTCTGACCTGTGATATTTATTAGAATATATAGGTGAAATATAAGTAGGTAAACAGAAATCTAGGTAAGCTTTGGAGACCAGAATGGCATGGGGCCCTTGATTGGGATACTTAGCTTTGAATTATGTTCTGCAAAAATGTCTCCAATAAATCGATATAAAATGGCATAGGTCCTTGTACCTTGGATGATTGAATGTAGAAGAGAACATCCAGTAAAAAAGAGATAGTCAATATGATTAGGAAGATACTCAATAGGTTTAGAAAGAAGAATGAGGATAGGATTTGTACCAAAAGTTCTTTAGCAATAGGGTTTCAGTTAGAGAGTGAATGTAAATGTTAGCACATGTGAAGAATATGTCACAATGTTGAACTGGGGAAAATATGTAGGAAAGCAGATATCAATAGAGATTTTAGGATATCAGGCCAATTATAAAGTGAGTGATAGGATTAGACATTTTCAACAGCCTTGAGGTTGAATATATAATCTTAGGAAGAAAGAAATATGTAGTCACCAATAGGATTGACATTTGAGAGCAATACATGTTTTTCATAATCCATGCTCACTTTCCATTTAGGCTTTGGTAAAAACATAAGTTTGATCTTTGTAGTTTTGTCCAGAATATTACTGTGATAAAATGTATATGTAGATCAGGTGACATGAGTATTTCTTCCACCATTTCTGGGTGCAATATTTTGAAGACATATAAATTAGTATTGGGGATACAAAGAGGTGTACGTTTGTCTATCAATATAGAGATAATGCATGAATAGACCATACTGTGAATAAATAATATAAGTACTTCCAACTTTAAATAAAGGATTGAATTGATATCTGAAAATATACAGGAAATCTTATATTGATATACAATCATTCATTCCAACCCGTTATACATCTAATGGTAATATTAGGGTAATGGTTTATCATGAAGAGTGTGTGAGTTTTGCTTCAAAATGATTAGAGAAATCGAAAATAATGTCTTTGGAAAGAAGTCTCATGAAAAGTCCAGCCAGGAAACCTGGAGGAATACATGTGTTCTGAAGCAGGAAGTGATTGATAGAGAGACAAATGCCTATAAATTTGTGAACTTGTGGATAAATATATATCCTATTATGTGCATAAACTGAAGAAATAGTAATGTACCAGTGTTGAATAAAAATGAACGTCAAAATAAACATTTTGTATCATAGGAATCTACTTACATTGATGTTCAACTGGGTAAGTTACTGTAGAAATATTAGGATTTGTATGCACCATTCACCGAAGTTAGTTTTCAGTACTAGGAAAAAAATATGTATTTCAGGTGGATGCATATTTCTGATAATAATCATGTAAAAGTTGATTGTAAATCCAAATACATGAACATGAATGAATTTAGGGAGTGTATAATAAGACACATATATTTCATATTTTGAAATATCTGGAGATTATATATATATATATATATATATATATATATATATATATATATATATATATACACAAAACACCCACACAGACATTAAAAAGTAGCAATATATATGCCAATTGAAATTCATCATTAAATATATATCATCCTAGACCCAAGCTATTTATTTTACTAAACATAGATTTATTTATAATTTTGTTAAACTAGGAACCTCACCCATAGATTGAATTTTCAGTTACAACTGTGTTTAGGAGGAGTGATCTCTTCTCACAATTTGTATATGGCAAGTCAGCTACCTCACAAGAATGTACGTGTGATAATAGGTAGGATTCTGTATGTGCATGCAAAAATACATGTGCTGAATAGGCTACAGAGAAAGCAAGACAGGAAATCACATATTTGTTAACTTTAAAAACACATGGTGAACTATTTCAATTAAAAATTGACTAGATTTATAACACCAACCCTTTATCATGCAAAATGAAAGTCCAACTATACACCATGCCTCCTCTGAACTGCTTGTATTTCTATTCTGTTTGGGTTATGTTTCTCCATCATATTAGGATTAGTAGTCAGAGTCTAGTAGGGTATGGGTTAGTGTCAGGGTTTCAGTATTTTGAATGGAAAATTAGATAAGGAATCCAATGTGTATGCAAATATGTGCTATACAAAAATCTTCCCACTCTCATCCAGAACGATGACTTGACATTGCCTTCCCCCCAAGTAAGACACAATTAGAGGAGAAGAGTTAGAAAATTTGTGAATACATATCTGGAAAATCCTCAGGAGTTTACAAACTTGGAGGTGGAAGAGGAGTTTCCAAAAGTAAGGGACAGGGTTGATAGACCCAACCTGATCTTTTATTAAAATTGGGAGCCATCTTGCCACAAAGCGATGAAAAGCTAATTTTGGGTTTACTATAAATTACTGCAATTTCTGAACCCATTTGGAATGTCTGCCCGTGCCTTTAACTCACCCATGCCTATCTCTCTGACCTGATAGCAGCCTTCTCTGAAAGTTTAGTGACACATCATAATTTTTGGCCTTCCCTGGCCAGACAACGACTCTCTCTGAGGTCTAATGGTCATCATTATTTCTGATGTTGGGGCCAGCAAAAAAAAAAAAAGAAAAGTAAACTACATTTAGTGTGATGCTTGTCAAAGTTCTGTTATCTGTAATCCCCCTTTTGTGTAACTTTCTGGGCTATATAGCTGGGCTGTAGGAAAGGTGGGGTTGCTGTCTTGTTCCCGCCGTTTTGTGAGGGAGAGGCAGGCCGCCGGCCGGTTGAAATAATAAATTTGCCTTAATTTGATTTTAATTGGAGTCAGTGGTCTTTACTTTCATCCTGGTCTAACATTTTGCAGTTCCGCAGCAAGATGACCCTGCCAGTACAGATCACAAGACCAGACTGTTGGAAATTCTGAAGCTGGCCTTCCCTCCAGGGCCCCCGGCTACAGAGCCACTCTAGGGGATGCGCAACTTGAGATGTTTCAACGACTTGGAGTGAGACTTTGGTCCAGGGAGCACTGCAATGAACCACTGGACTATAACTATTAGCAAGCACCTGGTGGAGGAGGCCTCCATAGGTAAGTGGCACCTTTATAACATCTGATATCTGGTTAAGGGAGATCTCTTCTGATGACAGAGAGGAGGCCTGGGGAGGCTCACATATACTCCTGTCCGGGACTGTAACGAGAATCATGCTGTCCTTTGTTCTGTTATGTAGGGAATTCTTCTGGATGGGTAGAGAGGTGTGGATGGGCATGCACGCGGTCCTACCCAGGAGCTTTAGCAAGACATTGCAATGCTCCTCTGCTTTTTTTTTTTGGTGCCTGGTTTCTGGTTTTTTTTTTTTTCTGTTTTGTTCTGTGTTCTATATGTTTTTTGTTTGTTTGTTTTTGTGCGTTTTGTTGTGTGATTTCTGTGGTAAAAACTTAAAGATATTGGACGTGAAAATGGGTAATAAAGCAAGTAAGCGTGACACCTTTTTGGACTGTGTTTTAAGGAACTGCGATGAACTTTACCTCCCTTTGTTAAGCAGGATAAGAGAAGCCCCTAGCTGGCTGCCTGGAGCACACCCACTGCACAAGGCAATACCTGCTGCAGAGCTAAAAACTGAGTATCTCACAGGTTAAGAAGTGAAACTCCTTTAAAACCACTTGTACCTCCAGATCAAAAGAGTCACAACCTTTGGGCAGAGTCCCCTGTGTTTCTCCTTTGTTAGGAAAGCAATAAACCTCCCTTTTTCTTTTTCTCAAAAACCCTGTCCTCATTATTAAATTGGCATTAATTGGCTTCAAGGTCAGGAACTGAACTTTAAGTTTCAAATTTTGATAAACCACACCACCCCCGCCCCGGAACTTTTTGAGAGCTGACTACTGATATGTTAGGAGATGGAGCATGGTTGGGGTGGAACCGAACCAGAGGAGCTAATCCTGTAAGTTAAAGGAGGGACCCAGTGACTTCCAGCAGCTGCCGAAGCCCTGTTACTTCAGGGAATTCCCTCCTTCCTTCCCTGCACTGTAAGCATTATGTAACTAACGTCTGTCTTCTTAAAAAAGAGAAAAAGAAAAAGGGGATACTAAATTCAGTAAAGTCACCATGGAGACCCTTGATTTTACATTTCAGGTTGCCCCTCTGTAAAAACATGTGGTCCCCTTGTGGGGACTTCTATGGTGCCACTGGTGTAGGAGATTTTTCTCTTATCTGCTCTGTTTTAAAGGCTTCTGTCTGTCGGCCATAGTCTGGAGCTCCCTTCTGTCTGTCTTGTGTCTTTGTTTCTGGCCCTTTAAGACATGTGCAATAATGTGTTGATATTTTAATTTGTTTCTTGGGAATGATCTTAGCTGAATGTGTGTCTAAATGATGATGTTTTATTGTAACAATCTGGTATCTGAATGGGTTTTTGAAGCATTGCACAATCTTGCAGGTAAAAGTCGGGTTTAGGTAATTGTTTAGTTTATGATTTCAGATAATTTATGCCAGAGAACTTAAATACTTAGGCTGGAAAACTAAAGAACTCTCCTTCCAAGTTGGCAAGTAACTTCCCAATCATTCAGTCTTTTATTTCACCTATTTTGAATTGGGTAGCCTGGGAAAATGTCACTGTGCGTACCAGTGCATTAATTTGGACAAAGATAGTAAATCATTTTATGGTATCTGTTGACAAAACAAGATGTAAAGATATAAAATTTTGTGAATTGTATCTTAAACTTGTTTCATAATTTTCAACATCCTAACCTGAAAATTATGGTTAAAATGCCTTAGGCCTGTTGTGTCTGCTCTGAATAGCAGTTTTTTCCTGCTCCTTCCTGACCTCAGCCAGGACTTATTTTGAAATGCAAATAAAAGAATCTTGCAAGCTCAGTAGGAGACTGATCTGAGGCCTAAGCAGAAAAAAAAGGCAAATTGTATGGTTTTTACTAATTACTGTCCAGTCGTTTTTTCTAGGACTCTTATTTTTTTCCTTAGATACTTTATTTAGTTTTTTTAGCTCATGATTTTGATCCTACAGACCTAAGTTAATGTTTTTCTGATCAGTTCTATCTTTGACCAACTGTGGAGTTTTTGAAACATTGCAATGCAGATTTCATCTGCGAAAAGCTATAAGGCCTTTACTATTTTTATGTGTGCACACTTCTGTTATGTGTTGTATGTCTATATATACATATATCCATATATCAAACATATGATACAAAAATTTACATATATAAAGAACGCTCATCAAAAAACGCTCATAAAAACAAATTTTAAAAAGTGGATCCAAGGATCCTTAATTCACGTTATTTAAATGGTTCAGTTTAAATTGGATAAACAGATAAAAATAAATGTCTTTAAATTTAAGCTTACAAGTTTTTCTAGGTGTTCAGATATCTAATAAAATATTAATGTCTACAAAATATCTAATATGACTTGGTTGTAGGACTTTTCCTTCAACAAAAAAAATGGTTTACAATCTTCAATACATTTGTCTAATATTTTGATAAATAAGTAAATTAAATTTCATATGAGACTACTCATTCATGAGTACTTTTGTTAGATATCTGATTGATTAACTAAGGTCTGTACAAGTTTGTACTAAATTCTGTATAAGATTGTAAAAATCAGTCATGTGTTAAAGAGACAAAAATTTCTTAAAACATAAGTTTACCCATAACATTGTGTTTATTAAGTTTTATTTTTTCTAGAGCTAGCAACCATAAAAATTAAACAACTGATTAAATAAGAACTGTTATTTTAGAGAACTGTACTGCCATTACTTTAAAAGCTAAACTTGGTTAATGTGGAAACATCAATGTAATTATGATGCTATTAATGTGCTCATATCTTACATGTACAAGTCTGTAAGGTAGAAACTTAAAAGAGCATTATATCATGCTGGCGTTCTTAAGTTGTATGGTAAAAATATATATTGGGAATTTATTTATCTGTTATCATAAAGATAAGTAAAGTTTTATGTTACTTTTTACATTTGGGAACAATTTAAATGTATTTTTAAGTTAATGAGAGCCTAATCTATGTAAAGGTTAAAAACTTTCAGCCTTTCTTTAATTCATGTTTTAAATGTGATATCATACGGTGTTAGCTAATGTTCATGTGACCTAAAAAAATTTATGTAAACTTTGTAAAATGATATTTAAAAAAAAAGATCAGCTTTAGAACTAAAACCCTTAAGATTTATAAAGAGACCTGCCTTACCTAAGATAAGGCTCTGTGTCCCATCTTACTACATGTGAGAATGACTATGAAAACAGTAGGTTAGATTATGTTTCATTTAAAGTTTTGTTCAAAAGTTTTTTTTTTTTCTGTCAAGATTACTAGGATCTGTAACAGGGGATATAATTTATAACTAAGCAAAAAATTCAGGGTAGCTATTATGCAAACTAAGTATATTTACTCTTGTTAAAAAATTTTATTTTATAATTTCCTTATAAGTGATCTAAAGATTCTCTGTTAGTGTTTTACAGAATTGTTGCTTTAAGAACACAACATGGGTTAATTTAAGATAATAAGTCATCACCTACAAGACAAACAGAATAACACAGATCCCAATTAATAAAAAGATAAATAATTATAAAGTTATAGACATTAAAGCCCAGTACTCTTAACATAAGGCAGTTAAAGTTTATTTGCTGGATATTTAAGATTAGGATTTAAAATTAAAGTTAAATGAAAAGGGACAAGAAAACTAATATTTGGCTCTTGCCCTCTGAGTCAGTCTGAATCCAGGGAACAGGGGACTTCTCTAAAGAGCTTTTCAACTCTGGGCCATATAACCTCCCCATCAGGGGGATTAATGAGACCACTGGAGAACAGAAAGCCAATCAGTGCATTTGCGAAGAAGAGGAGAGTCATCAGAGAAGGGAGACATCCCTGATGCTGCCGAGGGAAGCCACATGGTCAAGGAAGACCTGGACCCACCTAGCCCAAAAGGCACTAGCAGAACTGAGAAGCTGCTCTCAAGTCTCCCCAGGAATGGCAACCATAAAAGCTCAGCTGACTGTTACCAATAGATAGAAACAAAAGTCAGTTTGACTGCTTCATCTTAAACACTTAGCAAAGACAGTTGAAAGCAGAATACAGCCATTCCTGGACATTTTAAATAATAATAATAATAATAATAATAATAATAATAATAATAATAATATTTTAATGTATACACTTTATATTAGCCTCCCAAAATAAGTAAGACTGGAGGTTACAAAGAAGGATTCTCAGACAGGAATGACTGATAACTATAAAAAGACACTATCAAGAGGAGCTGCCAGAGGCAGAAGTTTTTAGTTTAAGGCCTCAGATATTTCTAACCTACACGGTTAGGCTTGGTGTTGGCTAGTATGATTATCCAGCACTGAGTAACAGAATTAAAGGTTTTTCTATTAGACACAGAGGTCATTCTAGTAAACTGATTTTGCAAGATCAGATGACATTAAATTATTAAACTGTATCTTATTGGGAGGGACAACTGTAACACTAAATGTTAAGTATTAAGTTGACAGTCCTGATAACTGGGGATATTAAAGACTGGTGAGGGAACTTCTGTACAGTGACATGTTCTAGCTGCTGCAACATTTATTCAGTACTCATGTTTTTTGTTTCTCTCATAGAAGAACCCATCCCCAGATGACTTTACAACCTGTTCTTCCCCAATGAGACTTCAAACCGAACTGACCTCTAAAAGGCAACTCATGTCCCTCATGCTGTTCCCCCTCACGTCACCCTCTCTCAGCTCAGAAGAAGCCAAAATGAGTAATGCCTCTCCTCTTACAACAGTGGAGCCAAAAGTAAATAGACTATCAATAGACGTAATTAATTAAGTCAGGTAAAATCACGGAGACCGGTTTTGGGTGATTTCAAAAAATAGGGAGACTGTTGCATCAGAGAATAAAATTCCCTAAGTGCTCTTCACCTACCGTATGAAAGATATGAAAGGGACACATTAGAAAAGGGGGGAATGATAGACCCAACCTGATCTTTTATTAAAGTTTGGAGCCATCTTGCCACAAAGCCAAGAAAGGATAATTTTTCTTAACTATTAATTACAGCAAATTTCGAACCTGTTTGGAATGCCTGCCCGTGCCTTGAACTCACCCATGGCTGGCTCTCTGACCAGATAACAGCCCTCTCTGAAACTTTGTTGACACCTCATAAATATTGGCCTTCCCTGGTCAGATGACACTCTCTGAGGCTCTAATGGTCCCCATAAATTCTGATGTTTGTGTCAGCAAAAAAAAAAAATAAATAAAAGTAAACTACCATTAGTGTGATGCTTGTCAGAGTTCTGTTATCCGTAACCCCTCTTTTGTGTAACTTTCTGGGCTATAAAGCTGGGCTGTAAGAAAGGTGGGGTTTCTCTCTTGTTTCCGCCATTTTGGGAAGGAGAGGCACCAGGGTGGTGGAAATAATAAGCTTGTTTTAATTTGATTTTAATTGGAGTCAGTGGTGATTTCTTGCATCCTGGTCTAAAAGGTAAACACTCCACAAACATGGAGCTCTGCTGGCCTAAAGACTTTTTGAGAAACTGCCTCTGAGGATGGGCACTTGACATATATGTTGTTGTCAGGAGCTTTTGCTTCCATTCTAATGAAACCATCAAAGCTGGGTCTGCATCTATGTGACCTAGAGGACATTGTTTCTTATTTTCCAAAGAACATGAGGCAGAAGTGCTGACTTCTCTCTTTGTAAGTAAACTGTGGCCACTGAAAGCTAATTGTCTCCGCATGTGGATTGTGAAGCCATTAGGTCATCCTCCACTTTTCATGGACTTTCTTGCTGCTGCACTGGGAGTTTGGTATTTGCTTCACGAAATGCAAGGAATTCAACTGGGACACAGTGCTTGAGGGAGTCCTCTCACGTGTGGTGGGTAAGGGTCTGCAGGACAATGCACCAACTAAGCTTCTATCCCACATAGATTGCCCCGTTGACCATAGCAACTTGATACTGAACATTGCCCTGAAACATCTCCATATAACAAGATGCCATTTATGGAGAGGTTTCAGACATATAAGTGATTCCTGTCTCCACCATGTCAGCCACCAGCCATTTGGAAGTCAATGGCAGATCCACATGGCCCGACCACAGATATTTTACCTCACACCTGCACACCACAGCTCTGGGCCCACTACTCAGCAGGCTCCAACATACTGGCATCTCTGTTCTACACCATTTTCATGAAACCCAGTCAATCAAGGCACTCTCTGGTATACTCATGATCAACAACAGGACATCCAAAGATTCTCCAGTGCCACCTGGTCATGGGAATTTTAAAAATTTCATGGTATTTATCTAGCCATTTTTCAAGGATGAAGTTGGAGAAACTGTGGGTTTCAATTCATTCAGGAACCATTAAAATTTGAGGTAGCACATTTCAAGAAATGCTCTGGAGAACTCGCAGAGGCAAAGCTTCCCAAAGAGTGGCCAAAATGACACATGAAGCCAGGCCCATGAGGTCTACAATGTTAGGTCCATGTGTGATTTGACTCTCAACTATGGCTGCCAAGTCTATAAGAATAAAATCATGTGATATCCTGGCTGAAATTCCCAATGCTCTTACAAAAGCCACCATTGGCTTAGATCTCAGTTTCCAAGGGCGACTCTCATGCATGGCCTCCTAAAATCCCAACAAAATTCATGGCAATACTTCTCTGAAGTGAGTTACATAACTCAGTCTCTAAGGGGAATGACACTAGAGTTCATGTTCAGGTGGACCCAGGCATCTCTTCAAACTACCACACAAATGACTGCTGGGAGCCATCAGCCAAGTAGGTATGACAATTTCCTTGCCAGCGTACCCCCATGTTTCCTTAGTGGAAGGACTCATGGAAATAGGACATTTTGCTGGACATTGCATGTAAGGTGACCTTGCTGAAGGACCAGGGCGGATCCATGTTTAGGGTGTTCCTGTTTTGGCATAATAGGAGATTAGGGTGTTCCCCCTTTAGAATAGGGCGGTTTAGCATAATAGGAGATTAGGGTGTTCCCCTTTAGAATAGGGTGTATCCTGCTGCTGAGTTCCTCTTGATTCTTAGGATCAGACAGTATATTTGGGAGACAGAATCCCAGGAGTAGTGGATTTGGGCAGAGAGTGGATTTGGGCAGGAACGTGGATTTCCCCAGAACGTGTTTGTAGACGGCCGGTGTGAGTTCGGGAATAAAGAATTGCTGTTTGAATCTACAAGCTGTGTGGAGACTCGTGATTTGTGCCCAGCCAGAGACTGCGGCATTTGATGGCTCGTACGCGGAACTCCTGAAGCTTGGGGGTAAGTGAAATTGCTCGCCCCTGAGGGAAGGCGAGAGAATGGGTGACCATTTCAAAAAACAATGTGTTCTTCTTTTGATTTATTTTGTTTTTCTTTCAAGCTGCCTATCTCTAGAAATTTCTCAGGCAAACTGGTTGACTAAAGGTTTGATGTTTTTCGGCCCTGAGGAAGAGAAAATTGATACAACGATTTTTTATTCCGTTTTTGTTTCATTCAGATTCGGTTTTGTTTTGTGTTATCTTATTGGGTTGCGTTATCTTTATAGTAGGTTAAAACAAACTGAAAATATGTTAAGCAAATTGTTAGAGGTTCAGAACATGGAGAAAGACATTTTAGATCAAGCAAAAGAGAAGGTCTCTCGAGCTAGTCAGACAGAGGAAGAAAATTTAAAGGATAAGGGGTTGTTAGGAAAAAGGCCACAACAGGAGGCTGTTACTAACTCCGTTTTATCACAAGAGGGTTTAATTCAACCATCAGGCCCACCGATAGAGACAGCTGAGTGGCCCTCAAACCCCGTAGTTGATAATTGGGATTCTGAGACAGGACCTCAAAGATTAGCATGCCCTGTACTTGAGCAGGCAGGAGGGCAGTGAATTCACCATGCTTTAGATTTTAAAACAGTGAAGCAGTTAAAGGAGGCTGTAACAACCTATGGTCCCCAACCTCCATTCACGGTAAGCATGGTCGAGTCAATTACTAACTTGGACATGACGCCAGCAGATTGGGCTAGCATGTGTAAATCTGTGCTAAATGGAGGACAATATTTGTTATGGAAGGTTGCCAATGAGGAATTATGCGCAGAGACAGCTAGGCGAAATGCAGCAGCCGGTAACCCTCAAAGAAATCTAGAAATGTTGCTAGAGAAAGGACCTTATGAGGGTCAGCGGCAACAAATTGAATATGATCCTGCTATATATGCACAAATTGCTGCAGATGCAGTTAGGGCATGGAAGACTTTACAAGGACATGGAGATTTACAAGGCCAGCTATCTAAGGTAATACAGAGTGGTAATGAACCTTACGCTGACTTTGTAGACAGGCTAATTCAAATGGCTGCCAAAATTTTGGGGGATACAGAACAAGCAATGCCATTAATAAAACAACTGGCTTATGACCAAGCAAATCGTTGCTGCAGAGAGGTTATTAGACCATGGAGACATGAAGATTTAAACACATATATTAAATTATGTAGAGATATTAATGAACAAGAGCAAGTCTTGGCAGCTGCAGTACAACAGGCTTTTGATGCCAGGCCAAAAACATGCTATGATTGTGAAAAAACAGTACATTTTAAAAGGAGTTGCCTCATAGGAGGAGGATTTAGCAAAACTAGTTATCAAAGAAATAGAATACCATGTATTTGCCCACGATGCCGTAGAGGGAGACATTGGGCTAATGAATGCCGTTCTCAAACTACCATAGAGGGTACTCCCTTAACAAAAAACGGACAAGGACCAGGTATTTACCCATGATATCGTGGAGAAAGGCATCAGACTCCATTGCCAAAAAACGGACCAAGGGGCCCAATGCTCCGGGGCCCACAACCACAAATATACGGGGCAGTGGAGGAACCCAGCAACAACATTAGAGTAGTGCCCAGGACACATTGTCCATTAAATCCCTCAGCAGACAAACCCGAGGGAGCGCAGGGTTGGACATCTGTGCCTCTGCCAGAGCAGTACTAACTCCAGAGATGGGAGTTCAAATCATTCCTTCAGGAATAAAAGGACCTCTTCCCCAAGGGACAGTAGGCTTATTATTGGGACGTAGTTCACCTACATTAAAAGGACTTAAGATAAGTCCTGGGGTAATTGATCTCGATTATGTAGGTGAAATAAAAATTATAGCTAGTTCTCCAAGAGGTATATCAGTAATTTCACCTGGAGATAGAATAGCACAGTTGTTAATAATACCCATCCTACATAATAAATTTCCTAGTCATAGTGTAAAAATAGGTTCCAGGGGATTAGGCTCCACAGGTGTAGATTGGGCTATGTTGTCTTTAAATTTAGATTCTCGCCCAATGTTAAAACTAAATATTCAAGGACACGACTTTAATGGGCTACGGGACACAGGTGCAGACCTTAGCATCATATCTAGTCAGGAATGGCCAAAACATTGGCCATTACAACAAGCCACTCAAACGCTTCGAGGCCTAGGAGTGGCTGCTAATCCCCATAGAAGAACAATGTTATTATATTGGAAGGATCCTGAAGGTTGTGAGGGAACTATACAGCCATATGTATTGGATCATCTTCCTATAAATTTATGGGGACGAGATGACCTAGACCAATTAGGTTTGACGTTAACAAATAACATCAATCCTAATGCGCCCACTACTAGGGCTAGACAAGGTTTTAGGAAAGAAAAAAGATTAGGAAAACAAGGACAAGATATAGCAGCACCAATTCAAATAGATCAAGGAACAGAAAGACATGGGTTGGATTTTCAGAAAGGGCCACTGAGACAATAAAAATTACTTGGAAATCAAAAAGACCAGTGTGGGTTCCTCAGTGGCCCCTGACTAAAGAAAAGATACAAGTAGCCCATGATCTGGTCAAACAACAATTAGTGGAAGGACATATACAACTTTCCATATCTCCCCATAATACTCCCATTTTTGTCATTAAAAAAAATCTGGTAAATGGAGATTATTGCAAGATTTAAGAGCCATTAATAATGAGATGGTTATTATGGGACATGCTCAATCAGGGATTCCTCAATTGTGTGCTTTGCCAAAAACCTGGCATGTTTTAGCCATAGATATTAAAGATTTTTTTTTTCAATTCCAATTCATCCCGAGGATAGTCCACGCTTTGCATTTACTATCCCTGCTTTAAATCATGAAGGTCCTGATCAGAGATATGAATGGAAAGTACTCCCTCAAGGGATGGCTAACAGTCCAACTATGTGTCAAATATATGTTAATAAAGCAATCCAGCCACTTAGAAATCAAAATCCTGAACTACAAATATTTCACTATATGGATGATGTATTATTGGCACATAAAGATAAAAACATATTGCTGGAATGTTATGCAACACTTACAAACTTATTAAAAAATTATAATCTAGAGATAGCAATAGATAAAGTACAATTAAATTTTCCAATTAATTATTTAGGAGTTCTATTATCCTCAACCATGGTCCGTCCACCAAAAATTCAAATACAAGTAGATCAACTCAAGTCACATAACGACTTTCAAAAGTTATTGGGAGACATAAATTGGATAAGGTCTTATCTAGGCATACCAACAGGAGAGTTGGGACTTTATTTGATATTCCAAAAGGTCCATCAGATCCAAACTCACCTCGCATGTTAACTCCTAAAGCAAGAAAGGCATTGAAAATTCTTGAAACATATATGGAAAATATACATTTGGATAGAATTGATATAGGCTTGCCTTTATTATTTATTGTACTACCAACAAAAAATATTCCTACAGGAGTATTTTGGCAAGAAGGTCCATTATTGTGGATACATTTATCTTATTCACTTAACACTATTCTTACTAGGTATCCTGAGGCTGTAGGACAATTAATACTCAAAGGAATAAAAGCAGCGAAGGGAGTGTTTGGAATTTTTCCCAATAAAATAATTACTCCATATACTATGGATCAAATTGATGAGTTAGCTAATGAGTTAAATACTTGGGCAATAATCATGTGTAAATCTAATGTTTGATTTGATAATCACTTACCATCTAATCCTTTGTTGTCTTTTTGGTCTAAGCATCCTGTAGTTTTTCCAAAAATGACAAGAAAAACCCCTATTATGAATGCTCCAAATATATTCACTGATGGGCTAAATAATGGTACAGCAGCAGTAGTTACCCCTGATCAAACTTTTACATTTTTAGTACCAAAACAATCAGCTCAAAAGGTAGAGCTTAATGCAGTTTTACAAGCCTTTTTAATGTTTAAAGATTCTGTATTTAATTTATTTTCTGATATTCAGTATGTAGTTAATGCTATAGTATCTCTTGAAGATGCTGGTAGGATTTCCCCTTCTTCTACTGTTTTCTCTTTGTTTTCCACTATACAAAGTCTAATCTGGGACAGAAAAGATCCATTCTTTATAGGACATATTAGAGCACATACAGGATTGCCTGGAGCCCTTAGTTTGGGCAATGATTTAGCAGATAAAACTACACATGACATACATATTTTCTGTACACTAGAAGAAGCTACGAATTTTCATAAAAAATTCCATGTTAATGCTAATACTTTAAAAAAGCGTTTTAAAATAACTAAGGAACAATCCAGACATATAATAAAACAATGTCAAAATTGTGTGACCTTTTTACCACAAGTTAATCTTGGAGTCAATCCTAGAGGACTGATACCTAACCATATTTGGCAGATGGACGTCACACACTTGCCAGAATTTGGAAAATTAAAATATTTACATGTTACAGTTGATAGTTCTTCCGGATTTTTGATGGACTCCCTTCATGCCGGAGAAAAATCTAAAGATGTTATAGCTCATTGCTTACAAAATTTTGCCACTGTGGGCGTTCCTAAACAGTTAAAAACTGATAACAGTCCTGGCTATACCTCTACCTCTTTTAAACAATTTTGCTCATCATTTGGTATTACTCATATAACAGGAATTCCATACAATCCACAGGGACAAGGCATAGTTGAAAGAGATCATCAAACTATTAAAACGTACTTATTAAAGCAAAAAGAGGGAATTGGAAAGGGGTATATATCCCCCAAAGATAAACTTAAAATAACGCTTTTTACTCTAAACTTTTTAAATTTGGATTCATCAGGACTTAGTGCTGCAGAAAGACATATGTATCCAAAAAATGTGCATAAGCCTAAAGTTCTTTGGAAAGATATTCTAACAGGACAATGGAAAGGTTCTGACCCAGTGATTGTCTGGAGTCGGGGCTCTGTCTGTGTGTTTCCACAGGGAGAACAGCAACCTATTTGGATTCCTGAAAGACTGACTAAAACGATTTCTACAGATCGAAAAGAAGATGATTTGACTCAAATCCATAACAGCTGATATCCAGAACTCCAGCTTGGCCATTCTTACATCTGCAACAGTGATTAACCAGGATTCTTTTTTCAATACCTATTTTATTATTGGATTTTTCCACATCATAAGGCTCTATTTTTATTTTTTGAGCTCATACAAACCTAGGTTAATGTTTTTCTGATCAGTTTCATTTTTTGACTGTGGAGTTTTTAAACATTGCAATGGAGATTTCACCTAGGTAAAGCTACAAGGCCTTTATTATTATCTTATGTGTTGTACATTTGTTTGCACATTTGTGTTTTGTGTTGTATGTCTGTGTGTGCGTATGTCCATATTTCATATATGAGGAACGCTCATTAGAATATGGATCCGAATTATTTTTGTTATTCACATGATTTAAATGGATTAATTTAAATTAGGTAAAAGCTGTTAAGAATTGTTTTTAAAGGTGGTTAACAGATCTGCTTGTTTACTAATTTAAATCAGGTAAACAGCTGTTAAAGATTGTTTTTTAAGGAAGTTAACAGATCTGTTTGTTTACTTTCACCTTTCCTTTTCATAATATTTAATAATTCTTTTCAGGATAATGTCTGTTTAGCATCATTTCCAGAATTCCTATCTTCATCCCAATGAATATAACTCAACAAGTATGCTCAATCAAGGAGTCAACTTACTTTAGGAGGAAACGGACTTTGGGAGGAGACGGACAGATTGATAGATTCCTCCACTTTGAACTGCTTACAGAACTTGCCTAGACTATGTAACTATCGTTTGGTACAGCGAATTGTGGTAATGCTGGCATATCTTTGCTGATGGTGTCACCCATGATTTTTGCTGATGGTGTCACCAATGATGCAATTTTTCCTCCGTCATGAAGGCATCTTAACCACCTTCAAATTAACCTTTTAAAGCCTTTTAATTATCATCTATACTGTACTTTTAAATGAACTTTTTCACCACCTACAGCTTCACTATTTTAAATGAGGCTTAGATTCTGTTTAAATTGCTTAATGTTAGTTTACTTGGCTGCCCTTCAACCAAAGGCCTTTTTTACTCCATTAAGAAGCTTTGTCTTAATCTGCCATGTACAAATACCTTTTTTCTTCCTTCTTCCTTTCTCAAGATTTTAAAGGAAGTCTAGTTTCCTCAAAATCTATTAAATGGCATTTTACAACAGAGATTATCTCATCTAGAAACACTTCTTTTTCCATTAACCTCTTATATTAAAATATATTTCCACATCTTGAATCTTTTTCTATCTCTTTTTTAACCATTAACCCTTTTTATAAATTCAAATTTTGAAACAACTCTTATAAAATTTCTGATTTAGAAGAATTACTCCACTTTAATAGGATGAAATACTTTCATGTTTTTTTTTTATGGTACCATAATACTATAATTGAAACCCAACTGAAACTTATTATACTCTTTGTATATAAATTACACCTGATAGAATCTTAACACTTAGTAACCTTGTTTTGGCAAAGACACAGACCAAAGCAATATTAAACCTTTTTTCAATTTACCAATTTATGAAAACACACATAATTTTTAAATATATTACCTTATGGAACTTAATAAGTAAAGAGTACTTGATTTTATATTTAGTGGTTGATATTATAACACTTTAGCTTTGTAAATTAATTAGAACTTTGTAGAAACCAAGATCTTAGACAAATGTAGTAAATAGAATTAGCCATCTATTTCTTGAAGAAAAATCCTTCTACAGGATATCATGATGGTCCCATTGATATACTTAATAACTCGTCTTTAAAAAGCCATGGACATTCTCTTGCCTTCCCTCAGGGGCGAGCAATTTCACTTACCCCCAAGCTTCAGGCGTTCCGCGTACGAGCCACCAGATGCCGCAGTCTCTGGCTGAGCACAAATCACGAGTCTCCACACAGCTTGTAGATTCAAACAGCAATTCTTTATTCCCGAACTCACACCGGCCATCTACAAACACATTCTGGGGAAATCGACGACGTTCTCTGCCCAAATCCACTCTCTGCCCAAATCCACTCTCTGCCCAAATCCACTACTCCTGGGCTTCTGTCTCCCAAATATACTGTCTGACCCTAAGTACTCAAGAGGAACTCAGCAGCAGGATATGCCCTATTCTAAAGAGGAACACCCTAATCTCCTATTATGCTAAACCGCCCTATTCTAAAGGGGGAACACCCAAATCTCCTATTATACTAAACCAGGAACACCCTAAACATGGATCCGCCCTGGTCCCTCAGCAAGGTCACCTTATATGCAATGTCCTGCAAAATGTCCTATTTCCATGAGTCCTTCCACTAAAGAAAATTGGGGGTACGCTGACAAGGAAATTGTCTTCTTCTAGTGTAGAGAAAACATGTATGTCGTGTTTAGTTTTATCTGCTAAATCATTGCCCAAACTAAGGGCTCCAGGCAATCCTATATGTGCTCTAATATGTCCTATAAAGAATGGATCTTTTCTGTCCCAAATTAGACTTTGAATATTGGAAAACAAAGAGAAAACAGTAGAAGAAGGATTCCTCCACTTTGAACTGCTTACAGAACTTGCCTAGACTATGTAACTATCGTTTGGTACAGCGAATTGTGGTAATGCTGGCATATCTTTGCTGATGGTGTCACCAGTGATTTTTGCTGATGGTGCCACCAATGATGCAACTTTTCCAAAGGAACTGTCAATTGGCTTGGTGTCGTGGCATTTCTGTATCCTCCTCCCTTCTGCTAGTGATGGTCTAAATTTGGGGGCCAATGGCTATATGCTGGACCGGTAGTCAGTGACGGGTATGATCCAATTGCAGTGGTATCAACCTAAGACAGGAGGCTGACGACTAAAGGTCAGTTGCCTAAAGGTCAGTTTTCCGATGACGGTTAAGAACCATATGTTGAATTAGACAACCTACCAGGCACGGTCCTTAAGCCACATTAACCTCACTCCCCCACTGGCACCAAGGCCAAATTTGGGGGCCAACAGAGGTGAGGCAAAGAACCTCACCCCCCCACTGGTGCATAGACCTATCCACAAGTATGGCTGTATGCTGGACCAGTAGTCAGTGACGGGTATGATCCAGTTGCAGTGGTATCAACCTAAGACAGGAGGCTGACACCTAAAGGTCAGTTTTCCAATGATGGGAAAGAACCATATGTTGAACTGGACAACCTACCAGGCACGGTCCTTAAGCCACATTACTTGTTGTTTAATCAATCAGAAGGGGGAAGATGCTGGGAGCAATCAGCCAAGAAGGTATGACAATTTCCTTGCCAGTGTACCCCCATGTTTCCTTAGTGGAAGAACTCATGGAAATAGGACATTTTGCAGGACATTGCATGTAAGGAGACCTTGCTCAAGGACCAGGGCGGATCCATGTTCAGGGTGTTCCTGGTTTAGCATAATAGGAGATTAGGGTGTTCCCCCTTTAGAATAGGGCGGTTTAGCATAATAGGAGATTAGGGTGTTCCCCTTTAGAATAGGGTGTATCCTGCTGCTGAGTTTCTCTTGAGTTCTTAGGGTCAGACAGTATATTTGGGAGACAGAAGCCCAGGAGTAGTGGATTTGGGCAGAGAGTGGATTTGGGCAGAGAGTGGATCTGGGCAGAGAACGTGGATTTCCCCAGAACGTGTCTGTAGACGGCCTGTGTGAGTTCGGGAATAAAGAATTGCTGTTGGAATCTACAAGCTGTGTGGAGAATCGTGATTTGTGCCCAGCCAGAGACTGAAGCATCTTACCGCAATTAAAACCAAAACAGTCCCACATGACCCTCATCTTCTTCCATATAGACACTCATAATAACCTCTGACTAAAGTTTTCAATGAGGGGTGCAGCCTTAGACATTGTCCAAAATAAGCACCATTGCCCCTTGTTTGCCTAAAGTGAGGGTGGCCTGGACACCCTTCCTGTGAACCAAGAGTGATCAAATATGCCAGCTATATAACTGCTCTGCTTCTCCTGAATGAGGCTTACTGACTGTCTGGTATAGATTCTTTATGTGAATTGGTGTCATGAGAAAACCTAAGCACATATCGGCTAGCCTCTGCAGGGTTTGAAGAACTGATTTGACCCAAAGGATCCATATTCTCACTTGATGGAGGTCAGGAAGCTAACAGAGGAAGGCGAGAACCTTCATCCACAATAACTGCTCTTTTGGCCATTTTGGTTTGGATGCACACTTGGAAACTTTCTTTAGATCCATCAGGTGCTGAGAATCTGAGCGACTCTCTCACACAGGGCCAAGAGGCTGATTCAGCCACATCTCTTTCCAAAGCAATTAAGCAAAGAGCCACAGGTGATGCGCATTCATTTCCATTTAAAAACTGTTTTCTTCAGGCTTCACAAAGGGGTGGCCTGAGGCAAAGACCTTCCTGACATTCAGGACAATAGAACAATAGGTAAGCAAAAGGCCCAAAGCAGTGTTTCTTCACTGAGACTTTACTGGTCACACTGATATCTGAGTTTTCTGAGATGCTCGCCATTCCCTTCAGCTATCCAGTACTTGGTCATGTCACAGAGTTTGGAGGTGGTACATATTTGGAAACAAAACCATGAGGCTATTTTGGAGAGTGGCCAGTATTCAGGAAGAAAAGAGGAGCTTAGGAAGTTAGTAGGTGTTGCCCATCCATAAGGCAAGCCGCTCTCCATTCTTAAATTGGGTGGGATGAATGCTGGGTAGCTTTCTACTACACAGGACACAACCATTGATGCATTCGCTTTTCAAATGTCTACAACCACGGATACAGTGGGATACAAAGACATAGAAACATTCGTGTTATCAAACGACTTTCTCGAAACATTCCAGTCTAAACAAATAAACTGCCTTTCCTACCTATTCTCAGAACCTGAGACAAAACCACACACTAACACAGACACCCACAATGGCACCTCCTTCCCCCAAGTATGTCTGTGACTATCTTGAGTGTCCTCTGACTGGTAGGCCTTACTATATTCCCCCCAAATTGTGTGTCCTGTCTCAGATCTGGTCTTTTTGGCCAACTCTTTGAAGTTGTCAGGAGTCATGGTTTAGCCACTACCTGCTTTCCCAGAAAAGGCCCCTCTTCAAAGCTCTCCTGGCATTTGGCCATCATCACATAAGTAGGTACCAATAAAGACTGACTCTGTCCTTGGTAAATCCAAACAATTGAGACCACAGGGACTGGGACTGGGCCTTGTTCTGTGTGCCTGGCTTCCTGGATCCCAAGTTCAGAGAGTTCCATCAACAAGAAAGTGTGGTAGGTCACTTCCTTCAGGAACTGAACGAGGTCACTGCCTTGGCAATCACTTTGTTCTAACAATTGCTTCCAAGGGTCCCATGAGATGGAGGCTGCCCCTACTTCATGTGACACTTTCACAAGTTAGAATGGTATATCAACCATAGGCACCTGGGAACAGCTGTCCACACAGGCCTGGTTTGGTCCATTTAATCTACATTAAGAAGAGAGAGGCTGATTCAGACACATCCCTTCATTCTGACCAGGTTGTTTGATATGTAAGTTGACATGGAGTTGACTTTTGCTCTCTCAGGTCCTTGATAGGTGAAAAGGTCGGTCGAATGTTGGAGGAAGAGACCACCAAGAGACTGTCTCATGCCACAGCCAAGGGTTTTTTGGGGGTCCAGCATGCTGGGGCTCAGAGCTCACTCCAGAGGAGCAAAGAGCAAAGAGCCCCAAGAACAACTTGAGCAGGGTTTATATACGTTCTTTAGAGAGGGCAGGGACTTTACATACATTCTAGCTTCCTTTTGCAAATCATCATATACCACGGAAAAATCAAATAACAACTCTAAAACATGATTAGCACATTCATTGGCGGACACACGTCGGGCAGGGGTGATTGGTCAGCCCTGAGAATGGGTATACATTTAAACTGATTGGTTGAAGCCCTGAGATTTATATGTGCTGAGCTTCACGGTTTCTGGTAAGGGGTTGTTAAGTAACTAGGTGGTCAGGGAAGATTTCAACACACATCTAATGGGCAGTTCCGTGAAATGTCTTAACTGCCACAGGAATTTCAGGTTCTGAGTGCAGCTTGTAAACTTTATAAAACCTGGTTCTTTACGTTTCAATTTCAATTTCTTTTATTATTTAATTTCCCACTGCGTTTTCTGAAAACTTTTAATCTTAAAAATAATGAATCATAATTATTGCGGGGTCTCACATTCTATTTCTGCCAGTGGAGCGTATTTCTGTCTGATTACAATTAGTTTTACATGCCCAATCTGAGCCTGGAGAAAGGTAAATATGCTATTAAGCAAACAAGTTCCCACAGCTAGCAACACCATAAGGATGATCAGGGGTCCTGCTAAGGCTGATAGGAGTGTAGTTAACCAGGGGGACTGGGTAAACCATGACTCAAACCACCCTTGTTGAATATCCCTTTCTCTCTGGTGCTCTTCAAGGCATTTTCTCAATTTACTCAAGGATTCTTTTACAACTCCAGTATGGTCAGGATAAAAACAACATTCTTCTCTCAGTGCAGCACAGAAGCTCCCCACCCTCATGAAGAGGAGGTCTAATCCTCACCTGTTCTGTAAAACCACTTCAGAGAGAGAGGTTAAGGATTTCTGAAAAACTGTGATGCAGGTCTCTAACGTCTTCAAGTCTTGAGATATTGCTGTTTCTAATTGGGCCATTTGTTGTGACCCACGGATCATATCAGCTCTTCCTGTACCCACTCCTGCAGCAGCTCCTATCCCCAATAGGATGGCTAGAGTAAGGGACACAGGCTCCCAGCGAAATCGGGTTTTCTTGTTCCCCTAGTAGACCTTCAAATGTTTCTGCATCATGATAGAGCACCCTGGGGAGTTTCTGCACCAATACACAATATTTTAGAGAGCTGTCCAATACCTGGGATGAAATGCAAGGAGTTCTGACTATGTGGAGTTCAGTACCATAAAGGTTCCTTTATTTAGTTCCCAGGGGGAGGAGTCACCTGTACTCTGGACTGGAGAAGTAGGCAAAAACGGAAACTGGGAAGTATGAGATGATAGAGGGGTTCTGGTAGATCTAGGCACTGGGTCCTCCACAGGGTTGGGCCTGTTTGCGACTTTGGAAATCAGCTGGGCACACGTAAAAATCAAGACTGGCTAGTTTACACCTGGGCTGGGGGAGATGACATCCATAATTCATGGGGTAAGGTGGTCTATGTTTCCCTGGTTTGGGTTTGAGTGGGATCTGTGTGGGGTCCTCTATGTCAGGGAGATCCCAGTCAGAGAGGCCTATGGCAAGCTGACAAATGTCTGGGTGGAGAGATGGCCACCAAGTCCATAAGGGGGCTCTATGTGAAATAGACCACACTACTTGCCCAGTATGATTTATAACTTGCCATTGTTGCTGAACAGGCTGATGGGGATTAGGACTGCTGGTGGTCAGGGGAAGAATCCATAGCCCTACCCACAAGACGGACACGCAACTTGAGAGGGTTACCAGTCTGTTCCAATTTCCAGCCGGAGTCTGGACAGGGCGCAGGCTTGAGATGGGAGACATTGATCCAGGAAGTGATCCCATCCACTTTCACCACTGTAGGTGTTATAAGCAGCACCTGGTATGGTCCTTTCCAGCGGGGTTCCAGGGATGACACCTGATGCCGTCTCACGTAGACAAAGTCTCCAACTTGATATTGATGTGGGGTTCCCTCATCTCCAGGCTGATAAGCAGTGGCCAACTGTTTCCACAGGTATTGCTGGGTGTTGGGTTTGTTCAAGGGCTTTAAGTCTGTCAAGCAAGGGGGTGTGAAAGGAATCATTAAGTCTCAGAGTTGGGATTAGGTCCCTTACTGGAGGAGGGGCACCATAGAGTATTTCATAAGGGGTTAAGTTACACAAAGAGGCAGAGAGGTTATTTCTTGCATGAAACAGTGCATAAGGTAGGAGCATAATCCAATTTTTTATGCCGGTTTCCAAGCTTAATTTTGTTAAGTTCTCTTTGATGGTTCTATTCATCCTTTGAACCTGTCCTGAGCTCTGGGGTCTATAAGCACAATGTAACTTCCAATTAATCCCCAGGGTCCTGGTGAATCCCTGACTTACCTGGGCTTCGAATGTTGGTCCGTTATCAGACCCTAGTACCTTAGGCAGGCCGAACCTTGGAAAATGTCTTCTAGGATCTTTTTGACCACTTTTTGTTCTCCCCGTTGTGGAAAAAGTTAAAAGAGTCACTCCATTTAGGGCTGCCAATTAAGCTTCCTAATCTGCTCTTCTGTTTCCAACCGCCACGGGGTCGTTTTCCTTCTGGTGCCCTGGACAGTGCACTATAGCTAGGTCCTTAGGGCCCTGCACTGCTGAGAGAAGTTGGAGGATCTCATCTTTGTTCTTTATTTCTTTCCCAGTGGAGGTTAATAGCCACCTTTGCTGGTAAGTAGCCCCCTGCACTTTTGCAGTGACAAATGTGTATATGGTGGCCCTTTTGCCTGTTGCTAGTTCCAATGGTTTCGTAAGGGCAATCAGTTCTGCTTTTTGGGCTGATGTCCCTTCTGGGAGACCAGAGAACAAGATGACATTAGTTTCGCTAACTACTGCTGCTCCAGCCCGCTGCTTACCGTCTTGGAGGAAGCTGGTGCCCTCCGTAAACCATACGACTTCAGGGCGAGGCAGTGGCTGATCCTTCAACTCTCGTCGTATACTGTTTTCCTCTGCCAGTATGTGTTGACACTCATGAGCGACGGGTCCTGATGATACTTCTGGCAGCAGTGTAGCCGGGTTGAGTGGAGCAGGGGGTCCCAACATTATTCTGCCTTTGTCAAGCAAGAGGCTCTGGTAGTGGTTTATTCTGAAGTTTGATAGCCACCTTTCTGGAGGCTGACAGATGATGCTCTCCAGGGCATGGGGGGCTATAATGGTTAGCTTCTCTCCCAAGTTCATATACGAGCATCTTTTATTAGAAGGGCTGCCGCTGTTATAGCTCTTAACCAATGGAGCCACCCGCTAGCCACTGGGTCCAATTTTTTTGATAAGAATGCTACGGGCCTTTTCAAAGGTCTCAAAGTCTGAGTGATCACTCCCAGTGCTATTCCTTTCTTTTCCTCGATGTAGAGAGTGAAGGGTTTTTCTACATCTGGGAGTGCTAAGGCCGGAGCAGATAGCAGCACCTTTTTTTGACATTATAAAAAGCTTATTGTTCTCAGGGTTGCATTGGAAGTAGGCATCCCCCTTTATCAGCGGGTATAAAGGGGCAGCCAGAGATGCAAACCCAGGAATCCATAACCTGCAAGAGTCGGCAGTCCCAAGAAACTCTCTGAGTTGTCTCTTATTATATGGGGGCGGTATCTGCACAACAGTTTGTTTTCTGCGCTCAGTGAGCCATTGTTTGCCACCCCTAAGAGAATAACCTAGGAAGATTACTTCTTGCTGACAAATTTGGACCTTATGGCAGAAGCCCTATATCCAAGCCGAGCAA
This sequence comes from Callospermophilus lateralis, assembly GCF_048772815.1. Classification (NCBI taxonomy): domain Eukaryota; kingdom Metazoa; phylum Chordata; class Mammalia; order Rodentia; family Sciuridae; genus Callospermophilus; species Callospermophilus lateralis. The sequence goes on along the minus strand of NW_027512870.1, from coordinate 2,189,375 downwards.
GCTCAGATAATAGTGCTTGGGCCCCAGACTCATAGTTCTCCTTGGTGTCGGCTGACAGTAGGAGATCATCCACATATTGGAGTAGGGTGACTTCGGGGTGTACAGTTCTGAAGTCGTTGAAGTCCCTGTGGAGGGCTTCATCAAAGAGAGTGGGGGAGTACTTGAACCCCTGTGGGAGTCTAGTCCAGGTTACTTGGCCAGATGTTCCAGTTTCTGGGTCTATCTACTTGAAAGCAAACAGGAACTGACTGTCCTTATGTAGGTGGAAAGCAGAAGTAAGCATCTTTTAAGTCCACCACAGTGTACCATTCCCGCTCCAGATTCAGAGTGCTAAGCAAATTATATGGAGTGGGTACTGTGGGGTGAATGTCCTGCACTCTGTTGTTAATTCTCTTAGGTCTTGAACAGGACGGTAGTCCCCAGTTCCTGGCTTTCCTACTGGTAACAGGGGGGGTATTCCTGGCTGATTTACAGGGCCTTAGGATACCAAGAGCCAGGTATTTCTGAATATGGCGCCTTATCCCATCCTTAGCTTCTTTGCTTAGAGGATATTGTTTAACACTGATTAGAGAGACAGAGGCTTTTAATTCTACTACTATTGGAGGTTGTTTTATGGCAAGACCTAATCCAGCAGTTTCTGCCCAGGTATTAGGATAATCTTTTATACATTTCTGTGCTAGTTTGCCTGTTTGATCAGTCCTAGGGAGCGAGAAGAGTTGTTGTTCATCTTCTGTGGACATAGTCAAAGCCGTGACTATGGGAGTTTTTACTGAAGGCTTTAGAAACTTCACTTGGGGACCATCAGAGTTAAAGGTTATTCTATCCCGGAGTTTGGTAAGCAGTTCCCTGCCCATCAATGGGGCTGGGCATTCTAGGACTACTAGGAAAGAGTGGTGGACTTTTCCCTTTCCTACATCCATAATAGTCTTAGTTGTCCAAGCCCGATATCTACTGCCATTAGCCCCTTGAACAAGAGACCCTTTATTTGATAGGGGGCCAAGTGGGGTCTTAAGGGCTGAGTATACTGCTCCTTTATCCACTTCAAAGTTCACTAGAGTCTCCTCCACTTCAAATGTTACCCTGAGCTCGGGGAGGAGATCTGAGCCCCGACATTCCTAGTCCTCTTCTAGAGTCAGCATGGCGGGCTGGGGTGGCTGCTTCTTTTTGGGGCACTCTATGGCCCAGTGTCCTTTTTCATTAAAGTAGGCACATTGATCTGAGGCCAGGGGCAGCCTTTGGCATGGGACCAGGTATCCCTTCCTGTCTTCCTGCTTTTTAACTTCTGGCGTATTTGCTGCTGTGAACAAAACCTTAGCCAATGCTTTAGTCTGCCTTTTGCTCATTTCATCCTCCTTTTGTTCTCTTTCCTTCTCTCTCCTATGTTTCCTCTCCTCCTCAGTTTCTCTCTTATAATATACTTTCTCAACCTCTCTGAATAAATCTCTTAAAGTCATATGTTGTAATCCATCTAGACCTTGTAAATCTCTCCTAGTATCTGGGACAGCCTGCTCGATAAAGGCCATTCCAACAGATGCTCTTTGGTCCTCTGCCTGAGGGTCAAAAGGAGTATATTTCTTAATGCTTCCATAATTCTCTCAAGAAACATAGAGGGAGACTCATTAGGCCCTTGGATAATCGCTCTTACCTTGGCCAAATTAGTCAGCCCTCTGGCGGCCGCTCGGAGACCTGCTATTAGAGCCTGGCGATAAGTGGAAAGATGCTACCTACCTTCAAAGGTGTTGGGGTCCCAGTTGTGTCGTTTCATTGGCCCGTAAGGATGGAGAGAAAGCATCACAGGGGCTTCCGAGTTTTCTATTATCCATTGCTGGCGGTTTTCTTTAGTTGGCCCAGCTTCCTCCAGGGTCGTAGGGGCAGCTGCTACTGCAGGGAAGTCCCCTGGAGGGCTTGGTTCCAGATAAATGCCTCTAGTGGTGGAGAGGCTGAGTCAGCGTCGGGAAGATCATCAAGATCATGTTGGGGGTTGTGGAGCAAGGGTAGAGGATAAGGAGGGGGAGGAGTGTCCAGTCTTGTGACTCAGGGAGAATGAAGGGAAGAGGGGAAGGAGTGGAAGTTTTGAATTATTGGATCATGGGGGAAGGGTTATATGGCTGTTGATCTGGGTGGACACGTGGCCCCGGCTGAAAGACAATATCTCTAACTTTTTGGGTTAGAGGGAAGTGGAAGGATCATTCTGGGGGACATCCAACTCCGAGGATGGGCTGTTAAGGACTGTAAACAAGTCAGGATGGCACCTGTTATTTTGCCAGAGAAATGTTAGAGTCTGTAAACAAGTCTTCATGGTGCCTGGCAAAATGCCAGAGGGAGTGGTTTGTGAAGTAACAAAAGCGAGCCATTAAGTGTGGAGATTCTTTATTGGTTGACTCCTGTATCTATTTTATGCTAATTTGATTAGCTGTGTAAAATGTATAAATATCGCTCAGATCCTACAATAAACGGCTCTCATTCCTGCTGCATCAACGTACACAAGTTATTCATCACCCTCCCGGTTATTCTGCTGCAGCCGGACTGCGGCAGATGGTGGCCCGTTACGGGGAGCCCCGGGACACTCGGGGGAAAGTGACAAAAAAAAGCTGCCCGTCCATAGATAGGACGGGAGCAATCTGCTCGTCCCTAGGCAGATAGGGCGAGAGGAAAAATGGACATTTTGAGAAAATGGAGAAGATTGATGCAGTATGTTTGTGTCTTGTTTTGTCTTGAAATGTTGTATTGTCTTTGTGACGAAAATTATGGAAGGGGTGAGAAGTAAATTGATAAGGGAGAAAGGCACCCCAGTGGAACCAAGAATAATTAGGGCATGTGTTGATAAAAGCCCAGAAACTCTAGTCAGAAAGAAAAAGAAAGTTCAGAAGAACAAAGATTATCAGGACGAAAGTTGCAGCAAAAGGCTATTACTGAATTCTTTTCGTTACCGGAGGGTGCGTGAAACGACAAGGTGGCTGCCACCTGCCCAAGCCGATCATGGCGCAGCAAGAATTTTACAAGTGGCAGTTGCTGGCTCTTCCCCGCCCTACTGCCTGGGGGAGCGGATGGCCACTAGGAGCCCAAATGTAGACCTGACCTGGAGGCACAGTCTCGCAGGCTCTTGTTCCATCTGCCTGGAAGAAGTTTGAGTCTGGGACTCTCCCCAGGGCCATCTGGGGCTGCCCAGGATGCTACAGCTGGCAGAAGACGCTACTGGTATCCCTGAAGTTTGATCATTTCCAAGGCCAGTAACTACAATGGGTCTCCCACACCAGAAGACTGATGAGTAATGAGTACTATTAAGGCTTATTTCAAATGTAAAAAAACCTTGAGATAATGTACTAAATTGTTCCAAAGGTTGGTTTCTTAGTGAAATGCTACAGAATTTTCTTTAGCCATCTGGAGTTCCTGCCTTCGTTCCAGTGCTGGTGAAAACAAAGGTGAAAGAATTTACATTGTTGCTGAGAACCAGAGGAAACTTCGGCTGAGAACCCGAGGAGACTTCGGAGTATTGCTGTTTCTGCTGCTATAACTTAAGCTAGCTGCCTGCAGAACTTACCTGGACTGTGATTTACCTGGACTGTGAGTTAATCTATTGAGACACTGCTTTATCTCGACTGAGATAACAAACTGTAATCTACAACAAATTGTAACTCAATATCTTTGCTAATGGTGTCATTGCTGGTATAATTTTTCCAAGGGCTTCTTGCATGGAGCCATCAATTTGCTTGGAATTGTAACATTTTGTATCCTCCCTTTCTGTTTCTAGCAGGTTATTTATGGTGTTTCTGTAAAAAACACTATGGTCGTTATTTAAATTAAACAAAAGGGGGAAATGTTAAGGTCTGTAAACAAGTCAGGATGGCACCTGTTATTTTGCCAGAGAAATGTTACAGTCTGTAAACAAGTCTGCATGGTGCCTGGCAAAATGCCAGAGGGAGTGGTTTGTGAAGTAACAAAAGCCAGCCATTAAGTTTGGAGATTCCTTATTGGTTGACTGCTGTATCTATTTTATGCTAATTAGATAAGCTGTGTAAAATGTATAAATATCGCTCAGATCCTACAATAAACGGCTCCTATTCCTGCTGTATCAACGTACACAAGTCATTCGTCACCCCCCGGATATTTTGCTGCAGCCGGACTGCGGCAATGGGCCATTCTGAAGCACAGAGAGTCTGCCAGGTACAGCGTTTTACTGAAAAAAAAAAGATTCTGGGCCCTTGAGCGGACATCAGTCCAATGATCAAGGGTAAGGTACAGAGGTGTGCAAGTACTTTGTCCCATAATGGGAATTATTCAAACAGGGACAGTGAATACACAAACAAGACACACACAAAGACAAACAGTAAACGTTTAACATGAGTCCAAGATAAAGATTAGAACTGAGTAACTGGCAAAACCTGATGGGTTAGACAATAAAGACAGACAGTAAACTCAACATGAGTTTCTGACAATGAACAAAACTGAGTAGCCGGCAAAACCAGATGGGCTGTCAAACCGAATCCTGAAGCATAATATAACTGAGTTGAGGAAACTACTATTCCTCGAATTCCCGAGTCCTCTGGAGTGTCCCCCAGGGACGTGGCCTGTGGCTCTGTTAAACATCTGTCAGCCACCTTCAGAGAGAGCTTACGCTCTTCACTGACAGCCACTTAGCCAAGCCCTGACCTGAAACCTGAAACCAGAAAGAGGCACCTTACTTACCCCGAGAGTTGGGGTAAGTAAGGTGGGGTCTTTCGTCCGCCGCTGCCAGATGTCTCACGTGGGGCCTCCAGATGAAAAGATGGGGCGAATGTCGGAGGAAAAGACCACCAAGAGACTGTCTCATGCAACAGCAAAGGGTTTATTGGGGGTCCAGCATGCTGGGGTTCAGAGCTCACTTCAGAGATGCAAAGAACAAAGAGCCCCGAGAACAACTTGAGCAGAGTTTATACACATTCTTTAGAGAGGGCAGGGACTTTACATACATCATAGCCTCCTTTAGCAAATCATCATATACCACGGGAAAATCAAATAACAACTCTAAAACATGATTAGCACCTTCATTGGTGGGAACACATCGGGCAGGGGTTATTGGTCAGCCATGAGAAGGGGTATACGTTTAAAATGATTGGTTGAAGACCTGAGATGTATATGTGCTGAGCTGCACGGTTTCTGGTAAGGGGTTGTTAAGTAAGTAGGTGGTCAGGGAAGATTTCAACACACATCTAATGGGCAGGTCTGGGAAATGTCTTAACTGCCACAGATTTTCAGGTTCTGAGTGCAGCTTGTAAACTTTACAAAACCTGGTTCTTTTGTTTGAATTTTAATTTCTTTTATACTTTCAGAACCTTACAAAGAAAGGTGTGAGACTTCATCCACAATGACTGCTCTTTTGGCCATTTTGGTTATGGGTGCATGCATGGGATCTTTATTTAGATCCATATGGTGGTGATATTCTAAGCCACAGCATCACTCAGAGCCTAGAGGCTGATTAAGACACACCCATTTCCAAAGCAATTACTTTTCTTAGGTCAGTTACAGAACTCAGTCTCTGAGCGGAATCACACCAGAGTTCAAGCCCAGGTGGACCCAGTCATCTCTTCCAACCGCCACACTAATGACCACAATTAAAACCAAAACACTCCCCCAAGGCCCTCATCTTCTTCCATATAGACACTCATCATTCCCTCTCGCTGGATGTTTCCATGAATGGCACAGCCCAAGAGAGTGTCCAAAATAATCTCCCTTGCCCCTCATTAGCCTAACCTCAGGGTGGCCTGGACACCCTTCCTGTGAACCAGGATTGATCGCATAGGTCTGACGTTAATGCTGCTCTGCTACTCCAGTTTGAAGCCTACTGAATGTCAGGTATTGTTTCCTTATGTGATTTGGAGTCATGAGGAAACCCAAGCACCTCTGCAGGGCTTGGAAGAACTCATTTGACTCAAAGGATCCCTACTATCACTTGATGGAGGTCAGGAACCTAACAGAGGAAGGTGAGAGACTTCATCCACAATGACTGATCTTTTTGTCATTTTGGTTTTGGATGCACACATTAGATCTTTCTTTAGATGCATCAGGTGCTGATAATCTAAGCCACAGCCTCACACAGAGCCAAGAGGCTGATTCAGCCACAACCATTTTCAAAGCAATAAAGCAAAGAGCCACAGGTGATGCCCATTCATTTCCATTTGAAAACTGTTTTCTTCAGGCTTCACAAAGCAGTGGCCTGAGGCAAAGAACTTCCTAACATTCAGGGCAACAAAACAATAGGTTTGCAAAAGGCCCAAAGCAGGGTTTCTCCACTGAGACTTTCCTGGTCACACTGATATCTGAGTTTTCTGAGATGCTCGCCATTCCCTTCAGCTATCCAGTACATGGCCATGTCACAGAGCTTGAAGGTGGTACATATCTTGGAAACAAAACTATGAGCCTATTCTGGAAAGTGGCCAGAATTCAGAAAGAAAACAGAAACTTAGGAAAAGAGTAGGTGTTGCCCATGGATAAGGCAAGCTGCAGTCCATTCCTAAAATGGGCAGGGTTAATGCTGGGAATCTTTCTACTAGACAGGACGCATTCACTGATAGATTCTAATTTCTAATGTGTACAACCATGGACACAGTGGGATACACAGACACAGAAACACTCACCTTGTCAAAGGACTTTCTAGAAAGAGTCCACTCCAAACTGAACAAACCGCCTTTCCTACCTATTCTCAGAACATGAGACAAAACCACAAACCCACTCCCACACTCAAAAAGGCACCTCCTCCCCAAGTAGGTCTGTGACTATCCAGAGTGTCCTCTGACTCATGGGCCATACTGTGTTCCCCTAAATTGGCCTGTCCTGTCTCAGATCTGGTCTCCTTGTCCAAGTCTGTGAAGTTGTCAGGAGCCTGTGCTGACCACTACCTGCTTTCTCAGGAAAGGCCCCTCTTCAGAGCTCTACTTGCATTTGACCCTCCTCAAATCACTCGGTACCAAGAAAGACAGACTCTGTCCTAGGTAAATCCAAACAAGTGAGACCACTGGGAATGGGACTGGGACTGGCTCTGTGTGCCTGGCTTCCTGGATCCCAAGTTCAGCGAGTTCCATCACCAAAGAAGTGAGGTAGGTCAATTCCTTCAGGAAGGGAATGAGGTCACTGCCTTGGCAACCACTTTGTCCTAACAGTTGCTTCCAAGGGTCCCTTGAGATGGAGGCTGCCCCTACTTCCTGTGACACTGTCACAAGTTATAATGGTATATCAACCACAGGCACCAAGGAGAAGCTCTCCACACAGGGTTGGTTTGGTCCATATTTTTATATCATGAGGAGAGAGGCTGATTCAGGCACATACCTTCATCCTGATCAGGTTGTTTGCATTGGAAGATGACTTTTGCTCTCTCAGGTCCTTCATAGCTGCCTACATCTTCTCCAGGGATCATTTCTGCATGGACCTTTGATGTTCTCAGCAGGTGGAAGATTCCCTACATTCCTGTATTGTAAGACCAACTCTGTCCCTGCTCTTCTGTAATGTTAGATCGAGGGAAGAGTGTATGGTTAAGGTTAATAATATATTCTATTTGGGTTAGAAATCATTCTGCAGGATAAATAATGCTATTGGGAACCTGCGATATTCACAAGAATATATTCGTAAAATATAAGTATGAAACCAGAAATATAGGAATGATTTGAAGCCCAGAAGGACATTGGGCCCTTTAGTGGGATACTTAGCTTTGAATTTTGTTCTGCACAGATGTCTCAGATGAGTCAATATGCAAAGGCATAGGACCTTGTACCTTGGAAGATTGAATGTCCAAGAGAACATCCAGTCAGAAAGAAATAGTTGGTAGGATTAGGAAGATAGTCAGTAGGTTTAGAAAAAAAGAGTGAGTATAGGATGTGGACAAAACGTTCATTAGCAATAGGGTTTCACGTAGAGAGTGAACATAAATTTGAGCACATATGAAGAGTCAGTCACAATGATGAACTGGGGAAAATATGTAGGAAAGCAGATATCAATAGAGACTTCAGGAAATCAGCAAAGTATAATGTGAGTGATAGGATTAGACACTTTCAACATGTTTGAGGTTGAATATATAATCTTAGAAAGAAAGAAATGTGTAGTCACCAATAGGATTGACATTTGAGAGCATTAGGCAACCTGGACATGGTTGTTTTAAGTAATCCATGCTCACTTTCCATTTTGCTTTGGTTAAAGGTTAATAGGTATTTGTCACTTCCTGTTTTTCTGTATGCTTAACAAAACACTGTTGAAATCTGGAGAACTGTTTGCTCATTTTGTTCCCAGAATGTGCTCTCCCCAACTGACAAACTGCAGAATGTACTCCCTCACCCGGTTGGACGCAAACCGCCCACTCACCCTGACCCATCAATAAATTTCCCTCCCTGCCCTCGCCAAGGAAAGTATAAAAGCTCTGTTAAAGCTGTTCTCAGGGCTCTCTGCTCTATTCAAGTGAGCTCTGAGCCCCAACATGCTGGACCCCCAATAAACCCTTTGCTGTTGCTGAGTGAAAATGGTATACTGTTCTGTACTTAAAAGATGCTTTCATTTGCTTGCCTCTGCATAAAGATAGTCAGTTGCTGTTTGCTTTCGAGTGGGTAGACCCAGAAACCAGAAAGTCTGGTCAACTAACTTGAACTAGACTCCCACAGGGGTTCAAAAACTCCCCCACTCTCTTTGATGAAGCCCTCCACAGAGATCTCAACAACTTCAGAACTATGCACCCTGAAGTCACCCTGCTTTTATATGTGGATGTCCTGCTACTGGCAGCCAACACCAAGGAAAACTGTGAGTCTGCGATCCAAGCACTATTATCCGAGCTTGCTCAACTCGGATATAGAGCTTCAGCCAAAAAGGCCCAAATTTGCCAGCAAGAAGTAATCTTCCTGGGGTATTCCATTAGGGGCGGTAAATGATGGCTCACTGAGCCCAGAAAACAAACTGTTGGGCAGATACCACCCCCATCTAACAGGAGACAAAACAGAGATTTTCTTGGACTGCTGGCTTTTGCAGGTTATTGATACCTGGGTTTGTGTTCTCAGCTGCTCCTTTATACCCACTGTTAAATGAGAATGCCCAATTCCAATGAACCCTTGAGCACCAGCAAGCTTTTGATAACATCTAAGGACACTGACACTGAACTCCTCAACTTCACTGAGCCCAGCCTGCAATTTCAGAAAGCCCTACACTACATTAAAAATGTACATCAACTCACTCACCTTGGTTCAAAGAAACTGCAGCCATTCCTGAAGGATCAAGGACAGAGTTTTCGACTAACTCACTCACAGCGAAAGGAAATAACTGAACAGGTAACAAAAGCCTATCGGTTCTGTCAATTGGTTAAAGCTTACCCTTCCAAGTTTCCTTCAGGAAAGCACCTACGAGGAACCAGACCAGGACAATTCTGGGAAGTGGACTTTACTGAAATTAAGCCAGGAAGATATGGACATGAATATCTCCTAGTCTTTGTAGATATATTTTCAGGATGGATTGAAGCCTTCCCCCCCCCCACAAAAAAAAAAAAAAAAAAACACGGCACAAATGGTGGTCAAGAAGATCCTGAAAAATATTAAGATATTTTTCCAAGACACGGCCTTCCTAAGGTAATAGGATCTGATAATTGAACGGCATTCATGGGCCAGGTAAGTCAGGGGTTAGCCAGGACCCTGGGGATCAGTTGGTAGTTACATTGTGCTTATAGACTCCAGAGCTCAGGACAGGTTAAAAAAATAAATAGAACCATTAAAGAGACCTTAACGAAATTAAGCTTAGAGACCAACATAAAAGATTAGACTATGCTCCTGCCTTATGCACTATTTCATGCAAGAAATACCCCCTCTGTTTCTTTGTGTAAACTCACCCCCTATGAAATTCTCTATGATGCCTCTCCTGCAGTAAGGGACCTAACCCCAACTCTAAGACCTAAACATCCCTTCCACACCCCCTTGCTTGACAGACTTAAATCTCTTGAAAGAACTCAGCGATACCTGTGGAAATAGCTGGCGACTGCTTTCCAACCTGGGGATGAGGGGACTCCACATCGATATCAAGTAAGAGACATCATCTACATAAGACGACACTAGGTGTCATCCCTGGATGCTACTTATAACACCTAAAGCGGTAAAAGTTGACAGAATCACTCCCTGAATCCATGCCTCTAATCTCAAGCCTGCACCCTGTCCAGACTCTGGCTGGAAAGTGGAAAAGACTGGTAACCCTTTCAAATTGTGTATTCGTCATGTGGATAAGGCTATAGACTCTCCCCTTGGCCATGAGTAGACCTAACGTGCATCAGCACGTTCAGCAGCAATGGCTGATCACAAATCCTACTAGACAAGAAGTATGGTCTACCTCACATACAGCCCCCTTAGTGATCTTGTGGCCATCTCTCCACCCAGATATTTGTCAGCTGGCTATAGGTCTTTCTTATTAGGATATCCCAGATGAAGAGGATCCCACTAAAATTCCATTAAATCCTTTCCGTACAATAGATAATGGAAACAAACATTATGGATGTAGGGACATGCGAGCCAGATGCAGATTGGCTAGCCTAGATTAGTATGTTTGCCCCGCAGACTATTAAAGCCTCAAAGAGCCATGGCTGTGTGGGGGAAAAGCTGAAATCTTCTGTAAGTCATGAGGATTTCAGCATAGATGGGTTGCCTGGTGGAACCCAAAATCCTCATTAAATTCAGTACACAGCATTGGCCATATTACCAATTAGACAACCAAAACCAAACCCCCAGAGAAGTCTCTAGATCCTCAAATTCTGTGTGACCTTTTTAACTTCTGCAAGTGCTCAAAAGGGTGAAAGGAAATTCCCCTATGTGAAGGCCTTCTCCCTCTTTCGCTCACATCCTGAACTATGCTTCTCCAATAGATCCTCACCCTCAGCCTTCTGCTCAAGACTCTCTGCTGTCAGTCCCAGCTCACCAACCTGATTTCTCTCCTCCAATTACTAGATCAAACACCCAAACCTCTGCCGGTTCTCAGACCATTGGCCCCTTGCTGGGGTAGCAGGTACTGAGGTACCCCTTCACCCATTCACTCCTCTCTTCTCCTGTCAGTGCCTGCACCGGGTCTAACCAGGTCCTCTTACCAGCTAACACAAAGCTCAAACCAGCTTAGGAGAGCCCTCAGACCCCTATCGAAGATGTAATGAAAATGGCCTTTAAAGTTCCTTTGTCATCACTAAAAACAGGTTACTTAGAATTTAAAGTACCTCACAGGCTTTTTGGGATACTCACTCCTGTCTTCCCCTCTGCTCTACCTGTTCTACTGCTCAAGTTTTAGTTGCTAGGAAAATCCCAAACCCCTTTCTCATTATTCTTTTACATCTCACCTGCCTCATTCTCAGATCCACGGAGCTGCTCTCACCCCCCGCCTTCCCCATCTTCCCCCTCTGTACCAGGCCCAGAGAAAAATCTTAACTGAAATTCTTCAGAAGTCTTCACCATGGCTGACATTAGGACTTTCAGCAAAAGAGTCCCTACAAAAGAGTTCAGTGTAGATAAACTCCCTTTTTTTCTGTTGCCCTGTTCTACTTAGCCACTGGCTGGAAAAATCAGCACTCCTAAGCTAGATACCCCCTTAATAGTTTTTCACACAATATGTGAACAAGGCTTCTGGCCTTGAGCTGGGGCTTCAAAGAGATGGCTACATTTCAAAGATAAAAAATTACCAGCTGGGCTCCATGGTAACAGCTGCAGGGGGATAAAAGAAAATGAAGAAAAAGCTCTCTCCCTCCCAGGTGTCCTTGAAAAGTTAACTTGCCCAGAAGAGAGGAAAAAACAGAAAAAAATTTCTTTTTGTGAAGTTCTGCACACTGTGAACTTCTGAGCCCCTTCCCTTTCATGCTGGGTACAAAATTCTGAAACTACATAAACGTGGGGTTAAGGGAGTTAATTGATTACAACAGAAGCAATGACCTCTGAATCCAGTGGCAACCAAATAGGACTTTTTCCCTGTCTTCGGTGCTATCTTAGGTGCCTTGCCTTGTCCACCCCTACAACAGTAAAATCTATATACTTAAATATTTTTTATGTTTTCATGAAATGGTCAAGAGATGTGATTAATTGTGTAATGGTGCAGATGTTTCCCAGAGTGCTCTATAATGATGCAGGTTCATTAGAAGTTCAAACAGGGGGGCATACAACCCGGTTCCGCTGCGAACATATTTCTCTCACTTTAGCCTTCCTATTAGGAATAGAAGTTGCTGCAGGGGTGGGCACAGGAACCACTGCCCTGCTCCATGGGACACAACAAATGACCCAATTAGAAGCAGCAATAGACCAAAACTTAAAGATATTAGAAACCTCCATCACAGCTTTACAGGAATTTTTATCCTCTCTCTCTGAAGTAGTTTTACAGAACAGTCAAGGGTTGGACCTCCTCTTCATGAGAGACAGGGGCCTTTTGCTGCACTGAGGGAAGAATGTTGTTTTTATGGCAAACATACTGTAGTTGTAAAAAATATATGAGTAAATTAAAAAGACACCTTGAAGAGGGTCAATGAGAGAGAGAGGCACAAAAAGGGTGGTTTGAGTCTGGTTCATACAGTACCCCTGGTTAACTTCGCTTCTATCAACCCTGGTCGGTCCAATAATAATCCTCATATTATTGCTAACTATGAAACCCTGTGTGCTCAAACGTGTAATTTGTTTTCTCCAAGCTCAAATTGGAGAATTTAAACTTTTGGTAATTCCCCACTTGCAGACATAGAATGTGACACCCACCAATGATCACTTTTATGATTAACAGTAGCCAGAAGAAGTGGGAAAAGAAAGGTTAATAAAATAGGTACTTGTAATTTCCTGTTTTTTATGTATGCTTAACAAAACACTGTTGAAATATTGAGAACTGTTTGCTAATCTTGTTTCCAGAATGTGCTGTCCCCTAACTGCCAAATTGCAGAATGTATTCCCTCACCCGGTTACACGCAAACCGCCCACTCGCCCTGACCCATCAGTAAACTTCCATCCCTGCCCTCTCCAAGGAAATTCTATCAGCTCTGCTTAAGCTGTTCTCAGGGCTCTCTGCTCTGTTCATGTGAGTTCTGAACCCCAGCATGCTGGACCCCCAATAAACCCTTTGCTGTTGCATGAGACAGTCTCTTTGTGGTCTCTTCCTCCCATGCTCGCACAAACATTACTTGGATGATTGAATGTAGAAGAGAAAATCCAGTCGAAAAGGGATAGTCAGTAGGATTTAGAAGATAGTCGGTAGGTTTCGGAAGAAGAGTGAGTATAGGATTTGGAACAAAAGTTCTTTAGCAAGAGGGGTTCGGTTAGAGAGTGAATGTAAATGTCAGCACATGTGAACAGTCAGAATAATGAACTGGGAAAAATATGAAGGAAAGCAGATATCAATATATCAGGCAAACTATAAAGTGAGTGATACGATTAGACATTTTCAAGAGGGTTGACTTAGAATATATAATCTTAGGAAGAAACAAATATGTAATCACCAATAGGATTGACATTTGAAAGCATTAGGCAACCTTGACATGGATGTTTTTTGTAATCCCTGCTCACTTTCCATTTAGGCTTTGGTACAATCATAAGTGTGACATTTGCGTTTTTTGTCCAGAATATTACACTGATAAAATGTATATGTAGATCTGGTGACATGAGTATTTCTTCCACCATTTCTGGGAGCAATATTTTGAAGACATATAAATGGGTATTGGGGGTACAAAGAGGTGTACACTGTGTCTATGAATATAGAGATAATGCATGAATGGACCATACAGTGAATAAATAATATAAGTGTTTCCACATTAAATAATGGATTGATTGATATCTGAAAATATATAAAAAATCTTATGTTGATATACAATCATTCATTCCAACCAGTTATACATATAATATTAATATTAGGGTTATGGTTGATCATGAAGATATGTTAGTTTTGTTAAAAAAGTGATTATGGAAATCGAAAATAATGTGTTTGGAAAGAGTCAGTCACAATGCAGGCCATATGTGAACAAGGCCTCTGGCCTTGAGCTGGGGGTTCACAGAAATGTCTATATTTCTAAGATAAAGAAGTTACAAACTGGGCTCCATGGTAACACCTGGCAAGGAAAAAAAGGGAAGAAAAAAGCTCTGCCCCTCCCAGGGGTCCTTAAAATGTTATCTTGCCCAGAATAGAGAAAAAAAACCTGCTTTTTGTGAACTTCTGCAGACTGTGGAATTCTGAGCCCCTCCCTTACATGTTGGGTACAAAATTGTGAAACAACCTAAACTTGGGGTTCAGGGGATTAATTGATTACAACAGAAGCAATGCCCTCTAAACCGTTAAATGGTGAGGAAGCTCATTTCAATGAAAGCTCTGGACAACAGTCCAAATAGGACTGTTTCCCTGTCTTCGGTACTATCTTAGGTGCCTTGCCTTGCCTTGTCCGTCCCTTTTCTCATGAAAAGACCAGTCAAGAAATATGGAGGAATACATGTGTTCTGAAGCAGGAAGTGATTGATAGTGAAAGAAATGCCTATAAATTTCCTAACTTGTGGATGAAATATATATCCTATGATGTGCATAAATTAAAGAAATAGTAATCTACCAGTGTTGAATAAAAATGAACGTCAAAATACAAATCATGTCTGATTGGAATCTACTTGCATTGATGTTAATCTGGGTCAGTTACTGTAGAAATATTAGGATTTGTATGCACCATTCACTGAATTATTTTCAGTACTAGGAAACAAATATGTATTTCAGGTGAATGAATATTTCTAAGAATAACCTTGTGAAAAGTTGATTATAAATCCACATACATAAATATGAATGAATTTGGTGAGTGTAAAATAAGACACAAATTTCATATTTTGAAAAATCTGGAGAGTGTATATATAAATATATGTATATATATAGATAGATAGATAGATATAGATATATAGATAGATAGATAGATATAGATATATATAGATAGATATATAGATCTAGATATATAGATATATAGATACACACACACACAGATACATTAAAAATAGCAATATATATGCCAATCAAAATTTATAATGAAATATATATCATCGACCGATCCAAAAATATTTATTTTACTGAACATGGATTTATGAATAATATTGTTCCAGTAGAAAGCTCACACATAATTTGAATTTTCAGTTCGAACATCGTTTAGGAAGAGTGATCCCTTACAATTTGTATCTGCCAAGTTAGCCACCTCACAAGAATGTGCGTGTGGTCCCAGGTAGGATTCTATGTGTGCATATAAAAATACAGGTGGTGAATAGGCTACAGAGAAAGGGAGACAGGAATTCACAGAATGGTTTACTTTAAAAAAACATGTAGAACGATTTCAACAAAAAATTGACTAGATTCATAACTCCTACCATATTTAAGGCAAAAGGCAAGTCCAACTATACACTATGCCTCCTGTAATGCTTGTATTTTTATTCTGTTTGGGTTATTTTTTCCATCTTATTAGTATTAGTAGTCAGAGTGTAGTAGGTTACGGGTTAGTGTCAGGGATTCAATATTTGGAATGGAAAATTAGAAAATGAATCCAATGTGTATGTAAATATGTGCTACAAAAAAATATTCCCACTCTCATCCAGAATAATGCCTTGACAGTACTTTCACCCCAACTAAAACACCATTAGAGGAGAAGAGTTAGAAAGTCAGTGAATACATATCTGGAATGGAATATGCTCAAGGTTTTGAAACCTTGGAGGTGGTAGAGGAGTTTCCAAATATAAAGAACATGGTAAACACTCCACAAACATGGAGCTCTGCTGGCCTAAAGACTTCTTGAGAAACTGCCTGTGTGGTTGGGCACTTGAAATATATGTAGTTGTCAGGAGCTTTAGCTTCCCTTGTAGTGAGACGATCAAAGCTGGGTGTGCATCTATGTGACCTGGAGGACATGGTTTCTTATTTTCCAATGAAAATGAGGAAGCAGTGCTGAATTCCCTTTTAGTAGGTAACCTGTGGACACTGGGGGCTAAGTTTCTCCCCGTGTGGACTGTGAAGCCATTTGGTCATCCTGCAATTTTTGTGGTGTCTCTTGCTGCTGCACTGGGAGTTTGGTATTTGCTTCACAAAATACAAGGAGTTCAACTGTGTCACAGTGCTGGAGGGATTTCTGTCTGAGCGGTGGGTCAGGGTCTGCAGGAGAATGCACCAACCACGCTTCTATCCCACATAGTTTGCTCCCTTGACCATAGCAACCTGTTTCTGAACATTGCCCTGAAATCTCTCCATATAACAAGATGCCTTTACAAAGAAGGGTCTTCTGTCTGCACCATGTCAGTCACAAGCCATTTGGAAGCCAAAAAGAGATCCATATTGCCCCACCACATGTTTTATCACACACCTGCCCAGCACTGTTCTAGCCCCACTACTCAGCCGGCTCCAACTTACTGGCATCTCTGTTCTACACCATTTTCATGAAACCCAGTCAATCAAGGCACTGTCTGGCATACTCAAGATCAACACCAGGACATCCAAAGGTTCTCCAGTGCTACCTGGTCATGGGAATTTGAAAAAAATTATGGTATCTATCTAGCCATTTTTCAAGGATGATGTTGGAGGCACTGTGGGTTTCAATATATTAAGGAACCGTTAAATGGTGAGGAAGCTCATTTCAATGAAAGCTCTGGAGAACTCTCACAGGCAAGGCTTCCCAAAGAATGGCCAAAAGGTCACATGAAGCCAGGCCTATTGAGGTCTACAATGTGAGGTCCGTGTGATATTTGACTCTCAACTATGGCTGCCAAGTTTTTCAGAATAAATTCATTTGGTATCCTGGCTGAGATTCCCAGTGATATGTGGAAAGCCAACCTGGGCCTAGATCTCAGTTTCCAAGGGCGACTCTTATGCGTGGCCTCCTAAAATCCCAACACAATTCATGGCAATACTTCTCTGATGTCGGTTCAAGATCTCAGTCTCTAAGAGGAATCACACCAGAGTTCAAGGCCAGGTGGACCTTGTCATTTCTTCCAACCACCACACAAATGACCACAATTAAATCCAAAACACTCCACACGGCCCTAATCTTCTTCCATATAGACACTCATCATAACCTTTGGCTGGAGTTTTCCACTAGGGGTGCAACCAAAGACAGTGTCCAAAAAATGCTCCCTTGCCTCTCATTTGTCTAAAGTCACTGTGGCCTCGACATCATTCCTGTGAACCAGGAGTGATCAAATAGGCCTGCCATTAATACTTTTCCACTTCTCCAACTTGAGGTCTCTGACTGTGGGGTTTAGATTCTTTATGTGAACTGGACTCATGAGAAAACCCAAGCACCTATGGGCTACCCTCTGCACGGCCTTGAAGAATTCATTTGATCAAAGGATCCCTATTCTCACTTGATGGAGGTCAGGAACCTTACAGAGGAAGGCGAGAGGCTTCATCCACAATGACTGCAATTTTTGCCATTTTGATTTTGGATGCACACATGGTATCTTTCTTTACATCCATCAGGAGTTGAGAATATAAGCCACAGCCTCACAGAGGGCTAAGAGGCTGATTCAGACACATATCTTTACAAAGCAATTAAGCAAAGAGCCACAGGGGATGCCCATTCATTTCCATTTGAAAACTGTTTCTTCAGGCTTCACAAACGTGTGGCCTGAGGCAAAGACCTTCCTGACATTCAGGGCAAAAGAACAATAGGTAAACAAAAGGCCCAAAGCAGGGTTTCTCCACTGAGACTTTCCTGGTCACACTGTATGGAAACAGAAATCTAAGTAAGATTTGAAGCCCAGAAAAGTATGAGGCCCTTGATTGGGAGACTTAGCTCTGAATTATGTCCTGCACAGATGTCTCAGATAAATTAATATACATTGGCATTGGACCTTGTACCTTGGGTGATTGAATGTCGAAGAGAACACCAATTCAAAAAAGGATAGTCAGTAGGATTTGGGAGATAGTAGGTATATTCAGAAAGAAGAGTGAGTATAGGATTTGGACCAAAAGTTATTTAGAAATTGGGTTTCAGGTAGAGAGTGAATGTAAATGTCAGCACATATGAACAGTCAGTCAAAATCATGAACGTGGGAAATTATGTAGGAAAGCATATATCAGTAGAGACTTTTGGATATCAGGCAAAGTAAAAGTGAGTGATAGGATTAGACATTTTCAACAGGGTTGAGTTTGAATATATAATCTTAGGAAGAAACACATATGTAGTCACCAATTGGATTGACATTTGAGAGCATTAGGCAACCTGGACATGGATGTTTTAGAAATACATGCTCACTATAAATTTAGGCTTTGGTACAATCAGAAATGTGACCTTTGCATTTTGTGTCCAGAATACTACTCTGATAAAATGTATATGTAGATCAGGTGACATGAATAATTTTTCCACCATTTCTGGGAGCAATATTTTTAAGGTGTATAAATGAGTATGGGGGTACAAATAGGTGTACCCTGTGTCTATGAATATATAGAGATAATGCAAGAATAGACAATACTATGAATAAATAATATAACTGGTTCCACTTTAAATAAAAGATTGAATTGATATCGGAAAATATACAGGAATTCTTATATTGATATGCAATCATTCATTCCAACCAGTTATACTTCTAATGGTAATATTAGGGTTATGTTTTATTATGAAGAGTGTGTGAGTTTTGCTTCAAAAGTGATTATGGAAAATGAAAAAAATGTGTTTAGAAAGAAGTCTTATGAAAAGACCAGTCAAGAAACAAGGAGGAATACATGTTTTCTGAAGCAAGAAGTTATTGAAATTGAAACAAATGACTTTAAATTTGCTAACTTGTGGATGAAATATATATCTTATGATGGGCATCAACTGAAGAAATAGTAATGTACCAGTGTTGACTAAAAATAAACATCACAATACACATCATGTCTCATAGGAATCTACTTGCATTGATGTTAAACTGTGTCAGTTACTGTAGAAATATTAGGATTCGTATGCACCATTCACTGAAGTTGGTTTTCAGTTCTAAGAAACAAATATGTATTTCAGGTAGATGAATTTTTCTGAGAATAAACTTTTGAAAATTGGTTTATAAATCCACATACAGTGAATATGAATGAACTTAGGGAGTGTACAATAAGACACATATATTTCATATTCTGAAAATAAAAAGTAGCAATACATATGCCAATCAAAATTCATCATGAAATATATATCATCCAATGATCCAAAAATATTCATTTTACTGATCATAGATTTATTTATCATGTTGTTTATCTACGAATCTCACCCATAGGTTGAATTTTCAGTTCTAACTGGGTTTAGGAGGAGTGATCTGTTATCCCAATTTGTATCTGCCCAGTCAGCCACCTCACAAGAATGTACATGTGATAACAGGTATGATTCTATATGTGCATATGAAAATACATGTGCTGAATTGGCTACAGAGAAAGGGAGAGAGGAATTCACCTATTTGTTAACTTTAAAATCACATGGAGAACTATTTCAACAAAAAATTGAGTAGATTTAATACTACTACCCTATATAATGTAAACGGCAAGTCCAAGTATACACCATGCCTCCTCTGAACTGCTTTTATTTCTATTCTGTTTGGGTTATTTTTCTCCATCATATTTGAATTAGTAGTCAGAGTCTAGTAGGTTATGGGTTAATGTCAGGGTTCAGTATTATGAATGGAAAATAGGAAAATAAATTCAATGTATATGTAAATATGTACTACATAAAAATCTTCCCACTCTCATCCAGAACAATGACTTGACTTTACCTTCGCCCCAAGTAAAACACAATTAGAGTGGAAGAGTTAGAAAATCTGTGAATACATATCTGGAATGGAATATGCTTAAGAGTTTACAACCATGAAGGTGGTAGAGGAGTTTCCAAAAGTAAGGGACAGGGTAAATACTCCACAAACATGGAGCTCTGCTGGACTAAAGACTTCTTGAGAAACTGCCTCTGAGTTTGGGCACTTGAAATATTTGTTGTTTTCAGGAGCTTTAGCTTCCTTTGTAGAGAGACCATCAAAGCTGGGCATGTATCTAAGTGACCTGGAGGACATGGTTTCTTATTTTCTAATGAACATATGGGAGCAATGCTGAATTCTCTCTTTGTAGGTAAACTGTGGCCACTGGGGGCTAAATCTGTCTCCGTGTGGACTGTGAAGTCTTTTGGCCATCCTCCACTTGTCGTGGTGTTTCTTGCTGCTGCAATGTGAGTTTGGTATTTGCTTCACAAAATACAAGGAGTTCAACTGGAACACAGTGCTGGAGGGAGTTCGGTCATGTGTGGTTTTTCAGGGTCTGCAAGAGAATGCACAGAACAGGCTTCCATCCCACATAGTTTTCCCCATTGACCATAGCAAACCGATTCTGAACAATGCCCTGAAACCTCTCAATATAAAAAGATGCCTTTACATAAAAGGGTCTGCTGGCTGCACCATGTCAGTCACAATCCATTTGTAGTGTAATGGCAGATCCCCATGAACCCACCATGCATGGTTAATCACACACCTCCCCACCACTGCTCTAACCCCACTACTTAGCGTGCTCCAACTTCCTGGCATCTCAGTTCTACACCATCAAGGCACTGTCTAGTACACTCTTGATCAGGAACAGGACATTAAAAGGTGCTCCAGTGCCACCTTGTCATGGGAAATTTAAAAATTTCGTGGTATTTATCTATCCATTTTTCAAGGATAAAATTGGAAGCACTGTGGTTTTCAATTCATTCAGGAACCATTAAATGTTTAGGAAGCTCATTTCAATGAAAGCTCTGGAAAACTCTCCCAAGCACGGCTTCTCAAAAAGTGGCCAAAAGGTCAAATGAAGCCAGGCCCATTTAGGTCTACAATGTGAGGTCTATGTACGTTTTGACTCTCAACTATGGCTGGCAAGTCTTTCAGAATAAAATCATGGGATATCCTGTCTGAGATTCCCAGTTTTTTGTGTAAAGCCACCCTGGGCATAGATCTCATGTTCCAAGGGCGAATGTCATGTGTGGTCTCCTAAAACCACAACACAATTCATGGCAATATTTCTCTGAGGTCAGTTCCAGATCTCAGTCTCTAAGTGGAATCACAGCAGAGTTCAAGCCCAGATGGACCCAGTCATCTCTTCCAACCGCCACACAAATGACCACAATTAAAACCAAAACACTCCCACATGGCCCTCATCTTCTTCCATATAGACACTACTCATTACCTCTGGCTGGAGTTTTCCATGAGGGGCGAAGCCCAAGACATTTCCCGTCTTTTCCCTAAAATCAGGGTGGCCTGAACACCCCTCCTGTGAACCAGGAGGGATCAAATATGCCTTCCATTAATACTGCTCTGCTTCTCCAATTTGAGGCCTACTGACTGTCGGGTATAGATTCTTTATGTGATTTGGAGACATGACAAAACACAAGCATGTATGGGCTAGCCTCTGCAGTGCTTTGAAGAACTCATTTGTTTCAAAGGATCACTATTCTCACTTGATGGAGGTCAGGAACCTAACAGAGGAAGGCGAGAGACTTCATCAACAATGACTGATCTTTTTCCATTTTGGTTTTGGATGCACACATGGGATCTTTCTTTTGATCCAACAGGTGCTGAGATCTAAGCCACAGCCTCACACAGGGCCAAGAGGATGATTCAGACATATCCGTTTCCAAAGCAATTCACAAAGAGCCACAGGTGATGCCCATTCATTTCCATTTGAAAACTGTTTTCTTCAGGCTTCACAAAGGAGTGGCCTGAGGCCAAGACCTTCCTCACATTCAGTGGAAGAGAAGAATTGGTTAGCAAAAGGCCCAAAGCAGGGTTACTCCACTGAGGCTTTCCACGTCACTCTGGTATCTGAGTTTTCTGAGATGCTCGCCATTCCTTTAGATATTCAGTACATGGCTATGTCACAGAGCTTGGAGGTGGTACATTTTTTGGACACAAAACCATGAGCCAATTCCGGAGAGTGGACAGAATCAGGAAGAAAACAGGACCTTAGGAAAATAGTAGGTGTTGCCCATCCATAAGGGAAGCGACAGTCCATTCATCAATCGGGCAGGATGAATGCTGGGAAGCTTTCTACTAAAGAGGACACATCCATTGATGCATTCTATTTTCTAATATCTACAACCATGAACACAGTGGGATACACAGACATAGAAACACTCACCTTGTCAAAAGAATTACTAGAAACAGTCCACTCCAAACCAAATAAACCTCCTTTCCTACCTATTCTTAGAACATGAGACAAAACCACAAACTCACACCCACACCCACAAAGGCACCTCCTTTCCCCAAGTAGGTCTGTGACTATCCAGAGTTTCCTCTGACTGGTGGGCCATACTACGTTTCCCTGAAATGGCCTGTCCTGTCTCAAATCTGATCTCATTGGACAACTCTGTGAAGTTGTCAGGAGCCAGCGGTGAGCCACTACCTGCTTTCTCAGGAAAGGCCCCTCTGCAGAGCTCTCCTGAAATTTGGCCATCCTCATATCAGTAGGTACCAAGAAAGATTGACTCTGTTCTTGGTAAATCCAAACATGTGAGCCCACTGGGAATGGTACTGGGACTGGCTCTGGGTGCATGGCTTCCTGGATCCCAATTTCAGAGAGTTCTATCACCAAGGAAGTGAAGAAGGTCACTTCCTTTATGAACTGAATGAGGTCACTGCTTTGGCAACCAATTTGTCCTAACATTTGCTTCCAAGGTTCTCCTGAGAACGAGGCTGCCCCTACTTCCTGTGACACTTTCACAACTGTGAATTGTATATCAACCATAGGCACCCGGGAACAGCTCTCCACACAGGCCTGGTTTGGTCCATCTTGTCAACATTAAGAAGAGTGAGGCTGATTCTGACACATCCCTTCATCCTGACCAGGTTGTTTGCCATGAAAGATGAGTTCTGCTCTCTCAGGTCCTTCATAGCTGCCTACATCTTCTCCAGGGATCATTTCTGCATGGAACTTTGAGGTTCTCAGTAGCTGGAAGATCCCCTACATTTATATATTGGAAGACCAATTCTGTCCCTCCTCTTCTGTAAAGTTAGATTGAGGGACCATTGTATGGTTAAGGTTAAAAACAGGTTCCATTTGGTTTAGAAATCATTCTGCGGGATGAATAATGGTATTGTGATTTTGCAATATTTACAAGAATATATAGGTGAAATATAAGTATGAACACAGAAATCTAGGTAATTTTTAAAGCCCAGAAGGGCATTGTGCCCATGATTTGGATTCTTAGCTTTAAATTATGTTCTGCACAGGTGTCTCAGATAAATCGATATACAATGTCATAGGACCTTGTCCCTTGGATGATTGAATGTCAAAGACAACATCCAGTCAAAAAGGGATAGTTGGTGGATTAAGATGATAGTCGGTAGGTTTATAATGAAGAGTGTGTATAGGATTTGGACCAAAAGATCTTTAGCAATACGGGTTTGGGTAGAGAGTGAAAGTAAATGTCAGCACATTTGAAGAGTCGGTCACAATGATTAACTGGGGAAAAAATATAGAAAAAAAGATATCAATGAAGACATTCGGAAATCAGGCAATGTATAAAGTGAGTGATAGGATTAGACATTTTCAACAGGGTTGAGGTTGAATATGTAATTTCAGGAATAAACAAATATATATTCACCAATAGGATTGACATTTGAGAGCATTGGGCAACCTGGACATGGATGTTATTAGTAATCCATGCTCACTTTCCATTTAGGATTTGGTACAATCATAAGTGTGACCTTGCTTTTTGTTTCCACAATATTACTGTGATAAAATTTATATATAGATCAGGTGACATGAGTATTTCTTCCACCATTTTGAGGAGCAATATTTTGAACACGAATAAATTAGTATTGGGGGTACAAATAGGTGTAGTCTGTGTTATATGAATATAGAGAAAATGCATGAATAGACCATACTCTGAATAAATAATATAACTGGTTCCAAATTTAAATAATGGATTGAATTGATATCTGAAAATATATAGGAACTGTTATATTGATATTCATACATTCATTCCAACCTGTTATACATCTAATGGTAATATTAGTGTTATGGTTTATCATGAAGTGTGTGTGACTTTTGTCTCAATAGTGGTTATGGAAATCCAAAATTAGGTGTTTAGAAAGAAGTCTCATGAAAAGACTAGTCAAGAAACATGGAGGAATACATGTGTTCTGAAGCAGGATGTGATGGAAAGTGAAAAAAAATTCATATAAATTTGCTAACTTGTGGATTAAATATATACCTTATGATGTGCATAAACTGAAGAAATAGTAATTTACCAGTGTTGAAAAAAAATGAACGTCAAAATACATATCATGTCCCATAGGAATCTACTTGCATTGATGTTAAACATGGTCAGTAACTGAAGAAATATTAGGATTTGTATGCACAATTCACTGTAGTTAGTTTTCAGTACTAGGAAACAAATATGTATTTCAGGTGGATCAATATTTCTGAAAATAATCTTGTGAAAAGTTGATAATAAATCCACATACATGAACATGAATGAATTGAGGGAGTGTATAATAAGACACATATATTTTATATTTTGAAAAATCTGGACAGTAAATATATATATATATATATATATATATATGTGTATATATATATATATATATATATATATATATATATATATATACATATATATATATATATTTATACCTACACACACACACACACACACACACACACACACACACAGACATTTAAAAGTAGCAATATATGCCAATCGAAATACATCATGAAATATATATCATCCACAAATCCAAAAATCTTCATTTTACTGAACATAGATTTATGTATAATGTTGTTCAACTAGGAAGCTCACCCATAGTTTGAATTTTAATTTCCAACAGCGTTTAGGAGGAGTGATCTCTTCTCACAATTTGTATCTGCCATGTCAGCAACCTCATAAGTATTTACTTGTGATACCAGGTAGGATTGTATATGTGCATATAAAAATACATGGGCTGAATAGGGTACAGAGAAATGGAGACAGGAATTCACATATTTGTTAACTTTAAATACACATGAATAGAAGGAGGGACAGAGCCACCAACCGCACATGCAAGGTAGGTGGACCATCCACCCACCGGTAGAACAGGCCTAGCGGCCCGCCAATCGTAAAAGACACATCGCACTGGTTGGGGAAAGGGCAGAGCCACCGCCCGGCTGCAAGGTACGCGGACCTGCGACCCACAGGCAGAACAGGCCCAGAAAATTGCGGTGGGGCAGAGGCGCCCCTTGCGACGTCAAGGTTGGTGAACAGCAACCCACCGGCAGAACAGGCCCAGCAGCCTTCAGAGGGGCAGAGACGCCCCCCGCGCCTGCGAAGTAGGTGGACCTGCGAACATGGACAGACCAGGCCCAGGGGCCCGACAGGGTGGTAGACACATCACCAGGTTGGGGGAGGGTCCGAGCTGCCGCCTGTGCCTGCAAGGCAGGTGGACTTCTGACCCACCGGCACAAGAGGCCCTGTGACTTGCCAGCGTGTTAGACACATCACCCCGGTTTGGGAAGGAGTAGAGCCGCCACCCGCGGCTGCAAGGTAGACCGACCTTCAACCCACAGACAGAAGAGGCCCAGCGTCATGTGGAGGGGCAGAGCCGACAACCGCACCTGCAGGGTAGGTGGACCTGTGACCCACTGGCAGAACAGGCCCAGCGCCAGCAGAGGGGTAGAGCTGCTGCCCGCTCCTCCAAGGTAGGAAGACCTGCTACCGACCGGCAGAACAGGCCAAGCAGCCTGCTGGTGAGGTAGGCACATTGCCCGATTTGGAGGAGGGGCAGAGCCACGGCCTGTGCCTGTGAGGGAGACTTTGCAACTATAAAAGAGCAGTATAAATATTTAGGGGTAAAATTCAATAACACAACAATTTGAACAAACAGAAAGATACGCGAACAGTATGAAAAGACAAGGAAAGAAAGGACAACAAGCAATGAAGGTCAACTCAACATTAGAAGAGGTAATACCTGCAGCAGATGGAATGTCAGATAAAGAATTCAAAACATACATGCTTCAGATGATCTGGAGTCTCAAGGAAGTCATTAGAACGCAAAATCAGACAATGAAAGATCACTTTGACAATGAATTACATAAACAAATCCAAGAAGCAAAAGATCAACTATACAGGGAGATAGAGGTTATAAAAAACAAACAAACAGAAATCATAGAAATGCAGGAAGCAATAAACCAACTTAAAAACTCAATTGAGAATACTACCAGCAGAGGAGATCACTTAGAAGATGAAACATCAGACAATGTATTTCAACTTGAAAAGAACCAAGACAGCTAGCAAGACTGTTAAGAAACCATGAGCAGAACATACAAGAAATATGGGATAACATAAAGACACCAAACTTAAGAATCATTGGGATACAGGAAGGTATAGAGGTCCAAACCAAAGGAATGAGAAATCAATTCAATGAAATAATATGGGAAAACTTCCCAGACTTGAAGAATGAGACAGAATCCCA
Organism: Callospermophilus lateralis; assembly: GCF_048772815.1. Lineage (NCBI taxonomy): Eukaryota > Metazoa > Chordata > Mammalia > Rodentia > Sciuridae > Callospermophilus > Callospermophilus lateralis. Next base: position 2,163,009 of record NW_027512870.1, on the reverse strand, counting down.
AATCCTAGAATCCTACAGGATGCCGAATGTGCAAAATCATAAGAGATCCACACCTAGACACATTATAATGAAGATGCCCAACATACAGAATAAGGAGAGGATTTTAACAGCTACAAGAGAAAGGAAGCAGATTACATTTAGCGGTAAACCAATCATTATAACAGCTGATCTTTCAACACAGACTCTGAAAGCTAGAAGATCCTGGAATAACATTTTTCCAAAGCTGAAAGAAAATGGGTTTCAACCAATAATTGTGCATCCAGCGAAATTAAGCTTCAGGATGGAAGATGAAATTAAAACCTTCCATGATAAACAAAATTTAAAAGAATTTGCAGCTAGAAAACCATCTCCTCAAAACATCCTCGGCAAAAGATGATCGGAAGAGGAAATGGAAAATAACAATGAAAACCAACAGTGGGAGGTAGTACAGTAAAGGGGGGAAAATAATCAAAGAAAAACAAACCATGCTTAGTAACATAAATAAACAAATATGGCTGGAAGAACAACCCATATCTCAATAATAACCATAAAAGTTAATGGCTTAAACTCACAAATTAAGAGACACAGGATAGTAGAATGAATCACAAAACAAGACCCAACAATATGCTGCCTACAGGAGACGCAATTGATTGGAAAAGACGTACATAGACTGAAGGTGAACAGTTGAGAAAAATCATATCACTCATATGGACTTCAGAAACAAGCAGGAGTGTCCATACTCATATAAAATGAAATAGATTTCAAGCCAAAGTTTATCAAAAGGGATAAAGAGGGACACTACATACTGCTCAAGGGAACCATACACCAACAAGACATAACAATCATAAATGTATATGCCCCAAACAATGGTGCAGCTATGTTCACTAAACAAACTCTTCTCAAGTTCAAGAGTCTAATAGACCACCATACAATAATCATGGGAGACTTCAACACACCTCTCTCACTACTGGACAGATCTTCCAAACAAAAGTTGAATAAGGAAACAATAGAAATCAATAACACAATTAATAAATTGGACTTAATTGACATATATAGAATATACCACCAAACAACAAGCAGTTACACTTTTTTCTCAGTAACACATAGATACCTCTCAAAAATACATCATATATTATGTCACAGGGCAACTCTTAGAAAATATAAAGGAGTACAGATAATACCAGGCATCTTATCTGATCATAATGGAATGAAACTGAAAATCAATGGTAAAAGAAGGAAGGAAAAATCATCCATCACTTGGAGAATGAACAATAGACTACTGAATGATCAATGGGTTATCGAAGACATCTAGGAGGAAAATAAAAAATATCTTAGAGATAAATGAAAAGACAGACTGAACATATCAGAATCTAGGGGACACATTGAAAGCAGTTCTAAGAGGAAAATTCATTGCCTGGAGTACTTTCCTTAAAAAGGAAAAAGACAACAAATAAAAGATCTCATGGTTCATCTCAAAATTCTAGAAAAACATGAGAAAACAACAGCAAAAGAAGTAGAAGGCAAGAAATTGTTAAAATCAGAGCTGAAATTAATAAAATTGAAACAAAAGAAACAATTGAAAAATTGACAAAACTAAAAGTTGATTCTTTGAAAAAATAAATAAAATCGACAGACCCTTAGCCATGTTAAGGAAGAGAAGAAGAGAGAGAACTCAAATTACGAGCATACTGGATGAAAATGGCAATATCATAACAGACACTTCAGAAATACAGAAGATAATCAGAAATTATTTTGAATCCTTATATTCCAATAAATTAGAAGATAGTGAAGGCATCAATAAATTTCTTAAGTCATATGATCTGCCCAGATTGAGTCAGGGGGATATAGATAACCTAAACAGACCAATATCAATTGAGGAAACAGAAGAAATCATCCAAAGACTACCAACTAAGAAAAGCCTAGGATTGGATATATATACAGCAGAGTTTTACAAAATCTTTAAAGCGGAACTAATACCAATAGTTTTCAAGATATTCCAGGAAATAGAAAAAGAGGGACAACTTCCAATTTTATTCTAGGAGGCCAATATTACCCTGATTCCTAAACCAGACAAAGACACTTCAAAGAAACAAAACTACAGACCAATATCTCTAATGAACCTAGATGCAAAAATTCTCAATAAAATTCTGGCAAATCAGACACAAAAACATAATAAAAAAATGTGCAACATGATCAAGTAGGATTCATCCCTGGGATGCAAAGCTGGTTCAATATATGGAAATCAATAATTGTTATTCACCACTTCAATAGACTTAAAAATAAGAACCATATAATCATCCCGATATATGCAGAAAAAAACATTCGACAAAGTACAGCAACCCATTCTGTTCAAAACTCTAGAAAAACTAGGGATAATAGGAACATACCTCAATATTGTAAAAGCAATATATGCTAAGCCTCAGGCCAGCATCATTCTAAATTGATAAAAACTGAAGGCATTCTCTCTAAAATCTGGAACAAGATAGGGATGCCCTCTCTCAACACTTCTGTTCAACATAGTTTTCGAAACACTGGCAAGAGCAATTAGAAAAATGAAAGAAATTAAAGGCGTAAAAAAAAGGAAAAGAAGAACTTAGATTATCACTATTTGTAGCTGACATGATTATGTACCTAGCAGACCCAAAAGGGTCTACAAAAACCTATTAGAGCTAATAAATGAATTCAGCAAAGTGGCAGGATATAAAATCAACAAGCATAAATCAAAGTAATTCCTGTATATCAGTGACAAATCCTCTGAAATGGAAATGAGGAAACCACTCCACACAGAATATCCTCAAAAAAATAAAATACTTGGGAATCAACCTAACAAAAGAGGTGAAAGACTTACACAATGAAAACTACAGAACCCTAAAGAGAGAAATAGAAGAAGATCTTAGAAGATGAAAAAATGTACCCTGTTCATAGATACGCAGAACTAACATCATCAAAATGGCGATATTCCCAAAAGTTCTCTGTAGGTTTAATGCAATGCCAATCAAAATCACAATGGCATTTCTTGTAGAAATAGATAAAACAATAATGAAATTCAAATGGAAAAATAAAAGACTTAGAATAGCAAAAACAATGCTAAGCAGGAAGTGTGAATCAGGCGGTAGAGCGATACCAGACCTCAAACTATACTACAGAGCAATACTAACAAAAAGAGCATAGTACTGGTACCAAAATAGGTGGTTGGACTAATGGTACATAATAGGGGACACAGAAACAAATTCACAAAACCACAACTATCTTATATTTGATAAAGGGGCTAAAAGCATGCAATGGAGGAAGGATAGCATCTTCAAAAACTAGTGCTGGGAAAACTGGAGTTCCATATGTAACAAAATGAAACTGAATCCCTTTCTCTCGCCATACACAAAAGTTAAGTCAAAATTAATCAAACAGGTTGATATCAAATCAGAGACACGGCTTCTGATAGAAGAAAACCTTGGCTACGATGTACATACTGTGGAGTCGGGCTCCAAATTCCTCAATAGGACACCCATAGCACAAGAGTTAATAACTAGAATGAACAAATGGGACTTACTCAAATTAAATAGATTTTTCTCAGTAACAAAAACAATAAGAGAGGTAATTAGAGAGCCTACATCCTGGGAACAAATCTTACTCCTCACACTTCAGAGAGAGCCCTAATTTCCAAAGTATACAAGGAACTCAAAAAATTAAACAATAAGAAAACGAATAATGCAATCAACAAATGGGCCAAGGACCTGAACAGACACTTCTCAGAGGAGGACATACAATCAATCAACAAGTCCATGAAAAAATGTTCACCATCTCTAGCAGTCAGAGAAATGCAAAACAAATCCACCCTAAGATACCATCTCGCTCCAGTATGAGTGGCAGCCAATATGAAGTCAAACAACAACAAGTGGTGGCGAGGATGTGGGGAAAAGGGTACACCTGTACATTGCTGGTGGGACTGCAAATTGGTGCAGCCAATTTGGAAAGAAGTATGGAGATTTCTTGGAAAGCTGGGAATGGAAACATCATTTGACCCAGCTATTTTTCTTCTCAGTCTATTCGCTAAAGACCTAAAAAGAGCATCGTACAGGGACACTGATAAATCGATGTTCCTAGCAGCACAATTCACAATAGGAAGACTGTGGAACCAAACTCGGTGCCCTTCAAAAGATGAATGGATAAAAAAAAAATTGTGGCATTTATACACAATGGTGTATTATTCTGCATTAAAAAATGACAAAATCATAAAATTTGCAGAGAAATGGATGGCATTAAACAGATTATGCTAAGTGAAGAGAGCAAAAGCCTAAAAAACAAATGCCAAATGTTTTCTTTGATATAACGAGAGTAACTAAGAACAGAGTTGGGAGGAAGAGCATGAGAAGAAGATTAACATTAAACAGGGGTGACAGGTGGGAATGAAAGGAAAGAGAAGGGAAATTGCATGGAAATGGAAGGAGATCCTCATGGTTATACAAAATTAAATACAAGAGGAAATGAGAAGAAAGGGGAATAAAACAAGGGGAAGAAATAAATTACAGTAGGTGGTGTAGAGAGAGAAGATTGGAGGGAAGGGGTTGGGAGATAGTAGGTAGGAAAGACAGCAGAATACAACAGACACTATAGCAATATGTAAAACAGTGGATGTGTAACCAATGGGATGCTGCAATCTGTATACGGGGAAAAATGGAAGTTCATAACCCACTTGAATCAAAGTGTGAAGTATGATATGTCAAGAACTATGTAATGCTTTGAAGATCCAACAATAAAAATTAAAGGAAAAAAAACTCATGGAGAACTATTTCAATAAAAATTGACTGGATTTATAACACCTACACTTTATCATGCAAAAGGAAGTCCAACTATACACCATGCCTCCTCTGAACTTCTTGTATTTCTATTCTGTTTGGGTTATTTTTCTCCATCATATTAGGAATAGTAGTCTGAGTCTAGTAGGGTATGCGTTAGTGTCAGAGATTCAGTATTTCGAATGGAAAATAGGAAAATGAATCCAATGTGTATGCAAACATGTGCTACATGAAAATCTTCCCACTCTCATCCACAACAATGCCTTCACGTCACCTTCGCCCCAAATAAGAAACAATTAGAGGAGAAGAGTTAGAAATTCTGTGAATATATATCTGCAATAGAAAATGCTCAGGAGTTCACAAACTTGGATGTAATAGAGGAGTCTTCCAACGTAAGGGACAGGGTAAACACTCCAGAAATATGGAGGTCTGCTGGCCTAAAAAAATTCTTGAGAAACTACCTCTGAGGATGGGCACTTGAAATATATGTTGTTGTAAGGAGTTTTAGCTTCCTTTGTATAGAGACCATCAAAGCTGGGTCTGCATCTATGTTTCCTGGAGGACATTCTTTCTTATTTTCCAATGCACATGAGGCAGCAGTGCTGAATTCTCACGTTGTAGGTAAATTGTGGCCACTGGGGGCTAAGTGTCTCCCCGTGTGGACAGTGAAGCTTTTTGGTCATCCTCAACTTTTCGTGGTTTTTTCCTGCTGCTGCACTGGGAGTTTGGTATTTACTTTATGAAATACAAGGAGTTCAACTGGGACACAGTGCTGGAGGGAGTTCTTTCACGTGTGGTTTTTCAGGGTCTGCAAGAGAATGCAACAATCAGGCTTCATTCCCACATAGCTTGCCCCCTTGTCCATAGCAACCTGATTCTGCACATTGCCCTGAAAACTATCAATATAACAAGATGCCTTTACATTCAAGGGTCTCCTCACTGCACCGTGTCAGTGTCAATCCATTTGGAAATCAATGGCAAATCCACATGGCCCCACCACAGATGATTTATCACACACCTGCACACCACAGCTTTGGCCCCACTATTCAGGAGGGTCCAACTTACTGGCAACTCTGTTCTGCACAATTTTCCTTAAACCCATTTAATCAAGGCACTGTCTGATACACCACAAACTCACACCCACACCCACAATGGCACCTCCTTCCCCCAAGTAGGACTGTGACTATCTGGAGTGTCCTCTGACTGGTGGGCCATAATATTTTCCCCCCAAAATGGCCTGTCATGTCTCAGATCTGGTCTCCTTTGCCAACTCTGTAAAACTGTGAGGAGTCAGCGGTTAGCCACTACCTGCAATCTCAGGAAAAGACCCTCTTCAGAGCTCTACTGGCAATTGGCCCTCCTCACATCAGTAGTTACCAAGAAGGTCTGACTCTGTACTTTGTAAATCCAAAAAAGTGGGCCCACTGGGACTGGTACTGCGACTGGCTCTGGGTACCTGGCTTCTTGGATCCCAAGTTCATAGAGTTCCGTCACCAAGGAAGTTAGGTAGGTCACTTCATTCAGGAACTGAATGAGGTTGCTGCCTTGGCAACCACTTTGTCCTAACAGTTGCTTCCATGGGTCCCATGAGATGGAGGCTGCCCCTACTTCCTGTGAAAATTTGACTACTTAGAATGGAATATCAACAATAGGCACGTGGGAACAGCTGTACACGCAGGGCTGGTTTGGTCCATCTTCTCTATATTAAGAAGAGAGAGGCTGATTCAGACACATCCCTTTTTCCTGTCCAGGTCGTTTGCCATGGAAAATGGCTTTTGCTCTCTCAGGTCCTTCATAGCTGCCTACATCTTCTCCAGGGATCATTTCTGCATGGAACTTTGAGGTTCTCAGTAGTTTGCAGATAACCTACATTCCTTTATTGTAAGGCGAACTCTGTCCCTGCTCTTTTGTAATGTTAGATTGAGGCAACAGTATAGAACTCAATAACACAATTAATAACATAGACTTAATTGACATATACAGAATAAATCACCCAACATCAAGCAGTTACACTTTTTTATCAGCAGCACATGGATCCTTCTCAAAATAGATCATATATTACATCACAGGGCAACTCTTAAACAATATAAAGGAGTAAAGATAATGCCATGCATCTCATCTGATCATAATGGAATGAAACTGAAAATCAATGATAAAAGAAGTAAAGAAAAATCATGCATCACTTGGAGAATAAACAATAGGTTACTGAATGATCAATGGGTTTTAGAAGACATCAAGGAGGAAATTAAAAAATTCTTAGAGATAAATGAAAACACAGACACAACATATCAAAATCTATGGGACACGTTGAAAGCAGTTTTAAGACGAAATTTCATTGCTTGGAATTCATTCCTTAAAAAAAGAAAAAAACCAACAAATTAATGATCTCATACTTCATCTCAAAACCCTAGAAAAAGAAGAAGAAAACAACAGAAAAAGAAGTAGAAGGCAAGAAATAATTAAAACCAGAGCTGAAATTAATGAAATAGAAACAAAAGAAACAATTGAAAAAATTGACAAAACTTAACGTTGGTTCTTTCAAAAAATAAATAAAATCGACAGAACCTTAGACATTTTAATGAAGAGAAGAAGAGAGAGAACTCAAATTACTAGCATACGGGATGAAAAAGACAATATCACAACAGACACTTCAGAAATACGGAAGATAATCAGAAAATATTTTGAATCCTTATACTCCAATAAAATAGAAGATAGTGAAGGCATCGATAAATTTCTTAAGTCATCAGATCTGCCCAGATTGAGTCAGGAGGATATAGACAACCTAAACAGACCAATATCAATGGAGGAAATAGAAGAAACCATCCAAAGACTATCAACTAAGTAAAGCCCAGGACTGGATGTGTATACAGCGGAGTTTTAAAAAACATTTAAATAGGAATTAATACCAATACTTTTCAAGCTATTTTAGGAAATAGAAAAAGAGGGAGAACTTCCAAATTCATTCTACGAGGCCAACATCACCCTGATTCCTAAACCAGAGAAACTCACTATAAAGTAGCAAAACTACAGACCAATATCTCTAATGAACCTAGGTGCAAAAATCCTCAATAAAATTCTGATGAATCAGATACGAAAACATATCAAAAAATTGTGCACCATGAGCATGTAGGATTCATCCATAGGATGCAAGGTTCGTTCAATATACAGAAATCAATAAATGTTATTTCCCACATCAATAGACTTAGAAATAAGAACTATATGATCATCTCGATAGATGCAGAAAAAGCATTCAACAAAGTACAGCATCCCTTTATGTTCAAAACTATAGAAAAACTAGGGATAACAGGAACCTACCTCAATACTGTAAAAGCAATCTATGCTAAGCCTCAGGCTAGCATCATTCTGAATGGAGAAAAATTGAAGGCATTCCCTCTAAAATCTTGAACAAGACAGGGATGCCGTCTCTCACCATTTCTGTTCAACATAGTTCTAGAAACACTGGCCAGAGCAATTAGACAGACAAAAGAAATTAAAGGCATAAAAATAGGAAAAGAAAAACTTAAATTATCACTATTTGCAGATGACATGATTCTATACCTAGCAGACCCAAAAGGGTCTACAAAGAAACTATTAGAGATAATAAATGAATTCACCAAAGTGGCTGGATGTAAAATCAACATGCACAAATCAAAGGCATTCCTGTATATCAGCGAAAAATTGTCTGAAATGGAAATGAGGACAACCACTCCATTTACAATATCCTCAGAAAAAATAAAATACTTGGGAATCAACCTAACAAAAGAGGTGAAAAACTTATACAATGAAAACTACAGAACCCTAAAGAGAGAAATAGGAGAAGATTTTAGAAGATGGAAAAATATACCTTGTTCATGGATAGGCAGAACTAACATCATCAAAATGGCGATATTACCAAAAGTTCTCTATAGGTTTAATGCAATGCCAATCAAAATCCCAACGGCATTTCATGTAGAAATAGAGAAAGCAATCATGAAATTCATATCGAAAAATAAAAGACCCAGAATAGCAAAAACAATGCTAAGCAGAAAGTGTGAATCAGGCGGTATAGCGATACCACACATCAAACTATACTACAGAGCAATAGTAACACAAAGAGCATGGTACTGGTACCAAAACAGGCGGGTGGACCAATGGTACAGAATAGAGGACACAGAAACCAATCCAAAAAACTACATACTATCTTATATTTGATATAGGGGCTAAAAGCATGCAATGGAGGAAGGATAGCATCTTCAACAAATGGTACTGGGAAAACTGGAAATTCATATGAAAAAAAATGAAACTGAATCCCTTCCTCTCGACATGCACAAAAGTTAACAAAAAATGGATCAAGGAGCTTGATATCAAATCAGAGACACGGCGTGTGATAGAAGAAAATGTTGGCTACGATCTACATACTGTGGGGTCGGGCTCTAAATTCCGCAATAGGACACCCATAGCACAAGAGTTAATAACAAGAATAAAGAAATGGGACTTAATCAAACTTAATTTTTTTTTTCTCAGCAAAAGAAAGAATAAGAGAGGTAAATAGGGAGCCTACATCCTGGGAACAAATCATTACTCTTCACCCTTCAGATAGAGCCTTAATATCCAGAGTATACAAAGAACTCAAAAATTAGACAATAAGATAAAAAATAACCCAATCAACAAATGGCCCAAGGACCTGAACAGACACTTCATAGAGGAGGAATACAATCAACAAGTACATGAAAAAATGCTCACCATCTCTAGCAGTCAGAGAAATGCAAATCAAAACCACCATAAGATACCATCTCACTCCAGTAAGATTGGCAGCCATTATGAAGTCAAACATCAACAAGTTTTAGCGAGGATGTGTGTAAATGGGTACACATGTACATTTCTGGTGGGGCTGCAAATTGGTGCAGCCAATTTTGAAAGCGGTGTGGAGATTTCATGGAAAGCTTGAAATGGAACCCACCACTTGACCCAGCTACTACTCTTCTTGGTCTATTTCATAAAGACCTAAAAAGAGCATGGTACATGGACACTGCTACATTGATGTTCATAGCAGCACGATTCACAATAGCAAGAGTGTGGAACCAACCTAGATGCCCTTCAATAGACGAATGGTTAAAAAATGTGGCATTAATTCACAATGGAGTTTTACTCAGCATTAAAAAATGACAAAATCATAGAATTTGCAGGGAAATGAATGGCATTAGAGCAGATTATGCTAAGTGAAGGAAGCCAATCCCTAAAAAACAAATGCCAAATGTCTTCTTTGATATAAGGAGAGTAACTAAGAACAGAGTAGGGATAAAGAGCATGAGAAGAAGATTAACATTAAACTGGGATGAGAGGTAGGAGGGAAAGGGAGAGAGAAGGGAAATTACATGGAAATGGAAGAAAACCCTCAGGGTTATACAAAATTACGGACAAGAGGAAGTGAGGGGAAAGAGAAAAATACAAGGGGGAAAAATAAATTAGAGTATAGGGGGTAGAGAGAGAAGATGGGAGGGGAGGGGAGGGGAGGGGGGATAGTAAAGGATAGGAAAGGCAGCAAAATACAACAGACACTAGTATGGCAATATGTAAATCAATGGATGCGTAACTGATATGATTTTGCAAACTATATACGGGATAAAAATGGGAGTTCATAACTCACTTGAATCAAAGTGTGAAATATGATATATCAAGAAGTATATAATGTTTTGAACAACAAACAACAAAAGTTAAAAAAACACATGGAGAACTATTTCAACAAAAAATTGACTAGATTTATAACTCCAATTCTACATAATGCAAAAGGCAAGTCCAATTATACACCATGCCTCCTCTGAAATGCTTGTATGTCTATTCATTTTGGGTTATTTTTCTCCATTATATTAGGATTAGGAGTCAGAATATAGAGTCTAGTAGGGTATGGGTTAGTGTGATTGATTCAGTATTTCGAATGAAAATTAGGAAAATGAATCCAATGTTTATGCAAATATGTGCTAAAAATAATCATCCCACTCTCATCAAGAACAATGCCTTGACATTACCTTCGCCCCAAGTTAGACACAATTAGAGGAGAAGAGTTAGAAAATCTATGAATACTTATCTGGAATGGAATATGCTCAGGAGTTCACAACTTTGGGGGTGGTAGAAGAGTTTCCAAAAGTAAGGGACAGGGTAAACACTTCACAAACATGGTGCTCTGCTGACCAGAAGACTTATGAGAAACTGCCTCTGAGTTTGGGCACTGGAAATATATGTTGTAGTCAGGAGCTTTAGCTTCCTTTGCAGTGAGACCATCAAAGCTGGGTCTGCATCTATGTAACCTGGAGCACATGTTTTCTTATTCTTTAATGAACATGAGGCAGTAGTGCAGAATTCTCTCTTTGTATGTAAACTGTGGCCAATGGGGGCTAAGTGTCTTCCTGTGTGGACTCTGAAGCCATGTGGTCATCCTCCATTTTTCATGGTCTTTCTAGCTGCTGCAATGGGAGTTTGGTGTTTGCTTCACGAAATACAAGTAGTTCAACTGGGACACAGTGCTGGAGGGAGTTCTGTCATGTGTGGTGGGTCAGGGTCTGCCAGGAGAATGCACCAACCAGTCTTATATCCAACATAGACTTCCCCCTTGTCACTAGCAACTTGATTCTGAACATTGCCCTGAAACCTCTCCATATAACAAGATGCCTTTACATGCAAGGGTCTGCTGGCTGCACCATGTCAGTCAAAAGCCATTTGGAAGCCAATGGCCAATCCACATGACACCAACACAGATGTTTAATCACACACCTGCCCACCACTGTTCTAGGCCCACTACTCAGCAAATTCCAACTTACTGGCATCTCTGTTCTACACCATTTTCATGAAACCCAGTGATTCAAGGCACTGTCTGGTACACTCATGATCAGCAACAGGACATCCAAAGGTTCTCCAGTGCCACCTGGTCATGGGAATTTCAAAAATTTCATGGTATTTATCTAACCATTTTTCAAGTACAAGTTGGATGCACTGGTTTTTCAATTCATTCAGGAACCATTAAATGGTGAGGATGAAAGCTCTGGAGAACTCTAAAAGGCAACGCTTCCCAACGAGTGGCCAAAATGTCACATGAAGCCTGACCCATTGATGTCTACTCAATGTGAGTTCAATATGTGTTTTGACTCTTTACTATGGTTGCCAAGTCTTTCAGAATAAAATCGTCTTATATCCTGGTGGAGATTCCCAGTGCACTGTGGAAAGACACCCTGAGACTAGATCTCAGTTTCCAAGGGCGACTCTCATGTGTGGCCTCCTAAAATCCCACCAAAATTAATGGCAATACTTCCCTGAAGTCAGTTCCAGAACTCAGTCTCTAAGGGGAATCACACCAGAGTTCAGGTCCAGGTGTACCCAGTCATCTCTTCCAACCAGCACACAAATGACCACAATTAAAACCAAAACACTGCCACATGGCCCTCATCATCTTCCATATAGACACTCATCGTAACCTCTGGATGGAATTTTCCATGAGGGGCGAAGCCCAAGACAGTTTCCAAAATAAACTCCCTTGCCCCTCATTTGCCTAAAGTCAGGGTGACCTAGACACCCTTCCTGTGAACCAGGAGTGATCAAATAGGCCTGCCGTTAATACTGTTCTGATTCTCCAATTTAATCCTACTGATTGTCAGGTATAAATCCTTTATGTGAGTTGGAGGCAATAGAAAACCCAAGCACACATGGGATCTTTCTTTAGATCTATCACCTTCTGAGAATCAAAGCCCCAACCTTACACAGGGCCAAGAGGCTGATTCAGACACATCTCTTTCCAAAGCAATTAAGCAAAGATCCACAGGTGATGCCCATTCATTTTCATTTGAAAAATGTTTTCTTCAGGCTTCAGAAAGGGGTGGCCTGAGGCAAATACCTTCCCGACATTCAGGGCAACATAACCATAGGTAAGCAAATGGGCCAAAGCAAGGTTTTTAAACTGAGACTTTACTGGTTACACTGATATCTGAGTTTTCTGAGATGTTCCCATTCCCTTCAGCTATCCATTACATGGCCATGTAACAGATTTTGGAGGTGGTACATATCTTGGCCACAAAACCATGAGCCTATTCTGGAGAGAGGCCAGAAATCAAGATGTGTAGAGGACCTTAGGAAGATAGTAGGTGTTGCCCATCCATAAGGCAAGCCACAGTCCATTTATAAAGTGGGCAGGATGAATGCTGGGAAGCTTCCAACTAGACAGGAATCCTCCATTGATGCATTCTCTTTTCTAAAGACTACAACCACGAACACAGTGGATACACAGACATAGAAACACTCGCCTTGCCAAACGACTTCCTAGAAACAGTCAACTCCAAACCATACAAACCACCATTCCTACCTATTTTCAGAACATGAGACAAAACCACAAACTCACATCCACATCCAGAAAAGCACCTCCTTCCCCCAAGTAGGTCTGTGACTATCTGGAGTGTCCTCTGACTGGTGGGCCATACTATGTTGCCCCAAAATGGCCTGGCCTGTCTCAGATCTGTTCTTCTTGGCCCACTCTACGAAGTTGTCAGCAGGCAGCATTGAGCCAATACCTGATATCTAGGGAAAGGCCCCTTTTCTGAGCTCTACTGGCATTTGGCCATCCTCATATCATTAGGTACCAAGAAAGACTGACTCTGTCCTTGGTAAATCCAAACAAGTTCGACCACTGGGACTGGGACTGGGACTGGCTCTGGGTGCCTGGCTTCTTGGATCCCAATTTCAGAGAGTTCCATCACCAACGAAGTTAGGTAGGTCACCTCCTTCAGGAACTGAATGAGATCACTGCCTTGGCAACCACTTTGTCCTAACAGTTGCTTTCATGGGTCTCATGAGATGGAGGCTGCCCCTACTTCCTGTGACACTTTGACAAGTTTGAATGGTATATCAACAATGGCCACCCGGGAACACCTCTCCACGCAGGTCTGGTTTGGTCCATCTTCTCTACATTAAGAAAAGAGAGGCTGATTCATACACATCCCTTCGTTATCACAAGGTGTTTGCCATGGAAGATGGCTTTTGCTCTCTCAGGTCCTTCATAGCTGCCTACATCTTCTCCAGGGATCATTTCTGCATAGAAATTTGAGGTTCTCAGCAGGTGTAAGATCCCCTACATTCCTGTATTGTAAGATGAACTCTGTCCCTGCTCTTTTGTAATGTTAGATTGAGGCAACAGTGTATGGTTAGGGATAATAACAGGATCGATTTGGTTTAGGAATGATTCTGTGGGATGAATAATGGTATTGGGAACCTGCAATATTTACAGGAATACAGAGGTGAAATATAAGTATGTAAACAGAAATCTAGGTGAGATTTGAAGCTCAGAAGTGCATTGGGCAATTGATTGCGATACATAGCTTTAAATTACGTTCTGCACACATATCTCAGATAAGTCGATATACAATGCCATAGGACTTGTACCTTGGATGATTGAATGTAGAGGAGAACATCCACTCAAACAGGGATAATCAATAGGATCAGGAAGAGAGTCGGTAGATTTTGGAACAAGGGTGAATTTAGTATTTGCATCAAAAGTTCTTTAGCAATTGGGTTTTGGTTAGAGAGTGAATATCAATGTCAGCACATGTGAAGGGTCAGTCACAATGATGAACTGGGGAAAATATGTAGGAAAGCCGATATCAATAGAGACATTAGGAAAACAGGCAAAGTACAGGGTGAGTGATAGTATTAGACATTTTCAACAGTTTTGAGGTTGAATATATTAGGAAGAAACAAATATGTAGTCACCGATAGGATTGACATTTGAGAGCGTTATGCAAGCTGGACATGGATGTTTTTAGTAATCCATGTTCAGTGTCCATTTAGGCTTTGGTACAATCACACGTGTGAATTTTGCATTTTGCGTCCAGAATATTACTGTGATAACATGCATATTTAGATCAGGTTACATGAGTATTTCTTCCTCTATTACTGGGAGCAATATTTTGAAAACGTATAAATTAGTATTGGGGGTACAAAGAGGTGTACCCTGTGTCTATGAATATAGATAATGCATGAAAAGACCATACTGTGAATAAATAATATAACTGGTTCCACTTTAAATCATGGATTGAATTGATATCAGAAAATATATAAGAAATCTTATATTGATATACAATCATTCATTCCAAACAGTTATACATCTAATTGTGAAATGATAGTTATGGTTTATCATGAAGGGTGTGTGAGTTTTGCTTAAACAATTATAAAGAAAATCGGAAATAATATGTTTGGAAAGAAGTCTCACGAATAGACCAGTTAAGAAACCTGGAGTAATGCATGTGTTCTGAAGCAGGAAGTGATTGAAAGTGAAACAAATGCCTATAAATTTGCCAACTTGTGCAAGAAATATATACCCTCTTATGTGCATAAACTGAAGAAATAGTAATGTACCAGTGTTGAATAAAAATGTACATCAAAATACAAATCATGTCCCATAAGAGTCTACTTGCATTGCTGTTAAACTGGGGCAGTTACTGTAGAAATATTAGGATAATGCCGCAGTCTTGCTGGGCACAATCAGGAGCCACTTGTCAAAAGAAACTAACTTTATTTTTAAAACCACACACGCCAAACAAAACAGCCTCTCAGGAAAAACCCTCAGAGCCCCAACTGCCACCACTGGCTTCCCAAAAGCCTCTTCCTCCCACACAAGCCTCTCTCCACCTCCCACAATCCTCCTGCTCTTGAGGCCGATTGGCTAGGTCATGTGGGCAAAGCCAAATAAGTCCCCTAATGAGCAACTCCGTGGTCTGAAAGGGCAGGGAAACAGCCCAATGAGCATCACCGCAGAGGAGCCAATCAGCTAGATGTTGCTGTGAGCCAATCATCAGCCAGCAGCTGGAAGTTTGCTGGCTTCTGGAATTTTGCTGGGGCCCCTTCGGATGTGGCTCTCAACATCTCCCCCTCTCTGTTTAAACAACACACATGTGGCTTAGGGACAGTGCCTGCCTTAGGTTGTCCAATAGTACATATGGTCCTTACCCGTTAAGTTGGTACCATTGCAATTGGATCTTACCCATCACTGACTACCGGTCCAGTTTACAGCAACACCTGTGGAGAGGTCTTTGTACCACCGGGGGGTGGTGATGTTCTTTGCCTCACCTCTAATGGCCCCCAAACATTAGCTGGACGATAATGACACACAGAAGAGAGGAAGATACACCAAGCCAATTGACGGCTCCTTTTGGAAAAATTGTACCACCGATGACATCATCAGCAAATATACCCCAACACTACCACAAGTCGCTGCACAAACAGGTAGTTTACAATGCATACAGGAGAGTTCTCAATGTGTCTAGGCAAGTTCTGCAAGCATTTCAGTGATGGCTATTGCAGAAGCTGTAGATTGGTTTTATCTTTGATTTCACCAGCACTGGGATGAAGATAGGAATTCTGGCAATAATGGCTAAAGAAAAATTATGTAACATTCCAGAAGGCACTGAAAGAAAACAATTTTCTTAACTATTTACATTGTCTTGAAGATAATTATTAAATATAATGAAAAAGGAAAGGTGAAAGAAAGGAAACAGATCTGTTAACCTCCTTTTTTTCAAATTTTAAAACAAACCTCAACAGCTCTTTACCCAATTTAAATTAAACCATTTAAATAATGTGAATAAAAAATATTTGGATCCATTTTTTTATGAGCGCTCATCATATATCATATATGGACATATGAACATTCAAACATATAACACAAAACACAAGTGTGCACACATAATATAATACATACAACACATAACCTAATAGTAAAGGCCTTATAACTTTTTACACGTGAAATCTCCATTGCAATGTTCAAAAACTCTTTTGTCAAAAAATAGAACTGATCAGCAAAACATTAAACTAGGTCTGTATGAGCTCAAAAAACAAAATAGAATGTGGGAAAGGGCAATAATAAAATAGATAATGAAAAAAGCATCCTGGTTCTATCTCAGATGTAAGGATAGTCAAACTGGAATTTTGGATATCAGCTGATAAGGCCTTGAGTCAAATCATCTTCTTTTTGGATGTGCCCTGATATGTCTTATAAAGAATAGATCTTTTCTGTCCCAGATTAGACTTTTTATATTGGAAAGAAAAGAGAAAACAGTAGAGAAAGGAGAAATCTTACCAGCAACTTCAAGGGATACTATAGCATTAACTATATACTGACTATCGGAAAATAAATTAAATACAGAATATTTAAATATCTCAAAAGCTTGTAATACTGCATTAAGCTCTACCTTTTGAGCTGATTGTTTGGGTACTAAAAATTTATAAGTTTTATCAGGTATAACTATTGCTGCTGTACCATTATTTGATACATCAGTGAATATATTTGAAGCTTTCATGATAAGTGTTTTTCTTCTCAATTTTGGAAAAATTACAGGATGCGATGACCAAAAAGACAATAA
Source organism: Callospermophilus lateralis (assembly GCF_048772815.1). NCBI lineage: Eukaryota > Metazoa > Chordata > Mammalia > Rodentia > Sciuridae > Callospermophilus > Callospermophilus lateralis. The sequence goes on along the minus strand of NW_027512870.1, from coordinate 2,145,863 downwards.
AGGGTTAGATGGTAAGTGGTTATCAAATGAAACATTAGATTGGACCATGATTATTGCCCAAGTATTTAACTCATTAGCTAACTCATCAATTTGATTCAGAGTATATGGAGTAAAAATTTTATTGGAAGAAATTCCAAACACTCCCTTTGCTGCTTTAATTCCTTTGAGTATTAATTATCCTAAAGCCTCAGGATACCTAGTAAGAATAGTGTAAGGAGAATAAGATAAATGTATCCATAATAATGGACCTTCTTGCCAAAATACTCCTGTAGGAATATTTTTTGTTGGTAGTACAATAAATAATAAAGGCAAACTTATATCAATTCTATCCAAATGCATATTTTCCATATATGTTTCATTGATTTTTAATGCCTTTCTTGCTTCAGGTGTTAACATGCGGGGTGAATTTTTATCTGATAGACCTTTTAGGATATCAAACAAAGGTCCCAACTCTCCTGTTGGTATACCTAGATAAGGCCTTATCCAATTTATGTCTCCTAATAACTTTTGAAAGTCGTTATGTGATTTGAGTTGATCTACTCGTATTTGAATTTTTGGTGGACTGACCATGGTTGAGGATAACAGAACTCCTAAATAATTAATTGGAAAATTTAATTGTACTTTATCTATTGCTATCTCTACATTATAATTTTTAATAAGTTTGTAAGTGTGGCATAACTTTCTAGCAATGTGTTTTTAGCTTTGTGTGCTAATAATACATCATCCATATAGTGAAATATTTGTGTTCAGAATTTTGATTTCAAATTGGCTGGATTACTTTGTTAACATAAATATGACACATAGTTGGGCTGTTAGCCATCCCTTGAGGGAGTACTTTCCATTCATATCTCTGATCAGGACCTTCATGATTCAGTGCAGGGATAGTAAAAGCAAAACCTGGACTATCCTTAGGATGAATTATAATTGAAAAAAAAAACAATATTTAATATCTATAACTAAAACATACCAGGTTATTGGCAAAGCAGACAATTGAGGAATCCCTGATTGAGCAGGTCCCATAATAACCATCTCATTATTAATGGCTCTAAAATCTTGCAATAGTCTCCATTTACCAGATTTCTTTTTGATGACATAAATGGGAGTATTTTGGGGATATACAGTCGGTTGTATATGTCCTTCTGCTAATTGTTGTTTTACCAGGTCATGGACTGCTTGTATCTTTTCTTTAGTCAGGGGCCACTGAGGAACCCATACTGTCTTTCTGATTTTCAGGTAATTTTTATTGTCTCAGTGGCCCTTTCTGAAAATCCAACCCATGTCTCTCTGTTCCTTGATCTATTTGTATTGGTGCTGCTATGACTTATTCTTGTTTTTCTAATCTTTTTTCTTTCCTAAAACCTTGTCTAGTCATAATAGTGGCTGCATTTTGGTTGATGTTATTTGTTAATGTCAAACCTAATTGATCTAGGACATCTCGTCCCCATAAATTTATGGGAAGATGATCCAATACATATGGCTGTATAGTTCCTTCACATCCTTTAGGATCCTTCCTATCTAATACCATTTTACTTCTATGGGGATTAGTCGCCACTTATAGGCCTCGAAGCGTTTGAGTGGCTTGTTGTAATGGCCAATGTTTTTGCCATTCTTGACGAGAGATGATGCTAATGTCTGCACCTGTATCCAGTAGCCCATTCAATTCATGCCCTTGAATATTTAGTTTTAGCATGGGGCGAGAATCTAAATTTAAAGAAAGCATAGCCAAATCTACACCTGTGGAGCCTAATCCCTTGGAACATCTTTCTACAGTACGACTGGAAAATTTATCATACACGCTGGGTATTATTAGTAACTGTGCTATTCTATCTCCTTGTGAAATTACTGATATGTCCTTTGGAGAACTGGCTATAATTTTTATTTCACCTTCATAATCGGGATCAATCACCCCAGGACTTATCATAAGGTCTTTTAGAGTAGAAGAGCTGCATCCCAATAATAAGCCCATGGTTCCTTTGGGAAGAGGTCCTTTTACCCCTGTGGGAATGATTTGAACTCCCATCTCTGGAGTTAGTACTGATCTGGCAGAGGCGCAGATGTCCAACACTGTGCTCCCTCTGGTTTGTCTGATGAGGGATCTGATGGACAATGTGTCCTGGGCACTACCCTGATGGGGTTGCTGGGTTCCTCCAGTGCTCTGTATATTTGTGGTTTGGGGCCCCGGAGCATTGGAACCCCCTGTCCATTTATTTGGCAATTGAGCCCAATGCCTTTCTCCATGATATCGTGGATAAACACCTGGTCCTTGTTCATTTTTTGATAATTGAGTACCCTCTATGGTGGTTTGAGAACAGCACTCATTAGCCCAATGTCTCCCTCAATGGCATTGTGGCCAAATACCTGGTATTCTACTCCTTTGATACCTAATATTGTTAAACCCTCCTTCTATGGGCCAATTCCTTTTAAAATGTCCTGTTTCTTCACATTGGTAGCATGTTCTTGGTCTGGCATCTAAAGCCTGTTTTACTGTAGCTGCCACAATTTGCCCTTGTTCATTAATGTATCTGGCAACTAAAGCCTGTTTTACTGCAGCTGCCATGACTTGCTCTTGTTCATTAATGTCTCTACATAATTAAATCAATGTGTTTAAATCTTCATTTTTCCATGGTCTAATGATATCTCTGCAACAACGATTCGCTTGCTCATAAGCCAGTTGTTTTAGTAATGGCATTGCTTGTTCTGTATTCCCAAAAACTCTGGTAGCTCTTTGAATAAGCCTATCTACAAATTCAGCATAAGGTTCATTAGCTCCTTGTATTACCTTAGATAATTGACCTTGTAAACCTCCATGTTCTTGTAAAGTCTTCCATGCCTTAATTGCATCTACACCAATTTGTGCACATACACCATGATCATATGCAATTTGCTGCTGCTGATCTTCATAAGGTCCCTTTCCTAACAACATATCTAGATTTCTCTGAGGATAACCAGCTCCTGCATTTCGCCTAGCTGTCTCCTTTCAACATTCCTCATTGGCAACCTTCCATAACATGCATTGTCCTCCATTTAGCACAACATTACACATATTAGCCCAATCCACTGGCTTCATGTTCAAGTTGTTAATGGATTCGACCATGATTACATTGAAGGGTGCTTGAGGACGATAGGTTGTTACAGCCTCTTTTAGCTGCTTCACTGTTTTGAAATTTAAAGCATGGTAAACACGCTGCCCTCCTCCCTCAAATACAGCGCATGTTAATATTTGAGATCTTGTCTCAGGATCCTAACTATCAACTGCGGGAGTTGGGGGCCTCCCAGCATAAGAAAGTGGCCTTGTTAGTTGGACACTTATGTCATCTGGTGATAGAAAGGTGTTAGTAGCAGTCTCCTGTTGTAAATTTCCCCTGATGTTTTTTACTGTTTTACACTTTCTTTCTCTGTCTAACTAGCTTTAGAGGCCTTCTCTTTTACTTGAATTTTTTCCTCTGTCTGACTAGTTCGAGAGACGTTCTCTTTTACTTGAATAGTTTCCTCTATCTGACTAGCTCGAGAGACCTTCTCTTTTACTTGAATTTTTTCTTCTGTCTGACTAACTTGAGACACCTTCTGTTTTACTTGAATTAATATGTCTTCTTCTTCCTCTACCATTGACTGAACTGAAGGCTTTGAACTAAGCAAACAAGATATGAATGTCCACAATGGCAATGTGCCAACTGGCAGAATCCCTGGGCTTTTCTTTTCTATTCTTTTTAAATCTGCACCATGATGGTTCCATTATGATATATTTAACAACTCCTCCTTAAAAAGCCATGGTCTACATTTTTGTATTGTATCAACAATTGCCATGACTGCTCTTGATTTTACTGGGATGCCTCCTTCCTCTAACAATTTACTTAACACTTTTTTGGTTTGTTTTTTACTAATTTTTGATCCCATATTTCTACTATAATACAAACCAACAAGATAACACCAAACAAAAAAAGAGATAGAACGAAATAAAAATGGAAAAACAAAAAATTATTATAGCCTTTCTCCCTATCTGTTCCTCAGACACAAATAGTTTTTCCTCAGATGTGAGCAGTTTTTCTTCCATCTCACTCATCTCCAGGGAAAGGCAACTTAAAACAAAAGAGGAATCATAAAATGGCTACCCATCCTCTCGCCCTGCCCTCAAGAGCGAGCAGTTTACCTTATCAGTTACCCTCAGTCGCTCCCCATATGAGCCACCAAATGCCGCTGCCTGGCTGGGCACAATCAGAATCCACTTGTCAAAAGAAACTAACTTTATTTTTAGAACCACACACGCCAAGCAAAACAGCCTCTCAGGAAAAATCCTCAGAACCCCAACTCCCAACACCAGCTTCCCAAAAGCCTCTCCCTCCCACACAAGCCTCTATCCACTTCTCACAATCCTCCTGCTCTTGAGGCAGATTGGCTGGGTCACGTGGGCAGAGCCAAAAAAGTCCCCCAATGAGCAGCTCCATGGTCTGAATGGGCAGGGAAACAGCCCAATAAGCATCACCGCAGAGAAGCCAATCAGCTAGATGTTGCTGGGGCTGCTGTGAGCCAATCATAAGCTGGAAGTCTGAAAGGTAGGGAAACGTCTCAATGAGCATCTCCAATGAGCATCACCACAGAGGAGACAATGAGCTAGAAGTTGCTAAGGCCGCTGTGAGCCAATCATCAGCCTGCAGCTGAAAGTTTGCTGGCACCTGGAAGTTTGCTGTGGCCCCTTCGGCTGTGACTATCAACAGGATACATATGCACCATTCACTGAAGTTAGTTTTCAGTAATAGAAAACAAATATGAATTTCAGGTGGATGAATATTTCTGAAAATAATCTTGTGAAAAGTTGATTATAAATCCACATACTTGAACATGAATGAATTTAGGGAGTGTAAATAAGACACATATATTTCATATTTTGAAAAATCTGGAGAGTGTGTATGTGTGTATACACACACACACACACACACAAATTTTAAAATGTAGCAACATATATGCCAATCGAAATTCACCATGAAATATACATCATTCACAGATCTAAAAATATTCAATTTACTTAACAGGGATTTATGTATAATGTTGTTCTCCTAGGAAGCTCACCCATAGGTTCAATTTTCAGTTCCAACAGCATCTAGGAGGAGTGATCTCTTCTCAAAATTTGTATCTGCCAAATCAGCTACCGCACAAAAATATACACGTGATTAAAGGTAGGATTCTTTATGTGCATATAAAATAGATGTGCTGAATAGGATACAGAGAAAGGGAGACAGGAATTCACATATTTGTTAACTTTAAAAACACATGGAGGACTATTTCAATTAAAAATTGACTAGAATTATAACACCTACTTGCAAAAGGCAAGTCCAAATATATACCATGCCTTCTCTGAACAGCTTCTATTTCTTTTCTGTTAGGATTCTTTTTCTCCATCATATTAGGATTAGTAGTCAGATTCTAGTACAGTATGGGTTAGTGTCAGGGATTCAGTATTTCAAATGGAAAATAGGAAAATGAATCCAATGTGTATGCAAACATATGCTAAACAAAAATCTTTCCACTCTCATCCAGAAAAATGCCTTGACATTACCTTCGCCCCAAGTAAGACACAATTAGAGGAGAAGAATTAGAAAATCTGTTAATACATATCTGGAATGGAAAATGCTCAGGAGTTCACAACCTTGAAGGTGGTAGAGGAGTTTCCAAAACTAAGGGAAAGGGTAAACACTCCAGAAACATGGAGCTCTGCTTGCCTAAAGACTTCTTGAGAAACTGCCTCTGAGGTTGGGCACTTGAAATATACGTTGTTGTCAGAAGCTTTAGCTTTCTTTGTAGTGAGACCATCAAAGCTGGGTCTTCATCTATGTGACCTGGAGGATGTTGTTTCTTATTTTCCTAATGAATATGTGGCAGCAGTTCTGAATTCTCTCTTTGTAGGTAAACTGTGGCAACTTGGGGCTAAGTGTCTCCCTGTTTGGACTGTGAACCCAGTTGGTAATCCTCCAGTTTTCGTGATGTTTCTTGCTGCTGCACTTGGAGTTTGGTATTTGCTTCTTGAAATACAAGGATTTCAACTGGGGCACAGTGCTGGAGGGATTTCTGTCAAGTGTGGTGTGTCAGGGTCTGCATATAAATGCACCAACCAGGCTTCTATCGCACATGCTTGCCCCCTTGACCATAGCAACTTGATTCTGAACATTGCCCTGAAAAATCTCCATATTACAAGATGCCTTTACATATAAGGGTCTGCTGGCTGCAGCATGTCAGTCACAAGCCATTTGGAAGCCAATGGCAGATCCACATGGCCCCAACACAGATGTTTTATCACACACCTGCACATCACTGCTCTAGGCCCCAACTCAGCAGTCTCCAAATTACTGGCATCTCTGTTCTACACCATTCTCATGAAACCAAGTCAATCAAGGCACTGTCTTGTACACTCATGATCAACAGCATAAGATCCAAAGTTACTCCAGTGCCATCTGGTCATGGGAATTTAAAAAATGTCATGGTACTTATCTAGCCATTTTTAAAGGATGAAGTTGGAGGCACTGTGGGTTTAAATTTATTCAGGAACCATTAAATGTTAAGGAAGTTTATTTCAATGAAAGTTCTGGAGAACTCTCAGAGGAAAGTCTTCCCAAAGAGTGACCAAAAAGTCACATGAAGCCAGGCCCATTGAGGTCTACAATATGAGGTCCATGTGAGTTTTGACTCTCAACTATTGCTGCCAAGTCTTTCAGAATGAAATCATGTGATATCCTGGCTGAGATTCCCAGTGTTCTGTGGAAAGCAACCCTGGTCCAAGATCTCAGTTTCCAAGAGCGACTCTCATGCATGGCCTCCTTAAACCCCAACACAATTCATGGCAATACTTCTCTGACGTCAGTTCTAGACCTCAGTCTCTAAGGGTATCACACCAGAGTTCAAGCCCAGGTGGACCCAGTCATCACTTCCAACCACCACACAAATAAACACAATTAAAACCAAAACACTCCCACAAGGCCCTCATCCTCTTCCATATAGACACTAATCATAACCTCTTGCTGGAATTTTCCATGAGGGGCGCAGCCCAAGACAGTGTTCAAAAGAGCTCCCTTGCCACTTATTTTCCTAAAGTCACCGTGGGTTTTTACCATTTTTGTTTTGGATACACACATGGAATCTTTCTTTAGATCCATGAGGTGCTGAGAATCTAAGCCACAGCATCACACAGGGCCAAGAGGCTGAATCAGACACATCCTTATCCTAAGCAATTAAACAAAGAGCGACAGGTGATGCGCATGCATTTCCATTTGAAAACAGTTTTCATCAGTCTTCCCAAATGGGTGGACTGAGGCAAAGACCTCCTGACATTCAGGTCAACAGAACAATAGGTAAGCAAAAGGCCAAAAGAAGGGTTTTTCCACTGAGACATTACTGGTCACACTGATATCTGTGTTTTCTGAGATGCTCCCATTTCCTTCAGCTATCCAGTACATGGCCATGTCACAGAGCTTGGAGGGGTACATATCTTGGACACAAATCCATAAGACTATTTTGGAGAGTGGCCAGAATTTAGGAAGAAAACATGAACTTAGGAATTTAGTAGGTGTTGCACATCTATAAGACAAGCCACAGTCAATTAATAAATCGGCCAGGATGAATGCTGGGAAGCTTCCTAATAGACAGGACACATCCTTGATGCATTCTCTTTTCTAATGTCTTCAACCATGGACACAGTGGAATACATAGATAAAGAAACACTCACCTTGTCAAACGACCTACTATAAAGAGTCCACACCAAACCAAAAAAAACCCCGCCTTTTCCACCTATTCTCAGAAGATGAGACAGAACCAAAAACTCACACCCACACCCACAAAGGCACCTCCTTTCCCCAAGTAGGTCTGTGACTATACAGTGTGTCCTCTGAATGGTGGGCCATACTATGTTACCCCAAAATGGCCTGTCTTGTCTCAGATCTGTTTTCTTTGGCCAACTCTGTGAAGTTGTGAGGATCCATTGGTGAGCCACTTTCTGCTTTCTCAGGAAGGGCCCCTCTTCAGAGCTTTTCTGGCATTTGGCCATCCTCACATCAGTAGGTACCAAGAAAGACTGACTCTGTCCTTGGTAAATCCAAACAAGTGAGACCACTGGGACTGGTACTGGGACTGGCTCTGTGTGCCTGGTTTCCTGGATCCCAAGTTCAGAGATTCCATCACCAAGAAAGTGAGGTAGGTCACTTCCTTCAGGAACTGAATGAGGTCACAGCCTTGGCAACCACTTTGTCCTAACAGATGCTTCCAAGGGTCCCATGAGATGGAGGCTGAACCTACTTCCTCTGACATTTTCATAAGTTAGAATGGTATATCAACCATAGGTACTGGGGAACAGCTCTCCACAGAGGCTTGGTTTGGTCCATCTTCTCTACATTAAGAAGAGAGATTCTGATTAAGACACAACCCTTTATCCTGACCATGTTTTTTTGCCATGGAAGATGACTTTTGCCCTCTCAGGTCGTTCATAGCATCCTACACATTCTCCAGGGATTATTTCTACATGGACCTTTGAGGTTCTCAGCAGGTGGAAGATCCATACATTCCTGTATTGTAATACCAACTCTGTCCCTGCTCTTCTGTAAAGTTAGATTGAGGAACAGTGTATGGTTAGGATTAATAACATGTTCAATATGGGATAGGAATCATTCTGCTTGATGAACAATGTTATTGGAAACCTGCGATATTTACATGAAAATATAGGTGAAATATAAGTATTGAAATATAAATCTAGGTAAGATTTGAATCCTAGAAGGGAATTTGGCCTTTGAGTGGGATACTTAGCTTTGAATTATGTTCTGCACATATGTCTCAGATAAATTGATATGCAATGGCATAGATCCTTGTACCTTCGATGATTGAATGTAGAAGAGAGCATCCAGTTAAAAAAGGGATTTTTGCTAGGATTAGGAATATAGTCGGTAGGATTACGAAGAAGATTGAGTATAGAATTTGGACCAAAAGTTCTTTAGCAATAGGGTTTCTGGTAGAGATTGAATATAAATGTCAGCACATGTGAAGATTCAGTCACAATGATGAACTGGGGAAAAAAGTAGGAAAGCAGATGTGAATAGAGAGTAGGAAATCAGGTAAATTATAAAATGAGTGAGAGGTTTAGACAGTTTCAACAGGGTGAGATTGAAAATGTAGTCTTAGGAAGAAACACATATGTAATCACCAATAGGATTGACATTTGAGAGCATTAGGCAACCTGGACATGGATGTTTTTAGTAATCCATGTTCACTTTCCATTTAGGCTTTGGGACAGTCATAAGTGTGACCTTTGCATTTTGTGTCCAGAATATTACTGTGATAAAATGTATATGTAGATCAGTTGACATGCATATTATTTCCACCATTTCTGGGAGCAATATTTTGAAGATATAGAAATTATTGTTGGGAGTACACAGAGGTGTACCATGTGTCTATCAATATATAGACAATGCATGAATAGACCATACTGTGAATAAATGTTATAACTGGTTTCACTTTGAATAATGGATTGAATTGATATCTGAAAGTATACAAGAAATCTTATATTGATGTACAATCATTCATTTAAACCAGTTTTACATCTAATGGTAATATTAGTGTTATGTTTTATCATGACGGGTGTGTCAGTTTTGCTTCAAAAGTGATAATGGAAATCGAAAATAATGTGTTTGGAAAGAAGTGTCACAAAAAGAGAAGTCAAGAAACACGGAGGAATACATGTGTTCTGAAGCAAAAGTGATTGAAAGCAAAACAAATGTGTATATATTTGCTAAATTGTGCATGAAATATACATCCTATGATGTGCATTAACTGGAGAAATAGTAATGTACCAGTTTTGAATAAAAATGAACGTCAAAATACACATTATATCACATAGGAATCTTATTGCATTGATGTTAAACTGGGTCAGTTACTGTATAAATATTAGAATTTTATTTTGGTGTTATAATACAATTTATTTTAGCACTAGCATGCCACAGAATGTAGAAGAAAGAGCAATGGATTTTTAGTTATAACACTAATAATCTAGCATTTAATGATTATTTTGGGGAGTCTAGAATTTACATAAGGCTATGCAACATAATTTTTTGTATTTAACATTCATAAAATCTTGGAATTTTGGTAATATTTCTCCTTTTTTTATTTTTTCAGTTGTTGATAGACCTTCATTTTATTTATTCTTATGTGGTGCTGAGAATATAACCCACTGCCTCACACATGCTAGACAAGCATGTTAACACTGAGTCACAAACCCAGCCCCTCCACTTTTATCTTTTCATCAAACACTCCTCTCCCTCTTCTTTACTCACTTTCTTCCTCATTTTCCCCCTTCTCTCTCTTCCTTTTTCATTTTCCCTCCATAAGTATTTTTCTCTCATAGCATTACAAACAGTACTATGCTATGAAATTTACATTTAAAACTGTTTTTTATAGTCATTCTTTTTTCTTGAGAAAATTTAAAAATTATAACCACCTGATAAATATATTACAATACATTTATTATGCATATGTATCTATATTCATGCATATGTGTTATATATATATTTAAAAGTACTTTGATTAGCCTGTTAGAAATAATATAGACCAAGTCTTTCTTAATTCTCAAGTCTTCCAGAATTAACATCTTACAGTGAAAATCAAATAAACATATTTAAGTAAACAGGTATCATTCTTATTTATCAATACTGATAATTTAAGGTTTTTATATCACATTTAGCTGTAATATGGCATATTAACTCTTTTGAATTAGAGAATTTTTTTTTTGAACAACCTATTATTTAAGGACCATATGCACTGACATTTTAAATGGCTTTCTTGTGATTTCACTTTCTATCAATTGCATATTAATTGCCAAATACTTATTTTAGTAATTTTCATATTCATAATTGATATAAAGTCAATTGATTAATTCTTTTTGTAAGGAGTTACTAATTACAGTAGGGACAGTATTAATAATTCTAAATCTTTATAAAAATGGTACAAAAATATTTTCATGCAAAATTATGTATAATTGCATGCTCTAAATGTTTGATTGTTGATACATATAATAAAGAGCTTTTGATGAGTCTCTTCCCCAGTAAAACAGAAAATGCAAAGATATAGTTGGGTATGTATGTCCAAAAAAACATATGGAAAAATACACATTATCATCTAGAAACTATTAAATAAAAGATGAAAAGAACAATCCAACACATTGTACCAACTTGTCAGATGAGGTAGTATTCTGGAAGAATAGCCTAAGTCTAGACCTGGTCCATGTCAAAATATTCACAAAAAAATAAAATATGAAAAATATAGGAAATGCTATGAGTTTTTCTTGAAGGTAAGTGGATTATCCTTTAATCTCAATTATGTGCATTTTTAAAAGCCAGTTTTCTGGTAAAATAAATTTGTGATAGTTACAAGTACACAAAACAAAGTTTCTGCTTAGCAAAATGAATGCATCTCAACTCTTTTTTAGCTGCTTTCTTCCCACTCAACTTTAAACCTTTATTTATTTATTTTTTAATGGTTGTTCAAAACATTACAAAGCTCATCCTATATCATCTTTCATACATTTGACTCAATTGGGTTATGAACTCCCAATTTTCCCCAAATACGAGTTGCAGAATCACATAGGTTACACATTCACATTTTTACATAATGTCATATTAGTGACTGTTGTATTCTGCTACATTTCCTATCCCCTACTATCCCCTACTATACCCCCTCCCATCCCCTCCCATCTTCTTTCTCTACCTCATCTGCTGTTGTTCACTTCTCTCCCTTGCCCCACCTTTCCCCAATTTTCCCTACCCCATTGTTTGAAGATGCTATCCTACTTCCATTGCATGCTTTTAGCCCCTTTTTCAAATATAAGAAAGTTGTAATTTTGAGGATTGGTTTCTGTGTCCTCTATTCTGTACCATTGTTCCACCTGCCTATTTTGTTACCAGTACCACGCTGTTTTTGTTACTATTGCTTTTAGTACAGTTTGAACTCTGGTGTCACTATACCTCCAGATTCATATTTTCTGTTTAGAGTTGCTTTTGCTATTCTGGGTCTTTTGTTTTTCCATCTTCTAAGATCTTCTTCTCTCTCTCTCTTTAGGGTTCTGTAGTTTTCAGTATATAAAACATTCACGTCTTTTGTTAAGTTGATTCCCAAGTATCTTATTTTATTTGAGGATATTGTGAATGGAGTGGTTTTCCTCATTTCCATTTCAGAAGTTGTGTTGCTGACATACAGGAATGCCTTTCAATTATGCGTGTTAATTTTATATTGTGCCACTTTGCTGAATTCATTTATTAACTCTAGCCGTTTCATTGTAGACCCTTTGGGGTCTGTTAAATATATTTTCATGACATCTGCAAATAGCGATAATTTAAATACTTCTTTTCCTATTTTTATGCCTTTAATTTTTTTTGTCTGTCTAATTGTTCTGGCTAGTATTTCAAGAACTAAATTGAATAGAAGTGGTGATAGAGGGCATCCCTGTTTTTTTCCAGATTTTAGAGGGAATGCCTTCAGTTTTTCCACATTTAGGATGATGCTAGCCTGAGGTTTAGCATATATAGCTTTTACAATGTTGAGGTAAGTTCCTGTTATCCCTAGTTTTTCTAGTGTTTTGAACATAAAGTGATGCTGAACTTTGTCAAATGTTTTTTCTGCATCTATTGAGATGATCATATGGTTCTTGTCTTTATGTCTATTGATGTGGTGAATGGCATTTATTGATTTCCGTATATTGAACAAGCCTTGCATCCCAGGGATGAATCTTACTTGATCATGGTGCACAATTTTTTTGATATGCTTTTGTATTCGATTCGCCAGGATTTTATTGACAAGTTTTGCATCGAAGTTCATTAGAGATATTGGTCTGTAGTTTTCTTTCTTTGAAGTGTCTTTGTCTGGTTTCGGGATCAGGGTGATTTATCCTCATAGAATAAATTTGGAAAAGCTCCTTCTTTTTGTTTTTCTTGAAATAGCTTGAAAAATATTGGTATTAATTCTTCTTTAAAGGTTTTGTAGAACTCTGCTGTATACCCATCCGGTCCATGGCTTCTTTTGGTTGGTAGTTTTTGATGGCTTCTTTCATTTCTTCCTTTGTTATTGGACTGTTTAAATTGCGTGTGTCTTCCTGACTCAATCTGGGCAGATCTTATGACTTAAAAAATTCATCGATATCTTCACTATCTTCTATTTTATTGGAATATAGTGTTTCAAAATACTTTCTAATTATCTTCTGTATTTCTGTAGTGTCTGTTGTGATATTGCCTGTTTCATCCCGTATGTTAGTAATTTGAGTTCTCTCTCTTCTTCTCTTCATTAGCATGGCTGTGGGCCTGTCAATCTTATTTATTTTTTCAAAGAGCCAACTTTTAGTTTTATCAAATTTTTTAATTTTTTTTTGTTTCAATTTTGTTGATTTCTGCTCTAAATTTAATTATTTCTTGTCTTCTACTACATTTGCTGTTGTTTTGCTCTTCCTTTTCTAGGTTTTTGAGGTGTAGTGTGAGTTCATTTATTTGTTGATTTTTTTCTTTTTTTGAGGAAAGAACTCCAAGAAATGAACTTCCCTCTTAAACTGCTTTCATTGTGTCCCATTGATTCCGGTATGTTGTGTCTGTATTGTCATTTGTCTCTAAGAATTTTTTTTATCTCCTCCATTATGTCTTCTGTAACCCATTGATCATTCAGTAGCATGTTGTTCATTTTCCATGTGATGTAGGATTTTTCCTTCCTTCTTTCATCATTGATTTTCAGTTTCATTCCATTATTATCAGATATAGTGCATGGTATAATCTCCATGCTTTTATATTTACTAAGAATTGCCCTATGGCATAATATATGGTCTATCTTTGAGTAGGATCCATGTGAAACTGAGAAGAACGTGTATCCACTTGATGATGGCTGATATATTCTATATATGTCGTTTAAGTCTAGGTTACAAATTGTGCTGTTGAGTTTGATAGTTTCTTTATTCAGTTCTTGTCTAGAGAATCTGTCTAATGCCGAGAGTGGTGTCTTGAAGTCACCCATAATTATTGTGTTGTAGTCTATTTGGCTATTGAACTTGAGGAGAGTTTGTTTTATGAACATTGCAGCTCCATTGCTTGGTGCATACAAATTCATAATTGTTATGTCTTGTTGGTGGATGGTTTCTTTTAACAGAATATAGTGTCCTTCTTTATCCCTTTTGATTAACTTAGGTTTGAAGTTGATTTTATTCCACATGAGTATGGCCACTCCTTCTTGCTTCTGAGGGCCATGTGAGTGGTATGATTTTTCCCAACCTTTTACCTTCACCCTGCGTATGTCTTTTCCTATCATATGAGTCTCCTTAAGGCAGCATATTGTTGGATTTATTTTTTTTTGATCCAGGTTACTAGCCCATTCTCTTGATTGGTGAATTTAGGCCATTAACATTTAAGGTTACAATTGAAATATGATTTGTTCTTCCAATCATGTTTATTTATTTATTATGTTTTAGTTTGGCTAGTTTTTACTTTTTTGGTTATTTTCCTCCCCCTTTACTGAGATACCTCCTGCTGTTAGTTTTCGGCACTATTTATCAATTCCTCTTCTTGTAGTATTTTGCTCAAAATGATTGCAGTGCTGGTTTTCTGGCTGCGAATTCTTTTAGCTTTTGTTTATTGTGAAAGACTTTAATTTCGTTTTCAAATCTGAACCTTAATTTTGCTGGATACAGTATTCTTGGTTGGAATCCATTATTTTTCAGCATTTGAAATACATTGTTCAAGGATCTTCTCGCTTTCAAAGTCTGTGATGAAAAATCAGTCATTAACCTAATTGGTTTTCCCCTGAATGTAATCTGCCTCCTTTCTCTTATAGTGTTTAATATTCTCTCCTTGTTCTGTATGTTGGCTATCTTCATAATTATATGTCTTGGAGTTTGTCTATTATGATTTTGAATGTTTGGGGTCCTGTAGGCTTCCAGGATTTGACAATCCGATCCATCTTTCATCTCTGGGATGTTTTCTAGAATTATTTTATTTAATATGTTCTCCATTCCTTTGGTTTGAATCTCTATGCCTTCTTCTATCCCAATGACTCTCATTTTTTATGACATCCAATATCTCTTGAATAGATTGCTAGTGGGATTTAAGCCTCTTTTCTGTGTTGATTATATTCTTTTCAAGTTGATAAACTTTGTCTTCATTATCTGATATTCTGACTTCTGCTTGATCTAGTCTATTTGTAATATTCTCGTTTGAGTTTTTAATTTGGTTAATACTTTCCTGCATTTCTAGTATTACTGTTTGATTTCTTTTAAGATCTCTATCTCCTGGTAAAGCTCATTGTTTGCCATTTGAGTTTGTTTGTTTAATTCATTTTCAAAATATACTTTTATTGCTTGGACTTGCTGCCTCATGTCTTCTCTAATTTTCCTTTCCATCCGAGTTAGGTATGCCTTAAGTTCTTTCCCTATCCCTGTTTCTGATGCTTCTAGGTCCTCCTGTAGAATTAAGTTGTCCTGCATTGTTTGTACTCCTTTCTTTCCCTTGTTTTTTCATGATGCTCATGTTACTTTCCAGCTCTATTTGATTGCTGTGTTTCTCTTTTATTCTATAGATTTGTTTCGGTGTTGTGTATCTCTGTTGTCTCTCCTTTGTGTTGGTAGACTATGCCTGCTAAAGTGGATTCCACTTGTAGGAAATTCCGAAGGCCGAGCTCCAGTGACGTCACCCCTCTGCTTTGGCGGGCCCAGGCTCCTTGCCGAAATGTTCGAATACGGGGATGGAACTGGACTGTCTCCAGTTGGTTTCAGCTCTAGGTCACTGGCGGGTGGGCAATCACTAGCCACCCAGTGGCGCAGTCGGTCTCCTGCGCGCAGGTGTTCTCCAGACGCCCAGTCATGCGGACAGCAGGTGGACTGTCACCTGCGCTTCTGTGTTCTCCTGCTTCCCAGTCACAAGAGCCTGTCCTCTAGTCCCCTGGTTTCTCCTGCTAGTCCTGGTTTCTCGTGCTAGACTAGATTTCCCCTGAGTGATGCTTCTCTGCAGTTCAATCTGTATTCTGGGCCTGTCATTTGTTGGGTGTGGAGGGTGTCTATTGGAACCCAGACACTCTATTGTTTTGAGGATCAGTCAGACCGGATCTCCGGTTGCATATTTGGCTCGTTTTTCAGACCCAATTACCAGATCTCAGTGCTAAAAATCTTTCTTATAGGTTTTGGTGCACCCCCATTTTGCTGTAAGTTCTTAACAAGATAGTTTTTTGTGGTTCTATCTCGTTATTCACCTGTGCAGTGGCGCGTTACACTGGGTGTGATGCACTCTATTCGTGGCCATCAGGCAATGATGAAATATTATGCTTTGTATGCAGCATTTACTGAAGTTAGTTTTCAGTATTAGGAAACAAATATGTATTTCAGGTGAATGAATAATCTGAATTTCTGAGAATAATCTTGTGAAAAGTTGATTATAAATCCACATACGTGAATATGAATGATTTTAGGGAGTGTATAATAAGACACATATATTTCATATTTTGAAAAATCTGGAGAGTGATATATATATATATATATATATATATATATATATATATATATATATATATACAGAAACACACTCACAGACATTAAAAAGTAGCAATATATATGCCAATCGAAATTCAAAATGAAATATATATCCTTCACATATCCAAAAAAATACATTTTACTGAAAATGGATTTATGTATAATGTTGTTCAACTAGGAGGCTCACCCATAGGTTGAAATTTCAGTTCCAAAAGGGTTTAGGAGGAGTGATCTCTTCTCATAATTTGTATCTGCCAAGTCAGCCACCTCAGAAGAAAGTCTGTGTGATACCAGGTAGTATTCTATATGAGCATATAAAAATACATGTGCTGAATAGGTGACAGAGAAAGGGGAGAGGAATTCACATATTTGTTAACGTTAAAAACACATGGAGAAATATTTCAATAAACATTGACTATATTTATAACTCCAACCCCATATAATGCAAAAGGGAAGTCCAAGTATACACCATGCCTTCTCTGAACTGTTTGTATTTCCATACTGTTAGGGTTACTATTCTCCATCATATTAGGATTAGTAGTCAGAGTCTAGTAGGTTATGGATTAGTGTCAGAGATTCAGTATTTCAAATAGAAAATAGGAAAATAAACCCATTGTGTTTGCAAATATGTGTGATACAAAAATCTTCCCACTCTCATTCAGAACAATGCCTTGACATTACCTTCTCCCCTAATAAGACACAATTAGAGGAGAAGAGTTAGAAAATCTGTGAATACATATCTGGAATGGAATATTCTCGGTGTTCACAAGCTTGGAGGTGCTAGAGGAGTTTCCAAAAGTAAGGGACAGGGTAAACACTCCACAAACATGGAGCTCTGCAGGCCTAAAGACATATTGAGAAACTGCCTCTGAGTTTGGGCACTTAAAATGTATGTTGTGGTCCGAAGCTTTAGCTTCCTCTATAGTGAGAGCATCAAAACTGGTCTGCATCTATGTGACCTGGGGGACATGGTATCTTATTTTCCAATGAACATGAGGCAGCAGTGCTGAATTCTCACTTTGTAGGTAAACTGTGGCAACTGGAGTCTAAGGGTCTCTCTGTGTGGACTGTGAAGCTAATTGATCATGCTCTACTTTTCTTAGTAGAGCACTGGGAGTTTGTTATTTGCTTCACAAATACAAGGAGTTCAACTTGGTCAGAGTGCTGGAGGGAGTTCTGTCACATGTGGTGCCTCAGGGTCTGCAGGAGAATGCACCAGTCAGGCTTCTATTTCACATAGTTTGCCCCCTTGACCATAGCATCCTGATTCTGAACATTGCCCTGAAACCTCTCCATATAACAAGATGCCTTTACATATAAGGGTCTGCTTGCTGCACCATGTCAGTTACAAGCCATTTGGAAGCCAATGGCAGATCTACATGGCCCCAACACAGATGTTTTATCACACACCTGCCCACCACTGTTCTAGGCCCACTACTCAGCAGGCTCCAACTTACTGGCATCTCTGTTCTACACCATTTTTAAGAAACGCAGTCAATCAAGGCACTGTCTGGTATACTCATGATCAGCAACTGGACATCAAAAAGTTCTCCAGTGCCACCTGGTCATGAAAATTTCAAAAATTCCATGGTATTTCTCTAGCCATTTTTCAAGGATGAAGTTGGAGGCACCATGATTTTCAATTCACTCAGGAACCATTAAATGTTGAGGAAGCTCATTTCAATGATAGCTCTGGAGAACACTCACCAGCAAGGCTTCCCAAAGGGTCGCCAAAAGGTCACATGAAGCCAGGCCTATTGAGGTCTGCAATGTGAGATCATGTGTGTTTTGCCTCTCAACTATGGCTGCCAAGTCTTTCAGAATAAAATCATGTGATATTCTGGCTGAGATTCCTCGTGCCTTGTGGAAAGCCTTTCTGGGCACAGATCTCAGTTTCAAAGGGCGACTGTCATTCATGACCTCCTAAAATCCCAACACAACTCATGGCAATAATTCTCTGAGGTCAGTTCCAGAACTCAGTCTCTAAGGGGAATCACACCAGAGTTCAAGACCAGGTGGAGCCAGTCATCTTTTTCAACCGCCACACAAACTTCCAAAATTAAAACCCAAACACTCCCACAAGGCCCTCATCTTCTTCCATATAGATATTCATTATAAACTCTGGCTGGAGGTTTCCATGAGAAATGCATAACAAGATAGTGTCCAAAGTTAGCTCCCTTGCCCCTCATTTGCCTAAAGTCGGGGTGGCCTGAACACCTTCCTGTGAACCTGGAGTGATCAAATAGTGTGCCGTTAATACTGCTCTGCTTCTCCAATTTGAGGACGACTGACTGTGGGGTTTAGATTCTTTATGTGAATTGGAAGCATGAGAAAATGCAAGCACCTTTGGGCTTGCCTCTCCTTGGCTTTGAAGAATGCATTTGACCCAAAGAATCCCTCTTCTCACTTGATGGAGGTCAGGAACCTTACAGAGGAAGGCAAGAGACTTCATCCGCAATGGCTGATCTTTTGATCATTTTGGTTTTGGATGAACACATGGGATCCATCAGGTGCTGAGAATCTAACCACAGCCTCACACATGGCCAAGAGGCTGTTTCAGACAAATCCATTTCCAAAGCAATTAAGCAAAGAGCTACAGGTGATGTCCATTCATTTCCATTTGAAAACTTTTTTCTTCAGGCTTCACAAAGAATTGGCCTGTGGTAAATACCTTCCTGATATTCAGGGCAACAGAACAATAGGTAAGCAAAAAGCCCAAATCAGGGTTTCTCCACTGAGACTTTCCTGGTCACACTAGCTACCCACTACATGGCCATATAACAGAGCTTTTAGGTGGTAAATATCTTGGACACTAAACCATGAAGCTATTCTGCAGAGTATCCAGAATTCAGAAAGAAAACAGAAACTTATGAAGATATCAGGTGTTGCCCTTTGATAACAAAAGCCACAGTCCATTTATAAATTGGGCAAGATGAATGCTGGGAAGCTTTCTACTAGACAGGACACATCATTTGATGCATTCTTATTTCTAATGTCTACAACCACGGACACAGTGGGATATACAGACATAGAAGCACTCGCATTGCAAAACGACTAACTAGAAACAGTCCACGCCAATCCAAACAAACAGTCTTTCCTACCTATTCTCAGAACATGAGACAAGACCATGAACATACACCCACACCCACAAAGGCACCACCTTTGCTCCAAGTAGTTCTGTGATTACCCAGAGTGTCCTCTGAATGGTGGGCCATACTATATTCCCCCCAAATGGCCTGTCCTGTCTCAAATCTGGTCTCCTTGGCCAATTCTGTGAAGTTGTCATTAGCCATGGGTGAGCCACTACCTGCTTTCTCAGGAAAGGCCCCTCTTCAGAGCTTTTCTGGCATTTGAACATCCTCACATCTGTAGGCACTAAGAAAGACTGACTCTGTCCTTGGTAAATTGAAGCAAGTGAGACCACTGGGCCTGGGACTGCGACTGGCTCTGGGTGCCATTCTTCCTGGATCCCAAGTTCAGAGAGTTCCATCACAAAGGAAGTGAGGTGAGGTCACTTCCTTCAGAAACTGAATTAGGTCACTGCTTTGGCAACAACTTTGTCCAAATAGTTACTTCTAAGGGCCCATGAGATGGAGGCTGTTCCTACTTCCTGTAACACTTTCAAAAGTTAGAATGGTATATCAACCATAGGCACCTGGGAACACCTCTTCACACAGGCCTGGTTTGGTCTATCTTCTCTACATTAAGTTGATAGAGGCTGATACAGACACATCCCTTCATCCTCACCAGGTTGTTTGCAATGGAAGATGACTTTTGCTCTCTCAGGAACTTCACAGCTGCCTACATCTTCTCCAGGGATTATTTCTACATGGACCTTTGATGTTCTCAGCAGGTGGAAGATTCCCTACATTCCGGTATTTAAAGAGAAACTCTGTACCTCCTCTTCTGTAAAGTTAGATTGAGGTAACAGTGTATATTTAGGGTTAATAACATGTTCAATTTGGGTTAGGAATCTCTCTGCCGGATGAATAATGGTATTGGGAACCTGTGATATTTACAAGAATATATAGGTGAAATATAAGTATGAAAACAGAAATATAGGTAAGATATGAAGCCAGAAGGGCATTGGGCCCTTGAGTGGGATACTTAGGTTTGAATTATGTTCTGCACATGTGTCTCAGATGAATTGATATAAAATGGCATAGGACCTTTTACCTTGAATGATTGATTGTTGAAGAGAACATCGAGTTAAAAAGTGATAGTCAATAGGATTAGTGAGATAGTCAGTAGGTTTATAAAGAAGAGTGAGTATAGGATTTGGACCAAAAGTTCTTTAGCAATAGAGTTTCGGGTAGAGAGTGAATGTAAATGTCACCATATGTGAAGTATGAGTCACAATGATGAACTAGGGAAAATATGTAGGAAAGCAGATATCAATAGAGATATTAGGAAATCAGGCAAAGTGTAAAGTGAGTGATAGTATTAGACATTTCCAACAGGCTTGAGGTTGAATATATAATCTTAGGAAGAAACAAATATGTAGTCATCAATAGGATTGACATTTGAGAGCATTAGGTAACCAGGACATGGTTGTTTTTGGTAATCCATGCTCACTTTGCATTTAGGCTTTGATACAATCATGAGTTTGACCTTTGCTTTTTGTGTCCAGAATATTACTGTGATAAAATGTATATATAGATAAGGTGACATCAGTATTTCTTCCACCATTTCTGGGAGCAATATTATGAAGAGGTACAAATTAGTAATGGGGGGACAAATAGGTGTACACTGTGTTTATGAATATAGAGATAATGCATTAATAGACCATACAGTGAATAAATAACATAACTGGTTCCAACTTTAAATAATGGATTGAATTGAAATGTGAAAATATACAGGAAATTTTATATTGATATGCATACATTCATTCCAACCAGTTTTACATCTAATGGTAATATTAATGTTATAGTTTATCATGAAGAGTGTGTGAGTTTAGCTTCAAAATTGATTATGGAAATCGAAAATAATGTGTTTGGAAAGAAGTCTCATGAAAAGACCAGTCAAGTAACATGGAAGAATTCATGTGTTCTGAAGCAGGAAGTGAAACAAATTCTTATTAATTTGCTAACTTGTGGATGAAATATATGTCCTATGATGTGCAAAAACTGAAGAAATACTAATGTACCAGTGTTGAATTAAAATAAAGGTCAAAATAGACATTAAGTCCCATAGGAATCTACTTGCATTGATGTTAAACTGGGTCTGTTACTGTAGAAATATTAGGATTTGTAAGCACCATTGATTGAAGTTAGTTCTCATACTGGGAAACAAATATGTATTTCAGGTAGATGAATATTTCTGAGAATAATCTTGTGAAAAGTTGATTATAAATCCACATACATGAACATGAATGAATTGATGGAGTGTATATAAGAGACATATATTTCATATTTTATAAAATCTGGAGAGTGTGTGTGTGTGTGTGTGTATATATATATATATATATATATATATATATATATAGAGAGAGAGAGAGAGAGAGAGAGAGAGAGAGAGAACACAAAAATACATTAAAAAGTATCAATATATATGCCAAACGTAATTTATCAGCAATATATATCATCCACAGATGAAAATATATTTATTTTATTGAACATGGATTTATGTATAAATTGTTCTACTGGGAAGCTCACCCATAGTTTTAATTTTCAGTTCCACCAGCGTTTACGAGATCTCTTCTCACAACTTGTTTCTGCCCAGTCAGCCAACTCAAAAAAATGTACGTGTGAGACCACGTAGGATTCTATATTTGCATATAAAAATACATGTGCTGAGTAGGCTACATAGAAAGGAAGACAGGAATTTACATATGTGTTAACATTAAAAACACATGGAGGACTATTTCAATTAAAAATTGAGTAGATTTAGAATACCTACCCTCTATCATGCAAAAAGGAAGTCCAACAATACACCATGCCTGCTGTAAACTGCTTGTATTTTCATTCTGTTTGGGTATTTTTCTCCATCATATTAGGATTAGTAGTCAGAGTCTAGTAGGGTATGAGTTAGTGTCAAGAATTCAGTATTTCAAATGGAAAATTGTAAAATGAATCAATGTGTATGCAAATGTGTGCTACACAAAAATTTTCCCACTCTCATTCAGAACAATGCCTTGACATTACCTTCACCCCAAGTAAGACACATTTAGAGGAGAAGAGTTAGACAATCTTTGAATACATATCTGAAATGAAAAATGTTCAGGAGTTCACAACCTTGGAGTTGGTAGAGGAGTTTCCAAAAGTAAGGGACAGTGTAAAATCTCCACAAACATGGAGATTTACCAGCCTAAAGACTTCTGGAGAAACTGCCTCTAGGTTGGGCACTTGAAATATATGTTGTTGTCAGGAGCTTTAGCTTCCTTTCTAGTGAGACAATCAAAGCTTGGTCTGCACATCTGTGACCTGGAGGACATGGTTTATAATTCTCCAATGAACATGAAGCAGCAGTGTTGATTTCTCTCTTTGTAGGTAAACTATGGCCACTGGGTCTAAGTGTCTCCCCATGTAGACTGCTAAGCCATTAGGTCATCCTCCACTTTTCAAAACGTTTCTTGATACTGCACTCGGAGTTTGGTATTTGCTTCATGAAATACAAGGAGTTCAACTGGGACAAAGGGCTGGAGGAAGTTCTTTCACGTGTGGTGGGTCAGGGTCTGCAGGAGAATGCACCAACAGGGCTTGTATACCACATAGGTTGCTCCCTTGACCATAGAAACCTGATTTTGAACATTGCCCTGAAACCTCTCTATATAACCAGATGTCTTTACATACAGGATCTGCTGGCTGCACCATGTCAGTCTCAAGCCATTTGGAAGCCAATGGCAGATCCACATGACCCCACCACAGATGTTTTATCACACACTTGCTCACCACCGCTCTGGGCCCATTACTCAACAGGCTTCAAATGACTGGCATCTCTTTTCTACACCATTTTCATGAAAACCAGTCAATCAACACACTGTCTGGTACACTCATGATCAGCAACTGGACATCCAAATGTTCTCCAGTGCCACCTGGTCAAGGAAATTTCAAAAATTTCATGGTATTTATCTAGCCAATTTTCAAGGATGAAGTTGGAGACACTGTGGGTTTCAATTCATTCAGAAATTATTTAATGGTGAGGAAGCTCATTTCAATGAAAGCTCTGGAGAACTCTCACAGGCAAGGCTTCCCAAAGAGTGGCCAAAAGGTCACATGAAGCAAGGCCCATTGAGGTCTACAATTGAGGTCCATGTGTGTTTTGACTATCAAATATGTCTGACAAGTTTTTCAGAATAAAATTGTGTGATATCCTCCTGAGATTCCCAGTGCTCTGTGGAAAGCGACACTGGGCCTAGATCTCAGTTTCCAAGGGTGACTCTCATGCGTGGCCTCCTAAATCCCAACACAATTCATGGCAATATTTCTCTGAGGTAAGTTCCAGAACTCAGTCTCTAAGGGGAATGACACCATAGTTCAAGCCCAGTTGGATTCAGTCATCTCTTCCAACCACCACACGAATGACCACAATTAAAACCAAAACACTCCCACATGGCCCTCATCTTGTTAAATATAGACACTCATCATAAACTCTGGCTGGAGGTTTCCATGCGGGACGCATCCCAAGACAGTGTCAAAAATATTCTCCCTTGCCCTTCATTTGCCTAAATTCAGGGTGGCCTGGACACCCTTCCTGTGAACCAGAAGTGATCAAATAGACCTGCCGTTAATACTGCTCTGCCTCTCCAATTTGAGCCCTATTGACTCTCAGGTATAGATTTTTTTATGTGATTTGGAGTCACGAGAAAACACAAGCACCTCTGCAGGACTTTGAAAAACTCATTTGACCAAAAGGATCCCTGTCTCACTTGATAGAGGTCAGGTACCTAACAGAGGAAGGCAAGAGACTCATCCACAATTACTGAATTTTTGCCATTATGGTTTTGATTGCACACATGGTATCTATCTTTAGATCCATCATGTGCTGAAAATTTAAGCCACAACCTCATACAGGGCTAGGAGGCTGATTCAAACACATCCCTTTCCAAAGCAAAGAACCACAAGTTATTCCCATTTATTTCCATTTTAAAACTGTTTTATTCAGGCTTCACAAAGGGGTGGCCTGAGGCAAAGACCTTCCTGACATTCAGGGCAACAGAACAATAGGTAAGCAAATGAACCAAAATATGGTTTCTTCACTGAGCGTTTACTGGACCCAATGATGTCTGAGTTTTCTAAGATGTTCCCATTTCCTATAGCTATCAAGTACAGGGCCATGTCACAGAGCTTGGAGGTGGTATGTATCTTGGACACAAAACTATGAGGCTATTCTGGAGAGTGGCCAGAATTCAGGAAGAAAACAGGAACTTAGGAAGTTAGTAGGTGTTGCCCATCCATAAGGAAAGCCACAGTCCATTCATCAACTAGGCCTGATGAATGCTGGAAAGTTTTCCACTAGACAGGACACATACATTGATACATTCTCTTTTCGAATGTCTACAACCATGGACAGAGTGGGATACACAGACATAGAAGCACTCGCCTAGTCAAACGACTTTCTAGAAACAGTCCACTCCAATCAAAACAACAGCCTTTCCTACCTATTCTCAGAACATGAGACAAAACCACAAACTCACACCCACACCCACAAAGGCACCTCCTTAACTCAAGTAGGTCTGTGACTATCCGGAGTGTCCTCTGAATAGTGGGCCATACTATGTTCCCCTAAAATGGCCTGTACTGTCTCAGATCTGGTCTCCTTGGCCAACTCTGTGAAGTTGTCAACAGCCAGCGGTGAACCACTACCTGCTTTCTCAGTAAAGGCCCCTCTTCAGAGCTCTTCAGGCATTTGGCAATCCTCATATCAGTAGGTACCAAGGAAGACTGACTCTGTCCTTGGTAAATCCAAACAAGTGAGACCACTGGGATTGGGACTTGGACTGGCTCTCGGTGCCTGGCTTCCTGGATCCCAAATTCAGAGATTTCCATCACCAGGAAAGTGAGGTGAGGTCACTTCCTTCAGGAACTGAATGAGGTCACTGCCTTGGCAACCACTTTGTCCTACCAGATTCATCCAAGGTTCCCATGAGATGGAGGCTGCAACTACTTCCTGTGACACTTTCACAAGTTAGAATGGCATATCAACCATAGGCACCTGGGAACAGCTCTCCACACAGGCATGGTTTGATCAATCTTCTCTACATTAAGAAAGGAGAGGCTGATTCAGACACATCCCTTAATACTGACCAGGTTGTTTGTCATGGAAGATGACTTTTGCTCTATTAGGTCCTTCATAGCTGCCTGCAACTTCTCCAGGGTATCATTTCTGCTTGTACCTTTGATGTTCTCAGCAGGTGGAAGAGCCCCTACATTACTGTATTGTAAGACAAACTCTCTCCCGGCTCTTCTGTACAGTTAGTTTGAGGGTACAGTGTATGGTTAGAGTAATAACAGGTTTGATTTAGGTTAGAAATCATACTGAGGAATGAACAATGGTATTGGGAACTCGCGATATTTACGAGAATATATAGGTGAAATATAAGTATGAAAACAGAAATCTAGATAAGATTTGAATCCAAGAAGGGCATTGGGCTGTTGATTGGGATACTTAGCTTTGAATTATATTCTGCACAGATGTCTCAGATAAATTGATATACAATGGCATAGGACCTTGTACCTTGGATGATTGATTGTCAAAGAGAATTTCCAGTCAAAAAGGGATAGTTGGTAGGATTAGGAAGATAGTTGGTAGGTATAGAAAAAAGAGTGAGTATAAGATTTCGAACAAAAGTTCTGTAGCAATAGGGTTTCGGATAGAGAGTGAATGTAAATTTCAGCACATGTAAAGAGTCAGTCACAATGATGAACTCAGGAAAATATGTATGAAAGCAGATATCAATGGAGACATTAGGAAATCAGGAAAAGCATAAAGTGAGGGTTAGTATTAGTCATTTTCAACAGGGTTGAGGTTGAATATATAATCTTAGAAAGCAACAAATATGGAGTCACCAATAGGATTGATTTGCGAGCATTAAGCAACCTGGACATGGATGTTTTTAGAAATCCATGCTCACTTTCCATTTAGGATTTGGTGAAAGGTTAATAAGATAGGTACTTGTCACTTCCTGTTTTTCTGTATGCTTAACAAAACACTGTTGAAACCTTGAGGACTGTTTGCTAATTTTTTTTCCCAGAATGTGCTGTCCCCGACTGCCAAACAGAGAATGTACACCCTCACCTGTTTGCACGCAAACCGCCCACTCGCCCTGACCCATCAATAAGCTTCCCTCCCTGCCCTCTTCAAGGAAAGTATATAAGCTCTGCTTAAGCTGTTCTCATTGCTCTCTGCTCTATTCAAGTGAGCACTGAGCCCCAGATTGCTAGACTCCGAATAAACCCAGGGTAACTTTTGATGTGGAGGGGACCCCAGTAAACTTTGAAGTGGATACAGGGGCAGTATACTTAGTCCTTAAGGCCCCACTGGGCCCTCTATCAAATAAAAGCTCTCTAGTTCAAAGTGCTAACACCAGTAAATATGGGAATTAGACAACTAAGAAAACCATGGACATGAGGAAAGGAAAAATCCATCACTCCTTCCTAATAATCCCAGAATGCCTGGCCCCATTGATGGGCAGAGATCTGCTCACCAAGCTCCGGGCCAAAATGACTTTTAACCATTAAGGCCCCAAAATGATATTTCTAAATCCTTTAGTATAAACTCCTATATTAATGGCTTTAAGTATGTCAGTAGAAGATGAACAGCAACTCTTCACACTCCCCAAGACTGATCAAACAGGCAAGCTACCCCAGAAATGGATAACAGATTACCCAGATGCCTGGAAAAAAACTGCTGGGTTAGGACTAGCCATGAAACAACCTCCAAAAACAGTGGAGTTCAAAACCTCAGCCTCCCCAATCAATGTCAAAAAATATCCTCTGAGCAAAAAAGCTAAAGATGGGATAAGGCCCCATATTCAGAAATATCTGGCCTTAGGGTCCTAAGGCCTTGTCAATCATCCTAAAACACTCCCCCGCTACCAGTATAAAAAGCCAGGAGCCGGGGACTATCCCCCATTAAAGACATAAGAGAGACCTACAACAGAGTGTAGGACATTCACCCCAGTGTACCTAATCCGTACAATCTGCTTATCACTCTGAACCCTGAGAGGAAATGGTATACTGTTCTGGACTTAAAAGATGCTTTCTTTTGCTTGCCTCTGCATAAATATAGTCAGTTGCTGTTTGCTTGCTAGTGGGTAGACCCAGAAACTGGAACGTGTGGTCAACTAACTTGGACTAGACTCCCCAAAATGGTTGAAAAACTCCCCCACTCTCTTTGATGAAGCCCTCCAAAGAGATCTCAACAGCTTCAGAACTACGCACCCCGAAGTCACCCAGCTTCAATACGTGGATGACCTGCTACTGGCACCCAACACCAAGGATATCTGTGAATCTGGGACCCAAGCAGTATTATGTGAGCTTCCTCAACTCGGGTATAGAGCTTCTACCTAAAAGGCCCAAATTTGCCAGCAAGAAGTAATCTTCCTGGGCTATTCCTTTAGGGGCAGTAAACGATGGCTCACTGAGCCCAGAAATCAAACGGTTGTGCAGAAACCACCCTCATCTAACAGCAGACAACACAGAGAGTTTCTTGGGACTGCTGGGTTTTGCAGGTTAAGGATTCCTGTGTTTGGGTCCTTAACTTCTCATTTACACCCGCTGTTAAAGGGAGATGCCCAATTCTAATGGACCCCTGAGATCCAGCAAGCTTTTGATAACATCTAAGGACACTGACACTGTACTCCTCAACTTCACTGAGCAAAGCCTGAAATTTCAGAAAGCCCTACACTACGTTAAAAATGTACATCAGTTCACTCACCTTGGTTCAAAGAAATTGCAGGCATTCCTGAAGGATCAAGAACAGAGTTTTCCACTAACCAACTCACAGTGAAAGGAAATAACTGAACAGGTAAAAAAAAGCCTGTCGGGTCTGTCAATAGGTTAATGCTTACACTTCCAAGCTTCCTGCAGGAAAGCACCTACGAGGAACCAGACCAGGACAATTCTGGGAAGTGGACTTTACTGAAATTAAGCAAGCATGGTATGGACTTAAATATCTCCTACTCTTTGTAGATATATTTCAGGATGGATTGAAGCCTCCCCCCCACCAAAAAAAAAAGGCGCAAATGGTGGTCAAGAAGATCCTGAAAGATATTTTTCCAAGGTACGGCCTGCCTAAGGTAATAGGGTCTGATAATGGACCAGCGTTCATGGCCCAGGTAACTCAGGGGTTAGCCAGGACCCTGGGGATTAATTGGAAGTTACATTGTGCTTATAGACCCCAGAGTTCAGGACAGGTAAAAAATTAAATAGAACCATTAAAGAGACCTAAACGAAATTAAGCTTAAAGAGTAGCATAAAAGATTGGACTATGCTCCTGCTTTATGCACTATTTCATGCAAGAAATACTCCCTCTGTTTCTTTGTGCAACCTCACCCCCTATGAAATTCTCTATGGGGCCCCATCTCCAGTAAGGGACCTAACCCTAACTCAAAGATCTAACGATCCCTTCCACACCACCTTGCTTGACAGACTTAAAGTTCTGGAAGGAACTCAGCAATACCTGTGGAAACAGCTGGCCACTGCCTACCAACCTGCTGAAGAGGGTACTCCACATCTATATCAAGTAAGAGACTTTGTCTACATAAGACAACATCAGGTGTCATCCCTGGAACCTGACTGGACAGGACCATACCAGGTGCTACTTATAACACCTACAGTGCTAAAGTTAGACGGAATCACTTCCTGGTTCCTAATTCTCATCTCAAGCCTGTGCCCTGTCCAGAATCTGGCTGAAAAATGGAAAAGACTGGTAACATTTTCAAATTGTATATTCGCCATGTGAATAAGACTATAGACTCTCCAATTGGTCACCACTAGTCCTAACCCTCATCAACCCGTTCAGCAGCGATGGCTGATCACAAATCCTACTAGACAAGAAGTATGGTCTATCGCACATACAGCCCACTTAGGGACCTGGTGGCCATCTCCCCACCAAGAAATTTGTCAGCTGGCTATACGTCTTTCCTATTGGGAAATCCCTGATGAAGAGGATCCCCAAAAATTCCATTAAATACTTTCCATACAATAGATAATGGAAACAAACATTATGGATGTAGGGACACGCGAGCCAGATGCAGGTTGGCTAGCCTAGATTACTATGTTTGCCTGGCGGACTACCAAAGCCAAAAACAGCCACGACTATGTGGGGGAAAAGCCAACTTCTTCTGTAAATAATGGGGATGTGAGGATACAGGGGCTACCTGGTGGAAGCAAAACTCCTCATCAAATTCAGTACACAGCATTGGCCATATTACCAGTTAGATAACAAAAACCGATGGCCACCAGAGGGGTCTCTAGATCCTCAAATTTTGCGTGACATTTTCAACTTCGACAAGTGCTCAAAAGTGTGGAAGGAAATTACCCTACGTGTAGGCCTTTTCCCTCCTATGCTCAAATCCTGAACTATGCTTCTCCAATAGATACTCACCCGCAGCCTTCTGCCCCAGACTCTCTGCTGTCACTCCCACATCAGCAACCTGATTTCTCAGCTCCAGTTACTAGATCAAAAACCCAAATTTCCGTTGGTTCTCAGACCATTGCCCCTTGCTGAGCTTGCAGGTACTGAGGTACCCTTCCACCCTCTCACTCCTCTCTCCTCCTGTCAGTGCCCACACCGGGTCCCACCAGGTCCTCTTACCAGCTAACCCAAAGCTCAAACCAGCTAAGGAGTGCCCTCAGACGCCTATCAAAGATGTAATTAAAATTGCCTTTAAAGTTGCTTTGTCATCACTGAAAACAGGTTACTAAGAATTTAAAGTCCCTCACAGGCTTTTGGGGATACTCACTCCCGTCTTCCCCTCTGCTCTACCTGTTCTACTGCTCAAGTTTTGTTGCCAGGAAAATCCCAAACCCCTTTCCCATAATTCTTTTATATCTCTTTTTCCTCATCCTCAGATCCACGGAGCTGCTCTCATCCCCTGCCTTCCCTGTCTTCCCCTCTGTACCAGGCCCACAGAAAAGTCTTAAATGACCTTCTCCAGAAGTCTTCACCATGGCTGACTTTAAGCCTTTCAGCAACACAGTTCCTATAAAAGAGTTCAATGTAGATAAACTTCCTCTATTCGTGTTGCTCTGTTCTACTTGGCCACTGGCTGGAAAAATCAGCACTCCTAAGCTAGACACCCCCTTAGTAGTTTTTAACAAAATATATGAAGAAGGCCTCTGGCCTAGAGCTGGGGCTTCATAGAGATGGCTACATTTCTAAGATATAGAAGTTACCAACTGGGCTCCATGGTAACAGCTGGCAGGGAGGAAAATAAAAAAAAGAAGAAAAAAGCTCTCCCCCTCCCAGGTGTCCTTAAGAAGTTAACTTTCCCAGAACAGAGGAAAAAAAACAGAAACAAAAACTGCTTTTTGTGAACTTCTGCAGACTGTGAACTTCTGAGCCCCTTCCCTTACATGCTGGGTACAAAATTCTGAAACAACCTAAACTTTGGGTTCAGGGATTAATTGATTACAACAGAAGCAATGCCCTGTAAATCCGGATGCAACCAAATAAGACTGTTTCCCTGTCTTCTGTGCTATCTTAGGTACCTTGCCTTGTCCATCTCTACAGCAGTACAATTCTATACACTTAAACATTGTTTATGTTTTCATAAAATGGTCAACAGATGTGATTAATTATGTAATGGTGCAGATGTTTTCCAGAGTGCTCTATCATGACGCAGGTACATTTAAATATCAAATAGGGGGGCAAACAACCCGGTTCTGCCAGGAACCTGTATCCCTCACTTTAGTCATCCTATTATGAATAGGAGTTGCTGCAGGGGTGGGCACAGGAACCTCTGCCCTGGTCCATGGGACACAACAAATGACCCAATTAGAAGCAGTAATAGACCAAAACTTAAAGATATTAAAAACCTCCTTCACAGCTTTACACGAATCTTTAACCTCTCTCTCTGAAGTTATTTTACAGAACAGTCGAGGGTTGGACCTCCTCTTAATGAGAGAAGGGGCCTTCGTCCTGCATTGAGGGAAGAATGTTGTTTTTATGCCGACCATACTGGAGTTGTAAAAGAATCTATGATTAAATTAAGAAGATGCCTTGAAGAGCATCAACAAGAGAGAGAGGCCCAAAAAAGGTGGTTTGAGTCTTGGTTCACAAAGCCCCCTCATTAACTACGTTTTCATCAGCCCTGGCCGGTCCATTAATAATCCTCATATTATTGGTAATTGTAGGACCCTGTTTGATCAACCGTGTAGTTTCCTTTCTCCATGCTCAAATTGGACAAGTTAAACTTATGGTAATCAGAAAACAATATACCACACTAGTAAACATAAAATGTGACACCCCCAATGATCATTTTTATGATTAAAAGTAACCAAAAGAAGAAGTGGAGAATGAAAGGTTAATAAAATAGGTACTTGTCACTTCCAGTTTTTCGGTATGCTTAACAAAACACTGTTGATGTCTTGAGAACTGTTTGCTAATCTAGTTCCCTGAAAGTGCTGTACCCAACTGCAAAACTGCAGAATGTACTTCCTCACCCATTTGGACGCAAACCGCCCACTCGCCCTGACCCATCAATAAACTTTCCTATCTGCCCTCTCCAAGGAAAGTATATAAGCTATGCTTAAGCTGTTCTCAGGGCTCTGTGCTCTATTCAAGGGAGCTCTGACCCCAGCATGCTGGACCCCCATAAATCCTTGGCTGTTGCATGAGACAGTCTCTGGTAGTCTCTTCCTCCGACACTCGCCTGACCTTTACATTGGTAAAATAATAAGTGTCATCTTTGCTTTTTGTGTCCAGAATATTACTGTGATAAAATGTATAGGTAGATAAGGTGACGTATTTCTTCCACCATTTCTGGGAGCAATATTTTGAAGATGTATAAATTAGTATTGGGGGTACAAATAGGTATATCCTGTGACTCTGAATATAGAGATAATGCATGAATAGACCATAATGTGAATAAATAATATAATGGGTTCCAAATTTAAATAATGGATTCCATTGATATCTGAAAATATACAGGAAATCTTATATTGGTATACATACATTCATTTCAACCACTAATACATCTAATGGTAATATTAGGATTATGGTTTATCATGAAGAGTGTGTGAGTTTTGCTTCAAAAGTGATCATGGAAATTAAAAATAATGTGTTTGGAAAGAAGTCTCATGAAAAGCCCAGTCAAGAAACCTAGAGGAATTTATGTGTTCTGAAGCAGGAAGTTATGAAAGTGAAACAACTGCCTATAAGTTTGCTAACTTGTGGATGGAATATATATCCTATCATGTGCATAAATTGAAGAAATAGTATTGTACCAGTGCTGAATAAAAATGACCTTCAAAATACACATCATGTCCCACTGGAATCTACTTGCATTGATGTTAAACTGGGTAAGTTACTGTAGAAATAATAGTATTTGTATGCAAAATAAACTGAAGTTAGTTTTAAGTACTGGAAACAAATATGTATTTCAGGTGGATGAATATTTCTGTGAAAAATCTTGTGAAAAGTTGATTATAAATCCATATACATGAACATGAATGAATTTAGAGAGTGTATATAAGACACATATATTTCTGGAGATATATATATATATATATATATATATATATATATATATATATACACACACACACACATACACACACACACACAAAATACACACACACACACAGACATTAAATTAGCAATATATATGCCAATCGAAATTTATCATGATATATATATCATCCACAGATGCAAAAATATTTCTTTAATTGAACATGGATTTATGTATAATGTTGTTCAACTAGGAAGCTCACCTATAGGTTGAATTTTCAGTTCCAACAGCGTTTAAGAGGAGTGATCACTTCTCACAAATTGTATTTGTCAAATCAGCCACCTCACAAAAATGTACATGTGATACCAGGTATGATTCTATATGTGCATTGAAAAGTACATGTGCTAAATAGGATACAGAGAAAGGGAGACAGGAATTCACATATTTGTTAACCTTAAAAACACATGGAGAACTATTTAAATTAAATATTGACTAGATTTATAACACCTACCATTAATCATGCAAAATACAAGTACAACTATACACTATGATTTCTCCTAACTGCTTGTATTCCTATTCTGTTTGTGTTATTTTTCTCCATCATATTAGGAGTAGTAGTCAGAGTCTAGCAGGGTATGGGTTCATGTCAGAGATTCAGTATTTTGAATGGAAAATTGTAAAATGAATGCAATGTGTATGTAAATATGTGCTACAAAAAAATGTTCACACTCTCATCCAGAACATTGCCTTGACATTGCCTTTGTTCCGAGTAAGACACAATTAGAGGAGAAAAGTTAGAAAATCTGTGAATATATATCAGGAATGAAAAATGCTCAGGAGTTCACAACCTCCGAGGTGGTAGAGGAGTTTTCAAAAGTAAGGGACAGGGTAAACATTTCTCAAACATGGAGCTCTGCTGGTGTAAAGACTTCTTGAGAAACTTCCTCTGAGGTTGGGCACTTAAAAATATATGTTGTTGTTAGGAGCTTTAGCTTCCTTTGTTGGGAGACCATCAAATCTGGGTGTGCAACAATGTGACCTGGAGGATATTGTTTCTAATTTTCCAATGAACAAGAGGCAGCCATGCTGAATACTCTCTTTGTAGTTTAACTATGGTCACTGGGTTGTAAGTGTCTCCACGTGTGGACTGTGAAGCCATTTGGTCATTCTCCAATTTTCGTGGTGTTTCTCACAGGTGCACTGGGAGTTTGGTATTTGCTTCATGAAATACAAGGAGCTAAACTGGGACACAGTGCTGGAGAGAGTTCTGTCCCGTGTGGAGGGTCACGGTCTGCATGAGAATGCACCAACCAGGATTCAATTCCACATAAGTTGCCCCCATTTCCATAGCAACCTGATTCTGAACATTGCCCTGAAACCTCTCTATATAAAAAACACCTTTGCATAGAAGGGTCTGCTGGCTGTACCATGTCAGTCACAAGCCTTTGGGAAGCCAATGGCAGATCCACATGTCACCACCACACATGTTTTATCACACACCTTCACACCACTGCTCTAGGCCCACTAATGAGCAGGATCCAACTTACTGGCATCACTGTTCTACACAAATTTCATGAAACCCAGTAAATCAAGGCACTGTCTGGTACACTCATCATCAGCAACAGGACATCCAAAAGTTCTCCAGTGCCACCTGGTCATGGGAATTTCAAAAATTTCATGGTATTTATCAAGCCATTTGTCAAGGATGAAGTTGGAGGCTCTGGGGGTTTCAATTCATTCAGGAACCATTAAATGTTGAGGAAGCTCATTTCAATGAAAGCTCTAGAGAACACTCACAGGCAAGGCTTCCCAAAGAGTAGCCAAAAGGTCACATGAAGCCAGGCCCATTGAGGTCTACAATGTGAGGTCCATGCGTGTTTTGACTCAACTGTGGCTGCAAAGTCTTTCAGAATAAAATCATGTGATATCCTGGCTGAGATTCCCAGTGCTCTGTGGAAAGCCACTCTGGGCCTAGATCTCAGGTTCCAAGGGCAACTCTCATGCATGGCCTAGTAAAATTCAAACACAATTGATGACAATGCTTCTCTGAGGTCAGTTCCAGAACTCAGACTCTAAGGGGAATCACACCAGAGTTAAAGCCCAGGTAAACCCAGGCATCTCTTCCAACTGCCACACAACTTACCACAATTCAAAACAAAATTCTCCCACATGGCCCTTATCTTCTTCCATGTAGACCCTCATCATAACCTCTGGATGGAGTTTTCCATGAGGGGCACACACCAAGACAATGTCCAAAATAACCTACCTTTCCCCCGATTTGCCTAAAATCAGTGTGGCCTGGAAACCCTGACTGTGAACGAGGAATGATCAAATAGGTCTGCCATTAATACTGCTTGGCTTCTCCAATTTGAGGCCTACTGACTGTGGGGTTTAGATTCTTTATGTGAATTGGAGTAATGAGAACACCCAAGCACGTATGGGCTAGCCTCTGCAGGGCTTTGAATAACTCACTTGACCCAAAGGATCCCTATTCTCACTTGATAGATGTCAGGAACCTTTGAAAGGAAGGCGAGAGTCTTCATCCACAATGACAGCTCTTTTGACTATTTTGGTTCTGTATGCATCCATGGGATCTCTCTTTAGATCCATCAGGTGCTGAGAATCTAAGCCACAGCCTCACACAGGGCCAAGAGGCTGATTCAGACACATCCCTTTCCAAAGCAATTAAGCAAAGAGCCCTAGGTGATGCCCATTCATTTCCATTTGAAAACTGTTTTCTTCAGGCTTCACAAATTGGTGGCCTGAGGCAAAGAACTTCGTGACATTCATAGCAACAGAATAATAGGTAAGCAAAAGGCCCAAAGCAGGGTTTCTCCACTGAGTTTTAGTGGTCACACATATATCTGATTTTTCTGAGATGCTCACAATTCACTTGAGCTATCCAGTACATGGCCATGTCACAGAGCTTGGAGGTGGTACATACCTTAGAGACAAAACCATGAGACTATTCTGGAGAGGGGCAAGAATTCTGGAAGAAAACTGTAACTTAGGAAGATTGCAGGTGTTACCCATTGATAAGGCAATCTGAACTCCATTCATAAATTGGGCAGGATGAATTCTGGGAAGCTTTCTACTAGACAGGACACATCCATTGATGCATTCTTTTTTTCTAATGAGTACAACCACGGACACAGTGAGGTAGACAGACATAGAAGCACTCGCCTTGTCAAATGACTTACAATAAACAGTTCATTCCACAGCACATAAAGCGCCTTGCCTACCTATTCTCAGAAAATGAGACAAAACCACAAACCAACACCCACAAAGGCAGCTCCTTCCCCCAAGAAGGTCTGTTACTATCCGGAGTGTCCTCTGACTGGTGGGCCATATTATTTTCCCCCTAAATGGCCTGAAATGTCTCAGATCTGGTCTCCTTGGCCAACTCTGTGAAGGTGTCAGAACCCAGAGGTGAGCCACTACCTGCTTTCTCAGGAAAGGCCCCTCTTCAGAGCTTTACTGGCATTTTGCAATCCTCACATCAATACGTACCAAGAAAGACTTACTCTGTCCTTGGTAAATCAAAACAAGTGAGACCACTGGGACTGGGACTGGGACTGACTCTGGGTGCCTGGCTTCATGAATCTCAAGTTCTGAGATTTCCTTCACTAAGGAAGTGATGTGAGGTCACTTCCTTCAGGAACTGAATGAGGTCACTGCCTTGGCAATCACTTTGTCCAACCAGTGGCTTCCAAGTCTCACATGAAAAGGAGGCTGTCCCTAATTCCTGTGACACTTTCACAAGTTAGAATCTTATATCAACCATAGGCACCCGGGAACAGCTACCCACACAGGCCTGGTTTGGTCCATCTTCTCTACATTAAGAATAGAGAGGCTGATTCAGACAGAAACCTTCATCCTGACCAGGTTGTTTGCCATTGAACATGACTTTTGCTCTCTCAGGTCCTTCATAGCTGCGTATATATTCTCCAGTGATCATTTCAGCATGGAACTTTGAGGGTCTCAGTAGGTGGAAGACCCCCTACATTTCTTTACTGTAAGACCAACTCTGTCCCTTCCCTCTGTAAATTTAGATTGAGGGAACAGTGTATGGTTAGGGTTAACAACATGTTTTATTTGTGTTAGGAATCATTCTGCTGGATGAATAATGGTATTGGGAACCTGAAATATTTATAAGAATATGTATTTGAAATATAAGTATGAAAAGAGAAATCTAGGTAAGATTTGAAGCCAGGAAGGGCATTGGGCCCTTGATTATGATATTTAGCTTTGAATTACATTCTGCAATGTGGTCGCAGGTAAATCTACATACAATGGAATAAAACCTAGTACCTCAGATGCCTGAATGTCGAAGAGAACATCCAGTCAAAAAGGGATAGTCAGTAGGATTAGGAAAATAGTAGGTTTATGTTGAAGAGTGAGTCTTTGAGTTGGAAATATAGTTCTTTAGCAATAGAACTATAGTTTAGAGAGTGAATGAAAATATCAGCACATATGAAGAGTCAGTCACAATGATGAACTGGGGAAAATATGTAGGAAAGCAGATATAAAATAGAGACATTAGGAAATCAGGCAAAGTATAAAGTGAGTAACAGGATTAGACATTTTCAACAGGGTTGAGGTTGAATATATGATATTAGAAGAAACAAATATGTAGTCACCAATAGGATTGAAATTTGAAAGCATTAGGCGACCTGGACATGGATGGTTTTAGTAATATATATTCACGTTCAATTTAGGTTTTGGTACAATCATAAGTGTTACCTTTACATTTGTGTCCAGAATATTACTGTGATAAAAATGTATATGTAGATCAGGTGATATGAGTATTTCTTCCACCATTATGGGGAGCAATATTTTTACAACCTATAAATTAGTATTGTGGAAAAAAATAGGTGTACCCTGTTTTGATGAATATAGAGATGATGAATGAATAGACCAAACTGTGAATAAATAATATAACTGGACCCAACATTAGAAATTGGAATTGGAATAAATTGATATCTGAAAATATACAGGAAATCTTATATTGATATTGGCATACATACATTCATTACAACCAGTTGTACATCTAATGGTAATATTAGTGTTACGGTTGATCATGAAGAGTGTGTGAGTTTTGCTTCAAAATTGATTATGCAAATCGAAAATAATGTGTTTGCAAAGAAGTCTCATGAAAGACCAGTCAAGAAACATGGAGGAATACATGTGTTCTGAAGCAGGAAGTGATTGAAAGTGAATCAAAAGTTTTAAATTTTGAAATTTTGGATGAAACATTTATCCTATGATGTGCATAAACTGAAGAAATAGTACTGTACCAGTGTTGAATAAAAATGAATGTCAAAATACACATCATGTCCCATAGGAATCTACTTGCATTGATATTAACCTGGGTAAGTTACTTCAGAAATATTAGGATTTGTATGCACGTTTCATTGAAGTTAGTTTTCAGTACTAGTAAACAAATATGTGTTTCAGGGGGATGAATATTTCTGAGAATAATCTTGTAAAAATTTGATTATAAATCCACATACATGAATATGAATGTATTTAGGGAGTGTATAATAAGACACATATATTTTATATTTTAAAAAATCTGGAGATTGTATATATATATATACACACACAAACAAAAAAAAAAAAAACACAGACATTAAAGAGTAGCAGTATATATGCCAATCGAAATTCATGGTGAAATATATATCGTCCACTGATCCAAAAATATTAATTTTACTGAACACGGATTTATGAATAATGTTGTTCAACTAGGAAGATCACCCATAGGTTGAATTTTAAGATCCAACAGCATTTACGAGGAGTTATCTCTTCTCATAATTTTAATCTGCCACGTCAGCCTTCAAACAAGTATGTACATGTGGTACCAGCTAGGATTCTATATGTGCATATAAAAATACATTTGCTGAATAGGCTACAGAGAAAGGGAGATAGAAATTCACATATTTGTTAACTTTAAAAACACATGGAGAACTATTTCAATTAAAAATTATCTAGATTTATAACACCTACCCTACATAATGCAAAAGGCAAGTCCAACTATACACCATGCCTTCTCTGTACTGCTTGTATTTCTATTCTGTTTGGGTTATTTTTCTCCATCATATTATGATTAGTAGTCAGAGTCTAGTAGGGTATGGGTTCGTGTCAGGGATTCAGTATTTTTAATGGGAAATTGGAAAATGAATCCAATGTGTATGCAAATATGTGCTACACAAAAATCTTCCCACTCTCATCCACAACAATGCTTTGACATTACCTTCACCCCAGGTAAGACACAATTAGAGGAGAAGAGTTAGAAAATCTGTGAATACTTATCTGGAATGGAATATGCTCAGGAGTTCACAACCTTGGAGGTGTTAGAGCAGTTTCCAAAAGTAAGGGACATGGTAAACACTCCACAAACATTGAGCTCTGCTGGCCTAAAGACTTCTTGAGAAACTGCCTCTGAAGCTGGGCACTTGAAATATATGTTGTATTAAGGAGTTTTAGCTTCTTTTGTAGTGATACCATCAAAGCTGGGTCTGCATCTATATGACCTGGAGAACATGGATTCTTATTTTCAAATGAACCTGAGGCAGCAGTGCTGAATTCTCTCTTTGTAGGTAAAGTGTGGCCACTGGAGGCTAAGTTTCACCCCGTGTGGACTGTGAAGCCATTTGGTCCTCCTCAAATTTTTGTGGTGGTTCTTGCTGCTGCACTGGGGCTTTTGGTTCTTGCTGCTGCACTGGGCTTTTTGAACAACAAGTTCAACTGGGACACAGTGCTAGAGGGAGTTCTGTCACGTGTGGTGGGTTAGGGTCTGCAGGAGAATGAAACAACCAGGCTTCTTTCTCACATAGCTTGCACCCTTGACCATATCAACCTGATTCTGATCATTACCTTGAAAGCTCTCCAAATAAAAAGATGCCTTTACAAATAAGGGTCTGCTGGCTGCACCATGTCAGTCACAAGCCATTTGGAAGCAAATGGGCTAATCACATGGACCCACCACAGATGTTTTATCACACACGTGGCTACCACTGCTCTAGGCCCACTACTCAGCAGGCTCCAACTTACTACCATCTCTGTTCTACATTATTTTTATAAATTCCAGTCAATCAAGGCACTCTCTGGTACACTCATGATCAGCAGCAGGACATCCAAAGATACTCCAGTGCCACCTGGTCATGGGAATTTCAAAAATTTCAAAGTATTTATCTAGCCATTTTTCAAGGATGTAGTTGGGAGGCACTGTGGCTTTCAAGAACCATTAAATGTTGAGGAAGCTCATTTCAGTGAAACTCTGGAGAACTTTCATAGGCAACGCTTCCCATAGAGTGGCCAAAAGGTTACATGAAGCCAGGCCTATTGAGGTCTACAATGTGAGTTCCATGTGTGTTTTGACTCTCAAGTATGGCTGCCAAGTCTTTAAGAATAAAATCATGGGATAATTTGGCTGAGATTCCCAGTGCTCTGTGGAAAGCCACCCTGGACCTTGATCTAAGTTTATAAGGGCGACTCTCATGCATGGCTTCCTAAAATCCCAACTCGATTCCTGGCAATACTTCTCTGAGGTCACTTCCAGAACTCAGTCTCTAAGGGGATTCACATCAGAGTTCAAACCCAGGTGGACCCAGTCATCTCTTCCAACTGCCACACAAATGACCACAATTAAAACCAAAATAGTCCCACATGGCTCTCATCTTCTTCCATATAGACACTCATGATAACCTCTAGCTGGAGGTTTCTATGAGGAGCGCAGGACAAGACAGTGTCAAAAATACGCACTCTTGCTCGTCATTTCCATAAAGTCAGAGTGGCCTGGACACCCCTTCTGTGAACCAGAAGTGATCAAAAAGGCCTACCATTAATACTGCTCAGCTTCTCCAATTTGAGGCCTACTGACTGTGGGGTTTAGATTCTTTATGTGCATTGGGGTCATGAGAAAACCCAAGCACCTATTGGCTAGCCTCCGCAGGGCTTTGAAGAAGTCATTTGACCCAAAGGATTCCTATTCTCACTTGATAGAGGTCCGGAACCTTACAGAGGAAGGCAAGAGATTTTATCCACAATGACTGCTCTTTTGGCCATTTTGGTTTTGGATGCACACATGGCATCTTTCTTTAGATCCATCAGGTGCTGAGAATGCAAGCCACAGCCTCACACACAGCCAACAGACTGGCTCAGACACATCCCTTTCAAAAGCAATTACTCAAAGAGAGACAGGTGATGCTCATTCATTTCCATTAGAAAACTGTTATATTCAGGTTTCACAAAGTGGTGCCTTAGGCAAAGACCTTCCTGACATTCAGTGCTACAGAACAATAGGTAAGCAAAGGCCCAAAGCAGGGATTCTCCACTGAGACTTTCATGATCACACAGATATCTGAGTTTCCTGAGATTCTCGCCATTCCCTTCAGCTATCCAGTACACGGCCATGTCACAGAGCTTTGAGGTGCTACATATCTTGGTCACAAAACCATGAGTCTATACTGGAGAGTAGCCAGAATTCAAGAAGAAAACAGAAACTTAGGAAGACAGCAGGTCTTGCCCATCAATAAGGCAAGCCTCCGTCCTTTCATAAATTGGGCAGGATGAATGTGGGGAAGCTTTCTCCTAGACAGGACACATCCATTGATGCATTTTCTTTTGTAATGTCTACAACCATGGACACAGTTGGATACACAGACATAGAAACACTTGCTTTGTCAAATGACTTACTAGAAACAGTCCATTCTAAACCAAAGAAACCACCTTTCCTACCTATTCTCAGAGCATGAGACAAAACCACATACACACACTCATTCCCACAAAGGCATCTTTTTCCCCCAAGAGGGTCTGTGACTATCAAGAGTGTCCTCTGCCTTGTGGGCCATACTATGTTCCCCCTAAATGGCTTCTCTATTCTCAAATCTGGACTCCTTGGCCCACTCTGTGAAGTTGTCAGGAGCCAGCGGTGAGCCAATACCTGCTTTCTCAGGAAAGACCCCAATTCAGATCTTTCCTGGCATTTGGCCATCCTCACAACTGTAGATACCAAGAAAGATTGACTCTCTCCTTGGTAAATCCAAAAAGTGAGACTTCTGTGACTGTTATTGGGCCTGACTCTGGCTGCCTGTTTTCAGGGATCCCAAGTTCAGAGAGTTCCATCACCAAGAAAGTGAGGTAGGTCACTTCCTTCATGAAGTGAATGAGCTCACAGCCTTGGCAA
Source organism: Callospermophilus lateralis (assembly GCF_048772815.1). Classification (NCBI taxonomy): domain Eukaryota; kingdom Metazoa; phylum Chordata; class Mammalia; order Rodentia; family Sciuridae; genus Callospermophilus; species Callospermophilus lateralis. Next base: position 2,103,548 of record NW_027512870.1, on the reverse strand, counting down.
CCACTTTGTCCTAACAGTTGCTTCCAAGGGTCCCATGAGATGGAGGCTGCCCCTACTTCCTGTGACACTTTTACAAGGTAGAATGGTATATCAACCATTGGTACCGGGGAAAAGATCTCCACACAGGCCTGGTTTGGTCCATTTGCTCTATATTAAAAAGAGAGAGGCTTATTCAGACACATCCCTTCATAGTGACCAGGTTGTTTGCCATGGAAGCTAACTTTTGCTCTCTCAGGTCCTTCATAGCAGTCTACATCTTCTTCGGGGATCATTTCTGCATGGATCTTTGATATTCTCAGCAGGTGGAAGATCCCCAACATTCCTCTTTTGTAAGACCAACTCTGTCCCTGCACTGCTCTAAAGTTAGATTGAGGGAACAGTGTATGGTTAGGGTTAATAATATGTTCAATTTTGGTTAGCAATCATTCTGCTGGATGAATAATGGTATTGGAAACCTGTGATATTTACAAGAATATATAGGTAAAATATAACAGAAATCTAGGGAAGATTTGAAGCCAAGTAGGGCATTGGGCCCTTGAGTGGAATACTTAGCTTTGAATTATATTCTGCACAGATGTCTCAGATAAGTCAATATACAATGAAATTGGATCTTGTACCTCGGATGATTGAATAACAAACAGAACATCTAGTCATAAAGGAATAGTCCGTAGGATTACCAATGTAGTCAGCAGGTTTATAAAGAAGAGTGAGTATAGGATTTGGACCAAAAGTTCTTTACAAATAGGGTTTCGGGTAGAGAGTGAATGTAAATGTCAGCACATGTGAAGAGTCAGTCACAATGATGAACAGGGGAAAATATGTAGGGAAGCAGACATAAATAGAGACATTAGGAAATCAGCAAAAGTATAAAGTGTGTAATTGGTTTAGACATTTTCAACAGGGTTGAGTTTGAATATATAATCTTAGGAAGAAACAAATATGTTGTCACAAATAGGATTGAATTCGAGAGCATTAGGTAACCAGGACTTGGATGTTTTTTTGTAATCCATGTTCACTTTCCATTTAGGCTTTTTTAAAATCATAAGTGTGACCATTGCATTTTGTGTCCAGAATATTATTGTGATAAAATGTATGTGTAGATCAGGTGACATGAATATTTCTTCCACCGTTTCTGGAGCAATGTTTTGTAGACGTATAATTTAGTATTTGGGGTACAAATAGGTGTACCCTGTGTCTATGAATATGCAGATTATGCATGAATAGACCATACTGTGTATAAATAATATAACTGGTTCCACTTTAAATAATGGATTGAATTGATATCTGAAAATATAAAAGAAATCTCATATTGATATGCAATCATTCATTCCAACCACTTATACATCTAATGGTAATATTAGGGTTATATTTTATCCTGAAAAGTGTGTGAGTTTTGCTTCAAACGTGATTATGGAAATCAAAAATAATGTGTTTGGAAAGAAGTATCATGAAAAGAATAGTCAAGAAACCTGGAGGAATTCATGTGTTCTGAAGCAGGAAGTGATTGAACGTGAAACACATGCATATAAATTTGCGAACTTTTGAATGAAATATATACAGTATGATGTGCATAAGCTGCAGAAATAGTAATGTAGCAGTGTTGAATAAAAATGAACATCAAAATACACATCATGTCCCCTAGGGATCTACTTGCATTGATATTAATCTGGGTCAGTTACTGTAGAAATATTAGGATTTTTATGCACCATTTACTGAAGTTAGTTTTCAGTACTAGGAAACAAATATGTATTTCAGGTGGATGAATATTCTGAGAATAATCTTGTGGAAACTTGATTTTAAATCCATATAAATCGCAAAACATTATAAACAAAAAACACACACAGACATTAAAATGTAGCATAGTATATGCCAATTGAAATTCATCTTGAAATATATATCATCCACTGATCCAAAACTATTTGTTTAATGAACTTGGATTCATGAATAATGTTGTTCAACTAAGAAGCTCCCCCATAGTTTGAATTTTCTGTTCCAACAGTGTTTAGGAGGAGTGATCTCCTAAATGTGTATGCAAATATGTGCTACACAAAAATATTTCCACTCTCATCCAGAACAATGACTTGATATTACCTTCGCCCCAAGAAAGACACAATTGGAATAGAAGAGTTAGAAATTCTGTGAATACATATCTGGAATTAAAATGCTCGGGAGTTCACAACATTGGAGTTTGCAGAGGAGTTTCCAAAAGTAAGGGAGAGGCTTGATAGACCCAACCTGATTTTTTATTAAAATTGGGAACCATCTTGCCACAAAGCTGTGAAAAGATAATTTTGGCTTTACTCTAAATTACTGCAAATTCTGAACCTGCTTGGAACGCCTGCCCGTGCCTTGAACTCATCCACACCTGGCTCTCTGACCAGATAACAGTACTTTCTGAAACTTTAGTGACACCTCATAAATATTGGCCTTCCCTGGCCAGACAACAACCTTCTCTGAGGCTCTAATGGTCCTCATTATTTCTGATATTGGGGCCAGCAAAAAAAAAAAATGTAAACTACCATTAGTGTGATGCTTTCAAAGTTTTGTTATCTGTAACCACCCGTTTGTGTAACTTTCTGGGCTATATAGCTGGGCTGTAGGAAAGGTGGGGTTGCTGTCTTGTTCCTGCCATTTTGGGAAGGAGAGGCAGCCCAGCCTGTTGAAATAATAAGCTTGCCTTAATTTGATTTTAATTGGAGTCAGTGGTCTTTTCTTGCATCCTAGTCCAAAATTTTGGAGTTCCCCAGTGAGATGACCCTGCCCGAGCAGATCACAAAACCAGACTGCTGAAAATTCTGAAGCTGGCCTTCCCTCCAGGGCACTGGGCTGGAGAACCACTCTAGGGGGTGCACAACTTGAGATGTTCCAAGGCCTTGGAGTGAGCCGTCAGTCTGGGGAGCACTGCAGTGAACCACCACACTAAAACTATTATCAAGCCCCTGGTGGAGGAGGCCTCCATAGGTAAGTGGCGCCTTTATAACATCTGATATCTGGTTAAGGGAGATCTCTTCTGATGACAGAGAGGTGGCCTGGGGAGGCTCACATACACTCCTGTCCAGGACAGTAATGAGAATCATGCTGTCCTCTGTTCTGTTCTGTAGGGAATTCCTCTGGAAGGGTAGAGAGGTGCCGATGGGCACACACACGCTCCTACCCTGGAGCTTTAGCAAGATGTTGCATTGCTCCTCTGTTTTTCTGTTTCGGCACCAGGATTCTGTTTTTCTGTGTTTTGTTCTGTGGTCTATATGTTTTTTGTTGTTTGTTTTTGTGCGTTTTTTTGTTTGATTTCTGTGGTAAAATTTTAAGGATATTGGACGTGAAAAAGGGTAACAAAGCAAGTAAGCCTGACACCCTTTCGACTGTGTTTTAAGGAACTGTGATGAACTTTACCCACCTTTGTTAAGCAGGAAGAAAGAAGCCCCTAGCTGGCTGCCTGGAGCACACCCACTGCAGAGGGCAATGCCTGCTGGGGAACGAAGAACTGAGTATATCCCAGGTTAACAAGTGAAACTCTTTAAAATCCCTTGTCCCTCCAGATCATGAGAGTCACAACCTTTTGGCAGAGTCCCCTTGTTTTTCCTTTGTTAGCAAAGCAATAAACCTCCATTTTCTTTTTCTCAAAACCCTGTCCTCATTATTAAATTAGCATTAATTTGCTTCAGGGTCAGAAACCGAACTTTAAGTTACAAATTTTGATACCCGGCCCCGTCCCAGAACTTTTTGAGAGCTGACGACTGAAATGTTAGGAGATGGAGCATGCTTGGAGTGGACCCGAAACAGAAGAGCTAATCCTGTAAGTAAAAGAAGGGACTGAGGGACCCCAGCAACTGCCAAAGCCCTGTTGCTTCAGGGAATTCCCTCCTTCCTTCCCTGCACTGTAAGCATTATGACACCTCTGTCTTCTTTTAAAAGAGAAAAATAAAAAGGGGACACTAAATGCAGTAAAGTCACCATGGAGACCCTTGATTTTACATTTCAGGTAGCTTCTCTGTGAAAACATCTGGTCCCCTTGTGGGGACATCTGTGGTGCCACTGGTGCAGGAGATTTTTCTCTTATCTGCTCTGTTTTAAAGGCTTCTGTCTGTCAGCCATATTCTGCAGTTCCTTTCTGTCTGTCTTGTGCCTTTGTTTTTGGCCCTTTAAGACATGTGCAATAATGTGTTTATATTATAAATTGTTTCTTGAGAATGATCTTAGCTGAATGTGTGTCTAAATGATGATGTTTTATTGTAAAAATCTGGTATCTGAATGCGTTTTTTGAAGCATTGCACAATATTGCAGTTAAAAGTCGGGTTTAGGTAATTGTTTAGTTTTTGATTTCAGATAATTCATGCCAGAGAACTTAAATACTTAGGATGGAAAACTAAAGAACTCTACTTCCAAGTTGGCAAGTAACTTCCCAATCATGCAGTCTTTTTTTCTCCAATTTTGAATTGGGTAGCCTGGGAAAATGTCACTGTGTTTACCAGTGCATTAATTTGGACAAGGATAGTAAATCATAGTATGATATCTGTTGACAAAACAAGATGTAAAGATATAAAATTTTGTGAATTGTATCTTAAACTTGTAGCATAATTTTCAACATCCTAACCAGAAAATTATGGTTAAAATGCCTTAGGCCTGAGGTGTCTGCTCAGAATAGCAGTTTTTTCCTGCTCCTTCCAGACCTCAGCCAGGACTTCTGTTGAAATGCAAATGAAAGTCTCCTGTAAGCTCAGTAGGAGACTGATCTGAGGCCTAAGGGAAAAAAATGGTAAATTGTATGGTATTTACTAATTACCGGCCAGTCATTTTTTCTAGGACTCATAATTTTTTCTTAGATTTTTTTTTTTTGAGTTTATGATTTTGATCCTACAGACCTAGGTTAATGTTTTTCTGATCAGTTTTATCTTTGACCAACTGTGGAGTTTTAAAAACATTGCAATGGTGATTTCACCTGTGAAAAGCTACAAGGCCTTCACTATTATTAGGTGTGCACACTTTTGTTATGTGTTGTATATATATATATATATATATATATATATATATATATATATACACACACATATGTGCGTATATCATTCAAATGATACACAAATTAACATATATAAGGAGCACTCATATAAAAAAGCGCTCATAAAAACAAATTTTAAAAAGTGGACCACAGATCTTTAATTCACGTGGTTTAAATGTTTCAATTTAGATTGGATAAACAGATAAATATAAATGTCTTCAAATTTATGCCTATAAGTTTTTCTAGGTGTTCAAAAATCTAATAAAATATTATTGTCTACCAAAGGTCTATATGACTTTGTTCTAGGACTTTTCCTTCAACCAAAAAATGGTTTACACTGTTCAATACATTTGTCTAATATTTTGATTAAAAAGTAAAGTAAATTTGATTTGGATTTACTCATTCATGAGTGTTTTTGTTTGATATCTGATTGATATACTAAGGTCTATCAATTTTTAGTACAAAATCTGTATAAAATGTTTACAATCTTATACAGACTTTCTACTAAAGTCTGTGTAAGATTGTAAAAATTAGTCATGTGTTAAAGAGACAAAAATTTCTTAAAACATAAGATTACTCATAACATTGTGTTTATTAAGTTTTATTTTTTCCAGAGCAAGCAACCATAAAAATTAAACAACTGTTTAAAACAGAACTGTTATTTTAGAGCACTGTACTGCCATTTCTTTAAAAGATAAACTTGGTTAATGTAGAAACATCAATGTAACTGTGATGCTATTAATGTGCTCATATCTTCCAGTTATACAACTCGATAAGGTAGAAACTTTAAAAGAGCATTATATCAAGCTGGTGTTCTGAAGTTGTATGGTAAATAAAATATATATTGGGGATTTATTTACCTGTAATCAATAAGATATGTAAAGTTTTATGTTACACTCTACATTGTGCAACAATTTAAATGTATTTTTAAATTAATGAGAGCCTAATCTATTTGAATGTTAAAAACATTCAGCCATTCTTTAATTCATGTTTCAAAAGTGATATTATATGGTGTTAGCTAATGTTCATGTGACCTCAAACAATTTATGTAAACTTTGTAAAAGGATATTAAAAAACGAAGATCAGCTTTAGAACTAAAACACTTAAGATTTATAAAGAGCCCTGTCTTACCTGAGATAAGGCTCTGTGTCCCATCTTACTACATGTGAGAATGACTACGAAAGCAGTAGGTCAGATTTTATTTCATTTAAAGTTATGTTCAAAAGTTTTGTTTTTTTCTTTTTTTTTTCTCTCAAGTTTACTAGGATCTCAAACAGGGAATATAAAGTATAACTCACCCAAAAAATTCAGGGTAGCATTACATTAACTAAGTATTTTTACTCTTGTTAAAAAATCTTGTTTTTTAATTTGCTTATAAGTGATCTAAAGATTCCCTGTTGGTGTTTTAACTATGGCTGGAATCTTTCAGAATAAAATCTTGTGATATCCTGGCTTAGATTCCCAGTGCTCTGTGTAAAGTCACCCTGGGCCAAGATCTCAGATTCCAATGGTGAATCTCATGTGTGGCCTCCTGAAATCCCAACACAATTCATGGCAATACTTCTCTGAGGTCAGTTACACAACTCAGTCTCTAAGGGGAATCACAACAGAGTTCAAGCCCAGGTGAACCCAGGCATCTCTTCAAATTGCCACACAAATGATGACAATTAAAACCAAAACACTCTCACATGGCCCTCTTCATCTTTTTATATAGACACTAATCATAACCTCTAGCTGGAGGTTTCCATGAGGGGCACAGCCCAAGACAGTGTCAAAAATAATCTCCCTTGTCCCTCATTTGCCTAAAGTCAGGGTGGCCTGGACAACTTAGTGTGAACCAGAAGTGATCAAATAGGCCTGCCATTAATACTACTCCACTTCTCAAATTTGAGGCCTACTGACTGTGGGGTATAGATTTTTAGTGTGAATTGGAGTTATAAGAAAACCCAAGCACCTATTGTCTCCCCTCTGCAGCCCTTTGAAGAACTTATTTGACACAAATGATCCCTATTCCTACTTGATGGAGGTCAGGAATCTTACAGAGGAAGGTGAGAGGCTTCATCCACAATGACTGATCTTTTTTCCATTTAGGTTTTGGATGCCCACATGGGATCTTTCTTTAGATTCATCAGGTGCTGAAAATCTAAACCACAGGCTCACACAGGGCCAAGAGGCTGATTCAGACACATCCATTTCCAAAGCAATGAAGCAAAGAGCCACAGGTGATGCCCATTTATTTCCATTTGAAAACTGTTTTCTTCAGGCTTCACAAAGGGGTGGCCTGAGGCAAAGACCTTTCTGACATTCAGAGCAACAGAACAATAGGTAATCAAAAGGCCCCAAGCAGGGTTTCTCCACGGAGACTTTCCTTGTTACTCTAATATGTGAGTTTTCTGAGTTGCTCGCCATTCCCTTCAGCTATCCAGTACATGGCCATGTCACAGAGCTTGGAGGTGGTACATATCTTGTACAAAAATACATGATACTAATCTTGAGAGTGGCCAGAATTCATGAAAAAATGGAAAATTAGGTAGATAGCAGGTGTTGCCCATGGATAAGGCAAGCCTCAGTCCATTCATTAATTGGAAAGGATGCATGCTGGGAAGCTTTCTACTAGACAGGACACACCCAATGAGCTATTTTTTTCTAATATCCACAAAGAAAAACACAGTGGGATACACAGACATAGAAACAGTCTCCTTGTCAAATGACTTACTGGAAACAGTCCACTCCAATCCAAACAAACCTCCTTTTTTACCTATTCTCAGAACATGGAAAAAAAACCACAAACACAAACCAACACCCACAAATGCAACTCCTTCCCCCAAGTAGGTCTGTCACTATCTGGAGTGTCCTCTGACTGGTAGGCCATACGATGTTCCCCACAAATGGCCTTTCTGTCTCAGATCTGATCTCCTTGGTCAACTCTGTGAAGTTGTCAGGAGGCAGTGGTGAGCCAATTCCTGTCCTCTCAGGAAAGACCCCTCTTCATAGCTTTCTTAGTATTTGGCAACCCTTACATCAGTAGGTACCAAGAAAGACTGACTCTGTCCTTAGTAAATCCAAACAAGTGAGCCCACTGCGACAGGGACTTGGACTGGCTCTGGTGCCTGGCTTCCTGGATCACAAAATTCAGAGAGTTCCATCACCAAGGAAATGAGGTGAGGTCACTACCTTCAGGAAATAAATGAGGTCCCTGTCTTGGCCACTACTTTGTCCTAACAGTTGCATCCTAGTGTCTCCTGACATGGAGGCTGCCCTACTTCCTGTGATACTTTCACATGTTAGAATGGTATAGAAACCATAGTCACCTGGGAACAGCTCTCCACACAGGCCTGCTTTGGTCCATCTTCCCTGCATTAAAAATAGAGAGGCTGACTCAGACACATCCTTTCATCCTGACCATGTTGTTTGCCATGGAATATGACTTTTGTTCTCTCAGGTCTTTCATAGCTGCCTACATCTTATCCAGGGATTATTTCTGCATGGATTTTGAGGTACTCAGCAGGTGGAAGATCTCTTAACTTCCTGTATTGTAATATCAACTTTATCCCT